>NC_044032.1:265955698-266274819 GCF_901765095.1 Microcaecilia unicolor | reverse complement strand
TAATACATAATATATAATATATGAATGGGGTCAGTCTCTTTCTCTCTCTCCCCCCTTTCTGGAGGCAAATGCCTGGTGGAGGTATCTATCTCAGATTAGATAAATGGCAAGTTATGCCCTCCCTATGTGGGACCACCCACATGGTGAAGGTGTATGTCACATGGCACAAGCAGGAAGCTAAGCAGGTGCAACCCTGGTCAGGAACTGGATGGGCAAAGCAGGGGACCAAAATCAGTGGTGTAACCTTTTGCTGTATTGTCCATCTGAAAGTGATTGGAGGGCATGAAACTATCTCAACAGCCCAATGGAGAGAAAGACCCCAACCCAATTGGATAAAATATAATATATGAATGGAGTGAGTCTCTTTCTCTCTCTCCCCCCTCTCTGGAGACAAATGCCTGGTGGAGGTATCTATCTCAGATTAGATAAATGGCAAGTTAAGCCCTACCAATGTGGGGCCACCCAAGTGGTGAATGTGTATGTCACATGGCAAAAGCAGGAAGCTAAACAGGTGCAACCCTGGTCAGGAACCGGATGGGCAAAGTAGGGGACCAAAATCAGCAGTGTAACCTTTTGCTGTATTGTCCATCTGAAAGTGATTGGAGGGCATGAAACTATCTCAACAGCCCAATGGAGAGAAAGACCCCAACCCAATTGGATAATATATGAAAGGGGTCAGTCTCTTTCTCTCTCTCCCCCCTCTCTGGAGACAAATGCCTGGTGGAGGTATCTATCTCAGATTAGATAAATGGCAAGTTATGCCCTACCAATGTGGGGCCACCCAAGTGGTGAATGTGTATGTCACATGGCAAAAGCAGGAAGCTAAACAGGTGCAACCCTGGTCAGGAACCAGATGGGCAAAGTAGGGGACCAAAATCAGCACTGTAACCTTTTGCTGTATTGTCCATCTGAAAGTGATTGGAGGGCATGAAACTATCTCAACAGCCCAATGGAGAGAAAGACCCCAACCCAATTGGATAATATATAATATATAATATATGAATGGGTCAGTCTCTTTCTCTCTCTCCCCCCTTTCTGGAGACAAATGCCTGGTGGCATCTATCTCAGATTAGATAAATGGCAAGTTATGCCCACCCTATATGGGGCCACCCACATAGTAAAGGTGTATGTCACATGGCAAAAGCAGGAAGCTAAGCAGGTGCAACCCTGGTCAGGAACTGGATGGGCAAAGTAGGGGACCAAACTCAGTGGTGTAACCTTTTGCTGTATTGTCCATCTGAAAGTGATTGGAGGGCATGAAACTATCTCAACAGCCCAATGGAGAGAAAGACCCCAACCGAATTGTATAAAATATAATATATGAATGGGGTCAGTCTCTTTCTCTCTCTCCCCCCTCTCTGGAGGCAAATGCCTGGTGGAGGTATCTATCTCAGATTAGATAAATGGCAAGTTATGCCCTCCCTATGGGGGACCACCCACATGGTGAAGGTGTATGTCACATGGACAAAGCAGGAAGCTAAGCAGGTGCAACCCTGGTCAGGAACTGGATGGGCAAAGTAGGAGACCAAACTCAGTGGTGTAACCTTTTGCTGTATTGTCCATCTGAAAGTGATTGGAGGGCATGAAACTATCTCAACAGCCCAATGGAGAGAAAGACCCCAACCCAATTGGATAATATATAATACATAATATATAATATATGAATGGGGTCAGTCTCTTTCTCTCTCCCCCCCTTTCTGGAGGCAAATGCCTGGTGGAGGTATCTATCTCAGATTAGATAAATGGCAAGTTATGTCCCCCTATGTGGGGCCACCCAAGTGGTGAATGTGTATGTCACATGGCAAAAGCAGGAAGCTAAACAGGTGCAACCCTGGTCAGGAACCAGATGGGCAAAGTAGGGAACCAAAATCAGCAGTGTAACCTTTTGCTGTATTGTCCATCTGAAAGTGATTGGAGGGCATGAAACTATCTCAACAGCCCAATGGAGAGAAAGACCCCAACCCAATTGGATAATATATCATATAATATATGAATGGGGTCAGTCTCTTTCTCTCTCTCCCCCCTTTCTGGAGACAAATGCCTGGTGGAGGTATCTATCTCAGATTAGATAAATGGCAAGTTATGCCCTCCCTATGTGGGGCCACCCAAGTGGTGAAGGTGTATGTCACATGGTAAAAGCAGGAAGCTAAGCAGGTGCAACCCTGTCAGGAACTGGATGGGCAAAGTAGGGAACCAAAATCAGCAGTGTAACATTTTGCTGTATTGTCCATCTGAAAGTGATTGGAGGGCATGAAACTATCTCAACAGCCCAATGGAGAGAAAGACCCCAACCCAATTGGATAATATATAATATATGAATGGGGTCAGTCTCTTTCTCTCTCTCCCCCCTCTCTGGAGGCAAATGCCTGGTGGAGGTATCTATCTCAGATTAGATAAATGGCAAGTTATGCCCTCCCTATGTGGGGCCACCCACATGGTGAAGGTGCATGTCACATGGCACAAGCAAGAAGCTAAGCAGGTGCAACCCTGGTCAGGAACTGGATGAGCAAAGTAGGGGACCAAAATCAGCAGTGTAACCTTTTGCTGTATTGTCCATCTGAAAGTGATTGGAGGGCATGAAACTATCTCAACAGCCCAATGGAGAGAAAGACCCCAACCCAATTGGATAATATATAATACTAGTAAAAAAGGCCCGTTTCTGACACAAATGAAACGGGCGCTAGCAAGGTTTTCCTCGGAGTGTGTATGTTTGGGAGAGTGTATGTGAGAGTGACTGTTTGAGAGTCGGAGTGAAAGTGTGATTGTGTGAGAGAGAGCGTGAGTCTGGGTGTGAGTGTGTTTGTGAGAGAGTGTGTGTGTGAGAATGAGAGTGTGTGCAAGTGTGTATGTGAGACACAGTGAGAGTGTGTGTGTGTGGGCGAGAGAGAGAGTGTGTGTGAGACACAGATTCTCTGTTTGAGTGAGTGTATGAGACCAAGCGAGTGTGTGAGTGACTGTGTGGCACATAGAGAGTGAATGTGATACAGTGTGAGACAGAGTGTGTGAGAGTGAGAAAGACATTGTATATGAGAGAGAGAGTGTGAGCCGTGCCCTCCCAATCCATGGCCATCTGTCCCCTGCCCCCTCCATTCATCCTTTTCCAGCAATTCCCCTCTGTCCGTGAGCCCTGCCCTCCCAATCCATGGCCATCCATGTTTGTCTGTCACCTGCCCCCTCCATTCATCCCTATCCAGCATTTCCCCTCTCTGCTTGAGGCCTGCCCTGCAATCCATATCCATCCATGCCCATCTGTCCCCTCCATTCATCCCTATGCAGCAATTCCCCTCTCCCTGAGTCCTGCCCTTCCAATCCATGCCCATCCATGCTCCTCTGTCACCTGGCCCCTCCATTTTTCCCTATCCAGCATTTCCCCTCTCTGCCTGAGGCCTGTCCTGCAATCCATATCCATCCATGCCCATCTGTCCCCTCCATTCATCCCTATGCAGCAATTCCCCTCTCCCTGAGTCCTGCCCTTCCAATCCATGCCCATCCATGCTCCTCTGTCAACTGGCCCCTCCATTTTTCCCTATCCAGCATTTCCCCTCTCTGCCTGAGGCCTGCTCTGCAATCCATATCCATCCATGCCCATCTGTCCCCTCCATTCATCCCTATCCAGCAATTCCCCTCTCCCTGAGTCCTGCCCTTCCAATCCATGCCCATCCATGCTCCTCTGTCACCTGGCCCCTCCATTTTTCCCTATCCAGCATTTCCCCTCTCTGCCTGAGGCCTGCTCTGTAATCCATATCCATCCATGCCCATCTGTCCCCTCCATTCATCCCTATCCAGCAATTCCCCTCTCCCTGAGTCCTGCCCTTCCAATCCATGCCCATCCATGCTCATCTGTCACCTGGCCCCTCCATTTTTCCCTATCCAGCATTTCCCCTCTCTGCCTGACGCCTGCTCTGTAATCCATATCCATCCATGCCCATCTGTCCCCTCCATTCATCCCTATCCAGCAATTCCCCTCTCCCTGAGTCCTGCCCTTCCAATCCATGCCCATCCATGCTCATCTGTCACCTGGCCCCTCCATTTTTCCCTATCCAGCATTTCCCCTCTCTGCCTGAGGCCTGCTCTGTAATCCATGCTCCTCTGTCCCCTGCCGCCTCCATTCATCCTTTTCCAGCAAGTCCCCTCTCGCCCTTCCATGACCCCCCCCCTCGCATCCATGCTACGCTCTCTCCCATGTCCCAGCCTGGCCCGCCCTCTTCTTCCCCCCCCCCCCTTCGCATCCATGCCCCCCCCTTCGCATCCATGCCTCGCATCCATGCCCCCCCCCCCCTTCGCATCCATGCATCCCTTTTTTTTTTTTTTAATTCTTTTTAACTTTACCTCCGTGGCGGTTCGTGCAGCGAAGCGTCAGGGAAGGAGGCGGCGCTCCCGACGTCTAGCTTTCCCTTCGCTGTGTTCCGCCTTGTTTTGAAGGCGGAACACAGCGAAGGGAAGGCTAGACGTCGGGAGCGCCGCCTCCTTCCCTGACGTTTCGCTTCCGGATTTGCTTGTTTTGTCGCGAGGGCGGGGCAGAGACGGCTGGCTGGCTTGAAGGCTTCACACCACGAATCCACGAACCCTTCAGCCTCAGCCTGGGAGTGACGTCAGATGGCTTCAAGGCTTCAAGGCTTCAAGGCTTCAGACTTCCGGCTTCAAGCTTCCGGCTTCACAGAACGTTGTCTTCAGAACGTTCACGGTGCGTTTTATTATATTAGATATGAATGGGGTCAGTCTCTTTCTCTCTCTCCCCCCTCTCTGGAGGCAAATGCCTGGTGGAGGTATCTATCTCAGATTAGATAAATGGCAAGTTATGCCCTCCCTATGTGGGGCCACCCACATGGTGAAGGTGTATGTCACATGGCAAAAGCAGGAAGCTAAGCAGGTGCAACCCTGGTCAGGAACTGGATGGGCAAAGTAGGGGACCAAACTCAGTGGTATAACCTTTTGCTGTATTGTCCATCTGAAAGTGATTGGAGAGCATGAAACTATCTCAACAGCCCAGTGGAGAGAAAGACCCCAACCCAATTGGATAATATATAATATATGAATGGGGTCAGTCTCTTTCTCTCTCTCCCCCCTTTCTGGAGGCAAATGCCTGGTGGAGGTATCTATCTCAGATTAGATAAATGGCAAGTTATGCCCTCCCTATATGGGGCCACCCAAGTGGTGAAGGTGTATGTCACATGGCAAAAGCAGGAAGCTAAGCAGGTGCAACCCTGGTCAGGAACTGGATGAGCAAAGTAGGGGACCAAAATCAGCAGTGTAACCTTTTGCTGTATTGTCCATCTGAAAGTGTTTGGAGGGCATGAATCTATCTCAACAGCCCAATGGAGAGAAAGACCCCAACCCAATTGGATAATATATAATATGAATGGGGTAAGTCTCTTTCTCTCTCTCCCCCCTTTCTGGAGACAAATGCCTGGTGGAGGTATCTATCTCACATTAGATAAATGGCAAGTTATGCCCTCCCTATGTGGGGCCTCCCAAGTGGTGAAGGTGTATGTCACATGGCAAAAGCAGGAAGCTAAGCAGGTGCAACCCTGGTCAGGAACTGGATGAGCAAAGTAGGGGACCAAAATCAGCAGTGTAACCTTTTGCTGTATTGTCCATCTGAAAGTGATTGGAGGGCATGAAACTATCTCAACAGCCCAATGGAGAGAAAGACCCCAATCCAATTGGATAATATATAATATATGAATGGGGTCAGTCTCTTTCTGTGTCTCCCCCCTCTCTGGAGGCAAATGCCTGGTGGAGGTATCTATCTCAGATTAGATAAATGGCAAGTTATGCCCACCCTACATGGGGCCACCCACGTGGTAAAGGTGTATGTCACATGGCAAAAGCAGGAAGCTAAGCAGGTGCAACCCTGGTCAGGAACTGGATGAGCAAAGTAGGGGACCAAAATCAGCAGTGTAACCTTTTGCTGTATTGTCCATCTGAAAGTGTTTGGAGGGCATGAATCTATCTCAACAGCCCAATGGAGAGAAAGACCCCAACCCAATTGGATAATATATAATATATAATATATGAATGGGGTAAGTCTCTTTCTCTCTCTCCCCCCTTTCTGGAGACAAATGCCTGGTGGAGGTATCTATCTCACATTAGATAAATGGCAAGTTATGCCCTCCCTATGTGGGGCCACCCAAGTGGTGAAGGTGTATGTCACATGGCAAAAGCAGGAAGCTAAGCAGGTGCAACCCTGGTCAGGAACTGGATGAGCAAAGTAGGGGACCAAAATCAGCAGTGTAACCTTTTGCTGTATTGTCCATCTGAAAGTGATTGGAGGGCATGAAACTATCTCAACAGCCCAATGGAGAGAAAGACCCCAATCCAATTGGATAATATATAATATATGAATGGGGTCAGTCTCTTTCTGTCTCTCCCCCCTCTCTGGAGGCAAATGCCTGGTGGAGGTATCTATCTCAGATTAGATAAATGGAAGTTATGCCCACCCTACATGGGGCCACCCACATGGTAAAGGTGTATGTCACATGGCAAAAGCAGGAAGCTAAGCAGGTGCAACCCTGGTCAGGAACTGGATGGGCAAAGTAGGGGACCAAACTCAGTGGTGTAACCTTTTGCTGTATTGTCCATCTGAAAGTGATTGGAGGGCATGAAACTATCTCAACAGCCCAATGGAGAGAAAGACCACAACCCAATTGGATAATATATAATATACTAGCCGTTATGCCCGTTAAAATGGGCGAGATTTCCAGCTACCCTCCTCACCAGGTCGCCGTCACCGCTACCGTTCCCCCCCCCCCCCCAGAGTCACCGGCTCGGGCCCTCTCTTCGCGATTGAACTTACATCGCCGAAAACGCAGCAGACAGATCAGCTGAGCTGCCATCGGCCTTCCTTCTCTGCCTGTGTCCCGCCCTCGTGTAACGTAACGTCGGCAAGGGCGGGACACAGGCAGGGAAGGAAGGCCGACGGGAGCTGATCTGCCTGCTTTGATTTCGGCGATGTAAGTTCAATCGCGAAGAGAGGGCCCGGTCCGGGTGGAGGGGGGGCGGCGGCGGTGACTCCGGATGGGGGGAGCGGTAGCGACCTCGGCGGTTCCCTCCCTCCCTCTCCTTCGCGCAGTTTCCCTCTCTGTCCCGCCCCCATCATCACGTATTGACGCGGAGGCGAGACAGAGAGGGAAAGTCTCTACTGCGCATTTGCGGGTGAGTACGGTCACTCGCATTTTATATGTTTGATAATACATAATATATAATATATGAATGGGGTCAGTCTCTTTCTCTCTCTCCCCCCTTTCTGGAGGCAAATGCCTGGTGGAGGTATCTATCTCAGATTAGATAAATGGCAAGTTATGCCCTCCCTATGTGGGGCCACCCAAGTGGTGAAGGTGTATGTCACATGGCAAAAGCAGGAAGCTAAGCAGGTGCAACCCTGGTCAGGAACTGGATGAGCAAAGTAGGGGACCAAAATCAGCAGTGTAACCTTTTGCTGTATTGTCCATCTGAAAGTGATTGGAGGGCATGAAACTATCTCAACAGCCCAATAGAGAGAAAGACCCCAACCCAATTGGATAATAAATAATATATGAATGGGGTCAGTCTCTTTCTCTCTCTCCCCCCTTTCTGGAGACAAATGCCTGGTGGAGGTATCTATCTCAGATTAGATAAATGGCAAGTTATGCCCTCCTTATATGGGGCCACCCAAGTGGTGAAGGTGTATGTCACATGGCAAAAGTAGGAAGCTAAGCAGGTGCAACCTTGTCAGGAACTGGATGGGCAAAGTAGGGGACCAAAATCAGCAGTGTAACCTTTTGCTGTATTGTCCATCTGAAAGTGATTGGAGGGCATGAAACTATCTCAACAGCCCAATGGAGAGAAAGACCCCAACCCAATTGGATAATATATGAATGGGGTCAGTCTCTTTCTCTCTCTCCCCCCTCTCTGGAGGCAAATGCCTGGTGGAGGTATCTATCTCAGATTAGATAAATGGCAAGTTATGCCCACCCTATGTGGGGCCACCCAAGTAGTGAAGGTGTATGTCACATGGCAAAAGCAGGAAGCTAAGCAGGTGCAACCCTGGTCAGGAACTGAATGGGCAAAGTAGGGGACCAAAATCAGCAGTGTAACCTTTTGTTGTATTGTCCATGTGAAAGTGATTGGAGTGCATGAAAAGAAACTATCTCAACAGCCCAATAGAGAGAAAGACCCCAACCCAATTGGATAATAAATAATATATGAATGGGGTCAGTCTCTTTCTCTCTCTCCCCCCTCTCTGGAAGCAAATGCCTGGTGGAGGTATCTATCTCAGATTAGATAAATGGCAAGTTATGCCCTCCCTATGTGGGGCCACCCAAGTGGTGAAGGTGTATGTCACATGGCAAAAGCAGGAAGCTAAGCAGGTGCAACTCTGGTCAGGAACAGGATGGGCAAAGTAGGGGACCAAAATCAGCAGTATAACCTTTTGCTGTATTGTCCATGTGAAAGTGATTGGAGGGCATGAAACTATCTCAACAGCCCAATAGAGAGAAAGACCCCAACCGAATTGTATAAAATATAATATATGAATGGGGTCAGTCTCTTTCTCTCTCTCCCCCCTCTCTGGAGGCAAATGCCTGGTGGAGGTATCTATCTCAGATTAGATAAATGGCAAGTTATGCCCTCCCTATGGGGGACCACCCACATGGTGAAGGTGTATGTCACATGACAAAAGCAGGAAGCTAAGCAGGTGCAACCCTGGTCAGGAACTGGATGGGCAAAGTAGGAGACCAAACTCAGTGGTGTAACCTTTTGCTGTATTGTCCATCTGAAAGTGATTGGAGGGCATGAAACTATCTCAACAGCCCAATGGAGAGAAAGACCCCAACCCAATTGGATAATATATAATACATAATATATAATATATGAATGGGGTCAGTCTCTTTCTCTCTCCCCCCCCTTTCTGGAGGCAAATGCCTGGTGGAGGTATCTATCTCAGATTAGATAAATGGCAAGTTATGTCCCCCTATGTGGGGCCACCCAAGTGGTGAATGTGTATGTCACATGGCAAAAGCAGGAAGCTAAACAGGTGCAACCCTGGTCAGGAACCAGATGGGCAAAGTAGGGGACCAAAATCAGCAGTGTAACCTTTTGCTGTATTGTCCATCTGAAAGTGATTGGAGGGCATGAAACTATCTCAACAGCCCAATGGAGAGAAAGACCCCAACCCAATTGGATAATATATCATATATAATATATGAATGGGGTCAGTCTCTTTCTCTCTCTCCCCCCTTTCTGGAGACAAATGCCTGGTGGAGGTATCTATCTCAGATTAGATAAATGGCAAGTTATGCCCTCCCTATGTGGGGCCACCCAAGTGGTGAAGGTGTATGTCACATGGTAAAAGCAGGAAGCTAAGCAGGTGCAACCCTGTCAGGAACTGGATGGGCAAAGTAGGGAACCAAAATCAGCAGTGTAACATTTTGCTGTATTGTCCATGTGAAAGTGATTGGAGGGCATGAAACTATCTCAACAGCCCAATGGAGAGAAAGACCCCAACCCAATTGGATAATATATAATATATGAATGGGGTCAGTCTCTTTCTCTCTCTCCCCCCTCTCTGGAGGCAAATGCCTGGTGGAGGTATCTATCTCAGATTAGATAAATGGCAAGTTATGCCCTCCCTATGTGGGGCCACCCACATGGTGAAGGTGCATGTCACATGGCACAAGCAAGAAGCTAAGCAGGTGCAACCCTGGTCAGGAACTGGATGAGCAAAGTAGGGGACCAAAATCAGCAGTGTAACCTTTTGCTGTATTGTCCATCTGAAAGTGATTGGAGGGCATGAAACTATCTCAACAGCCCAATGGAGAGAAAGACCCCAACCCAATTGGATAATATATAATACTAGTAAAAAAGGCCCGTTTCTGACACAAATGAAACGGGCGCTAGCAAGGTTTTCCTCGGAGTGTGTATGTTTGGGAGAGTGTATGTGAGAGTGACTGTTTGAGAGTCGGAGTGAAAGTGTGATTGTGTGAGAGACAGCGTGAGTCTGGGTGTGAGTGTGTTTGTGAGAGAGTGTGTGTGTGAGAATGAGAGTGTGTGCAAGTGTGTATGTGAGACACAGTGAGAGTGTGTGTGTGTGGGCGAGAGAGAGAGTGTGTGTGAGACACAGATTCTCTGTTTGAGTGAGTGTATGAGACCAAGCGAGTGTGTGAGTGACTGTGTGGCACATAGAGAGTGAATGTGATACAGTGTGAGACAGAGTGTGTGAGAGTGAGAAAGACATTGTATATGAGAGAGAGAGTGTGAGCCGTGCCCTCCCAATCCATGGCCATCTGTCCCCTGCCCCCTCCATTCATCCTTTTCCAGCAATTCCCCTCTGTCCGTGAGCCCTGCCCTCCCAATCCATGGCCATCCATGTTTGTCTGTCACCTGCCCCCTCCATTCATCCCTATCCAGCATTTCCCCTCTCTGCTTGAGGCCTGCCCTGCAATCCATATCCATCCATGCCCATCTGTCCCCTCCATTCATCCCTATGCAGCAATTCCCCTCTCCCTGAGTCCTGCCCTTCCAATCCATGCCCATCCATGCTCCTCTGTCACCTGGCCCCTCCATTTTTCCCTATCCAGCATTTCCCCTCTCTGCCTGAGGCCTGCTCCTGCAATCCATATCCATCCATGCCCATCTGTCCCCTCCATTCATCCCTATGCAGCAATTCCCCTCTCCCTGAGTCCTGCCCTTCCAATCCATGCCCATCCATGCTCCTCTGTCAACTGGCCCCTCCATTTTTCCCTATCCAGCATTTCCCCTCTCTGCCTGAGGCCTGCTCTGCAATCCATATCCATCCATGCCCATCTGTCCCCTCCATTCATCCCTATCCAGCAATTCCCCTCTCCCTGAGTCCTGCCCTTCCAATCCATGCCCATCCATGCTCCTCTGTCACCTGGCCCCTCCATTTTTCCCTATCCAGCATTTCCCCTCTCTGCCTGAGGCCTGCTCTGTAATCCATATCCATCCATGCCCATCTGTCCCCTCCATTCATCCCTATCCAGCAATTCCCCTCTCCCTGAGTCCTGCCCTTCCAATCCATGCCCATCCATGCTCATCTGTCACCTGGCCCCTCCATTTTTCCCTATCCAGCATTTCCCCTCTCTGCCTGAGGCCTGCTCTGTAATCCATATCCATCCATGCCCATCTGTCCCCTCCATTCATCCCTATCCAGCAATTCCCCTCTCCCTGAGTCCTGCCCTTCCAATCCATGCCCATCCATGCTCATCTGTCACCTGGCCCCTCCATTTTTCCCTATCCAGCATTTCCCCTCTCTGCCTGAGGCCTGCTCTGTAATCCATGCTCCTCTGTCCCCTGCCGCCTCCATTCATCCTTTTCCAGCAAGTCCCCTCTCGCCCTTCCATGACCCCCCCCCTCGCATCCATGCTACGCTCTCTCCCATGTCCCAGCCTGGCCCGCCCTCTTCTTCCCCCCCCCCCCTTCGCATCCATGCCCCCCCCTTCGCATCCATGCCTCGCATCCATGCCCCCCCACCCCTTCGCATCCATGCATCCCTTTTTTTTTTTTTTAATTCTTTTTAACTTTACCTCCGTGGCGGTTCGTGCAGCGAAGCGTCAGGGAAGGAGGCGGCGCTCCCGACGTCTAGCTTTCCCTTCGCTGTGTTCCGCCTTGTTTTGAAGGCGGAACACAGCGAAGGGAAGGCTAGACGTCGGGAGCGCCGCCTCCTTCCCTGACGTTTCGCTTCCGGATTTGCTTGTTTTGTCGCGAGGGCGGGGCAGAGACGGCTGGCTGGCTTGAAGGCTTCACACCACGAATCCACGAACCCTTCAGCCTCAGCCTGGGAGTGACGTCAGATGGCTTCAAGGCTTCAAGGCTTCAGACTTCCGGCTTCAAGCTTCCGGCTTCACAGAACGTTGTCTTCAGAACGTTCACGGTGCGTTTTATTATATTAGATATGAATGGGGTCAGTCTCTTTCTCTCTCTCCCCCCTCTCTGGAGGCAAATGCCTGGTGGAGGTATCTATCTCAGATTAGATAAATGGCAAGTTATGCCCTCCCTATGTGGGGCCACCCACATGGTGAAGGTGTATGTCACATGGCAAAAGCAGGAAGCTAAGCAGGTGCAACCCTGGTCAGGAACTGATGGGCAAAGTAGGGGACCAAACTCAGTGGTATAACCTTTTGCTGTATTGTCCATCTGAAAGTGATTGGAGAGCATGAAACTATCTCAACAGCCCAGTGGAGAGAAAGACCCCAACCCAATTGGATAATATATAATATATGAATGGGGTCAGTCTCTTTCTCTCTCTCCCCCCTTTCTGGAGGCAAATGCCTGGTGGAGGTATCTATCTCAGATTAGATAAATGGCAAGTTATGCCCTCCCTATATGGGGCCACCCAAGTGGTGAAGGTGTATGTCACATGGCAAAAGCAGGAAGCTAAGCAGGTGCAACCCTGGTCAGGAACTGGATGAGCAAAGTAGGGGACCAAAATCAGCAGTGTAACCTTTTGCTGTATTGTCCATCTGAAAGTGTTTGGAGGGCATGAATCTATCTCAACAGCCCAATGGAGAGAAAGACCCCAACCCAATTGGATAATATATAATATGAATGGGGTAAGTCTCTTTCTCTCTCTCCCCCCTTTCTGGAGACAAATGCCTGGTGGAGGTATCTATCTCACATTAGATAAATGGCAAGTTATGCCCTCCCTATGTGGGGCCTCCCAAGTGGTGAAGGTGTATGTCACATGGCAAAAGCAGGAAGCTAAGCAGGTGCAACCCTGGTCAGGAACTGGATGAGCAAAGTAGGGGACCAAAATCAGCAGTGTAACCTTTTGCTGTATTGTCCATCTGAAAGTGATTGGAGGGCATGAAACTATCTCAACAGCCCAATGGAGAGAAAGACCCCAATCCAATTGGATAATATATAATATATGAATGGGGTCAGTCTCTTTCTGTGTCTCCCCCCTCTCTGGAGGCAAATGCCTGGTGGAGGTATCTATCTCAGATTAGATAAATGGCAAGTTATGCCCACCCTACATGGGGCCACCCACGTGGTAAAGGTGTATGTCACATGGCAAAAGCAGGAAGCTAAGCAGGTGCAACCCTGGTCAGGAACTGGATGAGCAAAGTAGGGGACCAAAATCAGCAGTGTAACCTTTTGCTGTATTGTCCATCTGAAAGTGTTTGGAGGGCATGAATCTATCTCAACAGCCCAATGGAGAGAAAGACCCCAACCCAATTGGATAATATATAATATATAATATATAATATATGAATGGGGTAAGTCTCTTTCTCTCTCTCCCCCCTTTCTGGAGACAAATGCCTGGTGGAGGTATCTATCTCACATTAGATAAATGGCAAGTTATGCCCTCCCTATGTGGGGCCACCCAAGTGGTGAAGGTGTATGTCACATGGCAAAAGCAGGAAGCTAAGCAGGTGCAACCCTGGTCAGGAACTGGATGAGCAAAGTAGGGGACCAAAATCAGCAGTGTAACCTTTTGCTGTATTGTCCATCTGAAAGTGATTGGAGGGCATGAAACTATCTCAACAGCCCAATGGAGAGAAAGACCCCAATCCAATTGGATAATATATAATATATGAATGGGGTCAGTCTCTTTCTGTCTCTCCCCCCTCTCTGGAGGCAAATGCCTGGTGGAGGTATCTATCTCAGATTAGATAAATGGAAGTTATGCCCACCCTACATGGGGCCACCCACATGGTAAAGGTGTATGTCACATGGCAAAAGCAGGAAGCTAAGCAGGTGCAACCCTGGTCAGGAACTGGATGGGCAAAGTAGGGGACCAAACTCAGTGGTGTAACCTTTTGCTGTATTGTCCATCTGAAAGTGATTGGAGGGCATGAAACTATCTCAACAGCCCAATGGAGAGAAAGACCACAACCCAATTGGATAATATATAATATACTAGCCGTTATGCCCGTTAAAATGGGCGAGATTTCCAGCTACCCTCCTCACCAGGTCGCCGTCACCGCTACCGTTCCCCCCCCCACCCAGAGTCACCGGCTCGGGCCCTCTCTTCGCGATTGAACTTACATCGCCGAAAACGCAGCAGACAGATCAGCTGAGCTGCCATCGGCCTTCCTTCTCTGCCTGTGTCCCGCCCTCGTGTAACGTAACGTCGGCAAGGGCGGGACACAGGCAGGGAAGGAAGGCCGACGGGAGCTGATCTGCCTGCTTTGATTTCGGCGATGTAAGTTCAATCGCGAAGAGAGGGCCCGGTCCGGGTGGAGGGGGGGCGGCGGCGGTGACTCCGGATGGGGGGAGCGGTAGCGACCTCGGCGGTTCCCTCCCTCCCTCTCCTTTCGCGCAGTTTCCCTCTCTGTCCCGCCCCCATCATCACGTATTGACGCGGAGGCGAGACAGAGAGGGAAAGTCTCTACTGCGCATTTGCGGGTGAGTACGGTCACTCGCATTTTATATGTTTGATAATACATAATATATAATATATGAATGGGGTCAGTCTCTTTCTCTCTCTCCCCCCTTTCTGGAGGCAAATGCCTGGTGGAGGTATCTATCTCAGATTAGATAAATGGCAAGTTATGCCCTCCCTATGTGGGGCCACCCAAGTGGTGAAGGTGTATGTCACATGGCAAAAGCAGGAAGCTAAGCAGGTGCAACCCTGGTCAGGAACTGGATGGGCAAAGTAGGGGACCAAAATCAGCAGTGTAACCTTTTGCTGTATTGTCCATCTGAAAGTGATTGGAGGGCATGAAACTATCTCAACAGCCCAATAGAGAGAAAGACCCCAACCCAATTGGATAATAAATAATATATGAATGGGGTCAGTCTCTTTCTCTCTCTCCCCCCTTTCTGGAGACAAATGCCTGGTGGAGGTATCTATCTCAGATTAGATAAATGGCAAGTTATGCCCTCCTTATATGGGGCCACCCAAGTGGTGAAGGTGTATGTCACATGGCAAAAGCAGGAAGCTAAGCAGGTGCAACCTTGTCAGGAACTGGATGGGCAAAGTAGGGGACCAAAATCAGCAGTGTAACCTTTTGCTGTATTGTCCATCTGAAAGTGATTGGAGGGCATGAAACTATCTCAACAGCCCAATGGAGAGAAAGACCCCAACCCAATTGGATAATATATGAATGGGGTCAGTCTCTTTCTCTCTCTCCCCCCTCTCTGGAGGCAAATGCCTGGTGGAGGTATCTATCTCAGATTAGATAAATGGCAAGTTATGCCCACCCTATGTGGGGCCACCCAAGTAGTGAAGGTGTATGTCACATGGCAAAAGCAGGAAGCTAAGCAGGTGCAACCCTGGTCAGGAACTGAATGGGCAAAGTAGGGGACCAAAATCAGCAGTGTAACCTTTTGTTGTATTGTCCATGTGAAAGTGATTGGAGTGCATGAAAAGAAACTATCTCAACAGCCCAATAGAGAGAAAGACCCCAACCCAATTGGATAATAAATAATATATGAATGGGGTCAGTCTCTTTCTCTCTCTCCCCCCTCTCTGGAAGCAAATGCCTGGTGGAGGTATCTATCTCAGATTAGATAAATGGCAAGTTATGCCCTCCCTATGTGGGGCCACCCAAGTGGTGAAGGTGTATGTCACATGGCAAAAGCAGGAAGCTAAGCAGGTGCAACTCTGGTCAGGAACAGGATGGGCAAAGTAGGGGACCAAAATCAGCAGTATAACCTTTTGCTGTATTGTCCATGTGAAAGTGATTGGAGGGCATGAAACTATCTCAACAGCCCAATAGAGAGAAAGACCCCAACCCAATTGGATAATATATAATACATAATATATAATATATGAATGGGGTCAGTCTCTTTCTCTCTCTCCCCCCTTTCTGGAGGCAAATGCCTGGTGGAGGTATCTATCTCAGATTAGATAAATGGCAAGTTATGCCCTCCCTATGTGGGGTCACCCAAGTAGTGAAGGTGTATGTCACATGGCACAAGCAGGAAGCTAAGCAGGTGCAACCCTGGTCAGGAACTGGATGGGCAAAGCAGGGGACCAAAATCAGTGATGTAACCTTTTGCTGTATTGTCCGTCTGAAAGTGATTGGAGGGCATGAAACTATCTCAACAGCAGACCTCCAGCTTTTGAGCCTCTCTGTCCAGGGGGGTTGGATTTTCCTCTGGTTGGGGGGGCTGGAGGTCCAGGGTGGCATGGGCCTCTAGCCCTGTTTGACAGGTCCGGGGATTTTTTGATAGCCAAGACCTGTCAAACAACTCCTCCAGGAGGATTGTGCCTTGGGCGCATACCCAGGCACAATCCTCCTACGGGATGAGCAAAACTAATAGCGCAAGTAACCTGTTCCGGGGCAGAAGGAGGGAGCTGCTGCAGCGAACGAGAGAATTTAGCGAGCAAAGCAAACTGGGAGCAGACAGGCGCGCGCTGTGGCACCCCCCCCCCAGCGGCGTGCACCCGGGGCGGACCGCCCCCACCGCCCTCCCCCTTGGTACGCCCCCAGTGATCACTAACCCTCTTCCACCCTAAAAAAAAATGTTAAATATTTTTTCCAGCCTCTTTGCCAGCCTGAAATATCATACCCAGCTCCATGACAGCAGTATGCAGGTCCCTGGAGCAGTTTTAGTCCTCTGCCATTTAGCCGCCCAGTCTCCCAGTCTCGTAAGGTCCTTCTGTAATTTTTCACAATCCTGTCACGAGATAATGACTTTGAATAACTTTGTGTCATCAGCAAATTTAATTACCTTGCTAGTTAGTCCCATCTCTAAATCATTTATAAATATATTAAAAAGCAGCGGTCCTAGCACAGACCCCTGAGGAACCCTACTAACTACCCTTCTCCATTGTGAATACTGCCCATTTAACCCCACTCTCTGTTTCCTATCCGTCAACCAGTTTTTAATCCACAATAGGACATTTGCTCCTATCCCATGACCCTCCAATTTCCTCTGTAACATAACATAGTAACATAGTAGATGACGGCAGAAAAAGACCTGCACGGTTCATCCAGTCTGCCCAACAAGATAAACTCATATGTGCTACTTTTTGTGTATACCTTACCTTGATTTGTACCTGTCCTTTTCAGGGCACAGACCATATAAGTCTGCCCAGCACCATCCCCACCTCCCAACCACCAGTCCCGCCTCCCACCACCGGCTCTGGCACAGATCGTATAAGTCTGCCCAGCACCATCCCCGCCTCCCGCCACCGGCTCTGCCACCCAATCTCGGCTAAGCTCCTTAGGATCCATTCCTTCTGAACAGAATTCCTTTATGTTTATCCCACGCATGTTTGAATTCCATTACCGTTTTCATTTCCACCACCTCCCGCGGGAGGGCATTCCAAGCATGCACTACTCTCTCCGTGAAAAAATACTTCCTGACATTTTTCTTGAGTCTGCCCCCCTTCAATCTCATTTCATGTCCTCTCGTTCTACCACCTTCGCATCTCCGGAAAAGGTTCGTTTGCGGATTAATACCTTTCAAATATTTGAACGTCTGTATCATATCACCCCTGTTTCTCCTTTCCTCTGTCTACAGTATACATGTTCAGGTCAGCAAGTCTCTCCTCATACGTCTTGTAATGCAAATCCCATACCATTGTCGTAGCTTTTCTTTGCACCGCTTCAATTCTTTTTACATTCTTAGCAAGATATGGCCTCCAAAACTGAACACAATACTCTAGGTGGGGCCTCACCAACGATTTATACAGGGGCATCAACACCCCCTTTCTTAGCAGCTAAGCCTTTCATGAGGTACCTTGTCAAACGCCTTTTGAAAATCCAATACCTCTTTAAAACGCCAACCTTTAAATCACCAAAGCACAGTGTAAAAAAAGGTTCACTTACCCAGAGAAATGTCCTCTTCTCTCAGAACTTCTCAGTAAAAAAGTTACCTGGGACCTTTCCTCTCTATATAGTTTTGATTCTAAGGGGACTGCTTCAAACAGCCAGTTGGGCTTTCAGGATATCCACAATGAATATGCATTAATAAAAAATAAACTGAGTTCACAATCTAATTAAAGTGGTAATAATATCTAATAATAGTACTAAAGACCACTTACTATGGTAGTGACAATTCTTTATTGATCGTTAAACAAATTAAACATAACTAATTCCCACTCACTCTTTGCCCATTTGATACCACTTACTCGTACATAAACTCGATGTTATACTTAAACTTGCTTGCTTGTACATAACCTGAATCCTAATTTAGCTATTTAAAACAATTCTGTCCATTTGCAATAGTGCAATATTTATAGTTCAAAATATGAACACCACATGTTGTGGGGAGTGGGTTTTGGGGAGGGCTCAGCACACAAGGTAAGGGAGGTATGCACCTGGGAGCAATTTTTGAAGTCCACTGCAGTGCCCACTAGGGTGCCCAGTTGGTGTCCTGGCATGTGAGGGGGACCAGTGCACTACAAATGCTGGCTCCTCCCATGACCAAATAGCTTGGATTTGGCCGGGTTTGAGATTAGTTTCCATTATCGCTGAAAACCAATGCCGGCCATCTCTAAAACCGGCCCAAATGTTGATATTTGGCCGGCTTCGACCGTATTATTGAAACGAAAGATGGACGGCCATCTTGTTTCGATAATGTGGTCGGGACACCGCTTTACGGGGCTGGCCATCTAGATGGCCGGCTATATAGATGGCCAGCCCCGTTCAATTATGCCCCTCCAAATCACGAACACCATCATGTCTACAATCTCCTTTCAAAATGACAATACGTTGTGCTCCCTTGATGGTTCTCTATCGTATAGTGCAAATTGCTCAGGGGAACAGTTCCATCTTGAGTTCAAAAGTGCATGCAGTTTTAAAAGTATTGAGTTGATTGTGGACTTTGATTCTTTACCACACTAGTCTGAGTTGATGGAACTGTTCCACTGAGCAGTTTGCAGTATATGATAGAGAATCACTAAGGGAGCACAACTTATTGTCACTTCAAAAAGAGATTGTGGTTGTGACGATGTTCATGATTCGGATGAGCAACGGAGGATTGAAAAGGACAATTGATCAACACAAGATAAGGACATGTGGTGTTCATTATTTGAATTATAAATATTGCACTACTGTAACTGGACAGAATTGCTTTAAATATTGATTTATTACCCGCCTTTATGAAGAGATTCACCCAAGGCGGTAAACAGCTAAATTATGATTGAGTTTATGTACAAGCAAGCAAGTTTAAGTATAACATCGAGTTTATGTACAAGTAAGCGGTATCAAAAGGGCAAAGAGTGAGTGGGAATTAGTTACGTTTAATTTTGTTTAATGATGAATAAAGAATTTGTCATTACCATAGTAAGTTGTCTTTAGTGCTATGTCAATGAATATACGTAAGATAGATTTTCATTCCAAGAAGGCAGTGTATGCAGATCTTTCTCAACAATATTCACTGTGGATATTCTGAAAACCTGACTGGCTGGGAGTGCCCTGAGGACTGGGTTGAGAACCACTGCCCTAGCGATTATTATCGACTTCTTATCCCAGCCAACTGTCAATAGAAGGCATAGTACCTGAATAGTCTCAAAGGGCAACAGGACTTATTCGCAATAGAGAGCAGTTGCTTCTAGAGACTTTTTCAGCCTACATCAGAGGTTCTAAGCCCAGTCCTTGGGACACAGCAGGCCAGTCTGGTTTTCATGATCTCCACAATGAATATGCATGAGATAAACATACATGCACTACCTCCACTGTATGCAAATGTATCTCATGCATATTCGTTGTAGATATCATGAAAATCTGACTGGCTAGGTGGGTCCTGAGGACTGGGTCGAGAACCCCTGGCCTACACAACACATTGATGGGCACTGTCCACCTGCCTCTTCTTTGACCCTTGAGGTGTTATCAATATTTTCCAGCATTGTGTTACCTGCTGAGTCTGTAGTACAGAGATGAGCAGATGGGAGGGTGAGGGCTATTGCCATCAATAGAGAAGTCATGACTGTTTAATGCACCAGCAGGATTCGTTAAATCTTTTCAGGTACCCCAGCAACAGGCGCAGGATTGGTGCAAAGCATTCAACGCCCTCTACTTTGAGACCAGTGCCAAGGACGTAATAAATGTGGAAGAGGCCTTTCAGAGTGCCATCAAACTAGCACTGAAAAACGTAAGCAGGGCTCCATTTTGGGGTGGGAACTACACACACCTGGTGAGTACTAGAATTACAAGCCTTATCGTGCTTCACTCTGCCAAGAAACAGTTTCAATAAGCAGTTGCCATTGCTGCAGCTCTGAGCCAGCGGAGACTGAGGAGTAAGTCACAGTCATTGTATAACAATGAAGACTACTGGTCTGTGCCACTTACCCAGAGAATTGGCATGGTCACAGTTAGGCAAGATGAAGGGGGAAGTGGGAGGTGGAAACTAAAGACAACAGGGCTAACTCCTTGGCATGCAATAAACATTGCCAAGCAGGCATCCTGGGTTCAATTCTTGGGTCAGACCTTTGCTCCATGGACCAGATAGGCATGCTACGGTGGCAGTACTCACAACCCATGGAGACTGTGGGTAAAGGCAAAGGAATGAGGCTCAGACATCCCTCAATATTAAAGCCTAGTAGCCAGACTTAGGGTTTCAGGGAGAGCCATGCTTTGTAGGCACCAGATGAGAACTGTTACTATGATAGGTATGTCAAGCGACTTGAGAAAGGTATAAAAATTGTGGTTCCAATGGCGCTGAAAGCCTGAAGGAACAGAAAGAAAACAGCCAAACCAGAACAATTAGAGCGGGGGAAAAATGTTTAGTTTACAGATTCCAATTAGGCTTCCAGCCCAAAGGAGCACAAAGAAACTGCCTACAGTGTAGACCTATGAAGAACTTAACCGGAGAAACTACAGCAAAAGCCAGACCCATATTGATTATGGAGAACCATACAAGACAAGACCCATGTTACCCTGGTAGAGCTTGATAAGTGCTGTTCTCTTACCCACCTCTCTCATATGCTTACACTGCAGCAAAAAGAACCAAGCCTGTCTGAGGTGGACCCAATCCAGCTTTCTTGTGTCAGATCAGATGCAACTACCACCAGCAGCCACACATGCTCCTGCTGACCAGGACTGCACTGCAGCTCTAACTACATGAAACAATCTATCTGGTGCTGCTGTAACTGCTGTTATTTTCTTACTTTCTCCAATAGCAACGCTCACTGGAGAAGGGGCAGGATAGGAAGACTTCCCCTTCTTAAACCTATTTAACCCTTCTAAAACATGGAGCCTGGTTCCAGCCAGAAGGGCAAACAGCCAATGCCAAAGGTGAAGCAACCCATAGCCACCACATAAACTTACTGGAAAGATAACCAACTGAAGTGTGGCTAGAACAACAGACAGATGAAGAAGGAGCAGGAACTGCAGGAGGGAATGACTGGGGAAGGGTGAACAGGTCAGCCTCAACAACAACAAAAAAATGTTTTTGAATGACCACATTAAGTTCCTCTTGGAGGCACTTTGTCTGAAAGCTGGATCTCCATATTGGCTGGATAAATAGAGGGTGGTGGGGGAGGGGAGGGGAAGGGGGATAGGGATAGGGAGGGAAAATAACAGCTAAAAGAGTGATGATAATATGTTGCATTGCATAAATGTTGAAGGTACTTTTTGTTATTCACTGCTAATGTACCATATCAGGATTATAGAAGTACGTTGTTTTGCTTTAAATGAAAAGGGTTGGCAGTTAAATTTCCAACACAGTTGGAGGGGGGGGGGGGGGGGGGGTAAAAATGTTAAAGGTTTGATGATGGTAAACAATGTTGTATATCTGCTGTGTTATCACCTTAAGTGCCGTAAATTTGTACTGCAATCAATGTACTGAGGTGGATTTGTATTCTGTTGATTTGTCATCAAATAAAAACCGTCGAAACATAAGTTGCTCTTGGAGGATAAATTACAAATAAACAAGCCTGATCCTTTTTTCACTCTCTGCTTCCAGGGTACTTGCAGTATCCTGCATGTCCATCTCAGTTCTGTCATTGTGCTCTTCTAGCCCTACTTCAGTTGGTTATCTTTCCAGTAAGTATATGCTGTGGTGTTATGGGTTGCTTCACCTTTGGCACTGGCTGTTCGCCCTTCTGGCTGGAACCAGGCTGTCGGCGTGGGTATAAAACAAGAGAAATTTAAAAATATTGGACATGCAGGATTCTGCAAGCAGAGGGTGAAAAAAGGTCAGGCTTGCTTATTTGTAATTTATCCTCCAAGAGCATCTTAATGTGCCTGTTAAAATTAAAAACAATTAGGCTGACCTGTTCACCCTCCCCAGTCTTTCCCTCCTGCAGTTTCTGCTGCCTCTTTGTTTTTGTACTCTTTTCTCAGCACTTCAATTGGTTATTCCAGGAGTGAGATGCATACACATAGCTCTATCAGTGCATGTCAAGCCTGCCCTGCAACACCTCTTCTCCCTTAGTTGTTTTGATAATGAAACACACATGAACTGCTTTGCCAGAACTAAGACTTCTAGCCCACATCACTCTACCAATACGCCTCAGTCTTGCACTATAATACTCCTGGTTAGTCCAGTAGTGGTTGACTCAGGAGAAATTTAGCCTTACTTCTTCATTTATTTTCCTTTAATCCTGCCAGACCAGTCCAGACCTGTAGGTTTATTCCACCCGGCCAGTAGATAAAGACAGAGCAGAGGACAACAACTTTCAGTGATGTCACCAGCGTAATATACAGTTGAAACAGACAAGACACTTGTCAGTATCTCAATGTCAAAGCGGTAGGAGTGGAGGAGTGGCCTAATGGTTGGTGCAGTGGGTTGAGAACCTGGAGAACTGGGTTCAAATCCTGCTGCAGCCTAATGGTTGGTGCAGTGGGTTGAGATCCTGGAGAACTGGGTTCAGTTCCCACTGCAGCTCCTTGTTACCCTGGGCAAGTCACTTAACCCTCCCATTGCCCCAGGTACAAATAACCTTACATCATGAGCCTATTGGGGACAGAAAAGTACCTGCAAAAATGTATATGTTAACCACTGTGACTATATCTACAGAATGGCGGTATGTTAAGTGAGGAATAAACATAAAAAGATAACCATGAAAACTGAACCATATAACAAGCCTATGTCCAGGTTATACTTGCTGTATAATTTCTTCAAAAAGGAGGTAAATAAATAAAATTCCCTTCCTCCAAGAATTCTTTCAGAGAACAGGGGAAATACAGCATGAGATTAATAGACAAGAGGCTTCTTAGATTCCCTCCATTGAAAGACTAAATCTTAAATACAACGTGAGAAAACCCAAAATGAGGGACCAAGCCAAACCCCACAACAACTGTAGACCTCCCAGAAGGGTTCTAGACTTGTTTAACAGGATTCAAGAAAAGGAAATTAACAGGTAAGACTAAATTAACAGATGTGTAAGAATACCTAAGCCCTTTCTAACTCAGCTGGGAGGAAGCTAAACTCAACTCTAATAACTCCTGCTTCAAATGCAGCATCTCCTGTGGCCTGCACATCAAAGCTTTAATGTTTAACAAATGAATGTCTTCTGGCAGAATTGTTCTGAGCTCTACACATGAGGCTTGAACTCTAATCAAATATGCTCCATAAGTCTCCAGAGCTTCAGGCCTTTCAGCAAGGATCCTTAGTCACAAGAACATAAGAATAGCCATACTGGATCAGACCAGTGGTTCATCTAGCCCAGTATCCTGCTTCTAACAGTGGCCAATCCAGGTTACAAGTACCTGGCAGAAACCCAATTAGTAGCAACACCAATCCCAGGGCAAACCGTGACTTCCCCCACATCCATCTCAATAACAGACTATGGACTTTTCCTCCAGGAATTTGTCCAAACCTTTTTTAAACCTAGATACATTGACCGCTGATTACATCCTCTAACCTCATCTGACCTGCAACTATAGTTTTCTTCTCTCTTTTTTCTTTCCCTGTTTTTAAATTTTCTATTTTAATTAACTAATTGTAAATTGCATAGCAGCACTGTAGTCCAGTTGGAAGTATATCAAGCATCAGATAGATACACTGAGGAGAATTTGGAAGCTGCCTCTCTTTTGCAAGATCTACTGAATGGAGACATTTACTCTTACTTGTTAATTTTCATTCCTTGGATCCTGCTAGACCAGTCCAGAGATGTGGGGTTTATATTCCTCATTCAGTAGATGAAGGCAGGTTTTCTAGTGTCACCCCTCCCCCATACTGTAAGGAGTGGTGAGGCCCTGGACTAGCCAATATAATTTTTAGCCCTTGGGTCATACCCAGCCAGTCAGGTTCCAGGATTCTCAGAATGGCTATGCATGAGGTAAATTTGCATACAATGTACCATTTTTCTTTTTTTCTCTCTGTAAACTGCCTTGATGTTTGTACTAAAGGCAGTATTTCAAGGAAATAAACCTAAATTGAAAAGGAGAGACCATGAAATCAAGTATGGATTATGACAGGAGAGGGCCTGTAGCTTGGAGATATGGTGCACAGTGATGTGGTGAGTCTTGGGGGCCCCCAGTAGAACAATGAGAACCAGACTGAGAAGATATGATGGGACCAGTGGCATAGCCACAGGTGGGCCTGGGTGGCCCAGGGCCTACCCACTTAGGGCTCAGGCCCACCCAACAGTAGGACATGTTTAGCGGTAGCTGGTGGAGATCCCAAGCTCTGTCAGCTGAAGACTTTCCCCTGATAGTAACAAAATTCTACTCTCCACAATACTGGCACCTGCGCATGCTCAGTTTTCAGCGCATGCCTGCTGCAGACTGCCAAGGTGGAAAGAAGCATTTTCCTGCCAGCTGAGATATTTTTTTGGTGGTGGTATTGGTGGTGGTGGAGAACATTTGGTGCCCACCCACTTCTTACCTAGGCCCACCCAAAATCTGTTGTCTGGCTACGCCCCTGGATGGGACAGTAGGTCTAAACAGAGGATGACTTTGCCTGACTGTATAAATAGAGACATATCTGGATGAAGCACCAGTGAATGATCCTGTACCTGATCCCAGGAATATGAACGCACAACCACTTGACTCTGCAGGTAACTTAGGCCAGCCCCTTCTCTAAACCTCCCAGTAAAGAGGCTAAAATGGAAGGGACTTGAAATGGCAACAGACCCTGAGCCTGCTACCATCTCTCAAACAGGTGCCAGATGCAAGCATATGCCAATGTGGTTGAACTTGTGTGCTTTAAGAAGAGTGGCAGTCATGGATGCAGATATCACTTTCTACATAGCTTACACTGTTCAAAGGCTAGGCAATAAGCCATTCCCTAATAGCAGAAGGAGCTCCCTGGTCAAGCCAGGTCCGCATATCAATCTAAAGCAACAAGGATCACTAGCCTCAGGTGATCTCTATCCTTTTGACAATGTGGTCTGTCAGAGCCATGGTGGAAATACACAGAACAGGCCAGACTGCAGCCAAGGCTAAATGAGAGTGTTGATTCAGGAGAAACCTATGTCCCTTCTTCAAATTAATATACTCTGGGCCCTTGCATTGCAGTGTGTAGTCAAGAGATCCATGCTTGGACTGCACCAGTGATACACTGTTAATCAAAAACCTCTTGCCTAAGCTCTTACTCTTGGATTCAGGGTGTTTGTACTGAGAAAATCATTTTGAATGTTTTCCACACCTGCTTTGTGCATCACCGAGACAGTGTTTCACCCATCAAAACAGGTTCACTTCCAAGACCACTGTGGAGCTGTTGGCCTGGTTGCCAATTGGATTCAGATTCGCCTGACTGGGTAGATCCAGTCCGGGGCTTACTCCAATGCATGCAGGGACTTGTAGCCTTGCTTTTCTTAGGGAATCCAATGGAGAAATCAGAACCACAAGTCCCTGCATGCAATGGGTAAGCCCAGCACTAGATCAACCCTGTCAGGCGAATCTGGATCTAATTGTCAATCTTAGCTGTTGGTACCACCACTAAGGCATTCTCAGTTAATACATGTCAATGCCCCCCCTCAACAATAGTAAAAATTACAGCAACATCAATCTGATTACCCTAATTTCTAGACAACTGATGGACCATGTTGCCTCCCAGGGAAACTTAGCAACTTTGTCCTGACAGTGCGCCCCCCCCCCCCCCCAACCTGCAGACTTGCATTTGGGTAACCACTATCCAACTGGAATATTCCAGATCTATCCACTTTAGCAGATACTTAGGAGATCACCCCAATTGACCAAGGGAGATCTAGGAAAACCTCATAATTTTGTGACTGAGATGATCATCTGGTCAGGACAGAACTCTGTAGGGGGTCTCATATGTGCTGTTACCCAAAACACTAAGTTAAGGATGGCCACCATGGATCTCAGAAGATACGTTGACCAGAATTGAATGCAGTACTCAAGGTGAGGTCGCACCATGGAGCAATACAGAGACATTATAGTATTTTCGATCTTATTCTCCATCCCTTTCTTAATAATTCATAGCATCCAGTTTGCTTTTTTGGCCACCGCCACACATTGAGCAGAAGATTCCAGCATTTTATCTACAACTCCTAGATATTTTTCTTGGTTGCTGACCCCCAAGTTGGACCCTGGCATCAGGTAACTATGATTCGGATTATTCTTTCCAATGTATATCACCTTGCATTTGTCCACATTAAATTTCATCTGCCATTTGGATGCCCAGTCTTCCAATTTCCTAAGGTCTTCCAGCAATATTTCATAGTCTGCATATGTTTTAACAACCGTGAATAGTTTTGTGTCACCTGCAAATTTAATCACCTCACTCATCATTCTGATTTCCATCAGTGGCGTAGCCAGAAGGCAATTTTTGGGTGGGCCAAAGGTTGGATGGATGGGCACCTGATATGCCCTGCCCACACCCCTACTCCTACCGCACACCTACCCCACTCCCAATAACTTACAAATCCGTGAGTGAATAAATAATTCAAATAGGCAGTTTTCAGGCTCTCTTAAAAGTAGCTAAAGCCCCAGGAGAGAAAAAAAATCACCCACCCACAACACATGATAAGCCAAAATAAGTCACCATACTAAAATACAATGCTGCCTCATTATTCTCCAGTAACAAGTCACTTTTCCTTTGCAGCTGTTTTCATGATTTAGAGTGTTGTACATAAATTCCAAAAGCACAAACATAAAGGTAACCATACTGGGTCAGAGTTGCCATCCTGGATGCAGAAAGTATAAAACAAATAAAAAACACAAACCCCCACCACCAGCAAAACTAAAACAAACCACCTTTTACTTGTAGAAAGGTTTGCTGCTTTCATTCCTCGGCAGCGCTGCGATTCACACAGGCACTCCGCTCCCCTTTGCCGCATCTATCCGGCCCTCTCTGATGCACTTCCTGTTTATGTAGGGCCAGATGGATGCGGCGGGGGGAGCGGAGCTGCCTGTGTGAATGGCAGCAGTCAGAGCACTGCCAGCGACAGGTGAAAAGAAGAAATCTGCAGCAGTGGCATACCTAGTGTATTTGACACCTGGGGCCGATCATTTTTTAACACCCCCTCCTCTATATGAAAAAAAATATTTTTAATAATAATCCACGACTCACACAACAAGGGTGTACCTAGGAAAACAACCAGAATACAGAAGAACACCTAGGAAAAGGCAGCATCTTATACATTGCAGTGAGCACTAGAACATCAATACACCAATTGTAAAACTACACAATACATTAGTAAAAATGATCCTGCCAACACAAAACCATGTCTTTTTCACATAGAACACATATACATCCTCACCAAGTATAGAATAAGTTACCACAAACTAAAAACAGAAATATGTAGACAAAAGTTAAACTGAACCCCCAATAAATAAGATTCTGCATACATGCAACACCACAGAAAAAGTGATGCATGTCCCCTAGTACTGTGCAATATAAAGACAGCAGATGTAAATTTGAAAAAACTGACAAATACCAATCACCACTTTACAAATTAACAGAAATAAAACAAACAAAAAAAGGAAATAAGATGATACCATTTTATTGGACTAATACATTTTTCAATTAGCTTTCAGAGGCCAACACCTCCTTCCTCAGGTCAGTATGTTACGGGATCCTGTCCTGATCTGAGGATAGGGTTTTGGTCTCTGAAAGTTAGTAAAAAAATGTATTAAAATTAGTCTAATAGAAAGATCACCTTATTTTCATTTTCTATTTATCACCACAACTACAATACTACTTTATCCTAAACCAAAAAAAATAAAATACTAATAATAATAAATCTTTTTTCTACCTTTGTCGTCTCTGGTTTCTGCTTTCCTCATCTTCTCTTCACTCTCTCCCTTCCATCCAGCATTTGCCCACTTTCTCTGCCTCATCCAGCGTCTGCCCTTTCTCTCTCCCTTCCATGCAGCGTTTGCCTGCTTTCTCTGCTCCTTCCATCCACTGTTGCACTCTCTTCCATTCTGTCTGCCCTCTCCCCCTTTCCACTGGTGTCTGCCCGCTTTCTCTGCCCCTTCCATCCAGCATGTGCCCCCTCTGTCCTTTTCACATAATGCATTCCAACATCTCCCCCTCTCTCCATCTTTATCTCTTCTCTCCCCATCCCCACCCATCTTCTGCTTTTCAGTATCTCCTGTATATTTTACTTTTCTCCTTTCCCTGTGGCCTGGTATCACTTTCCCTCCTCTTTCCATCCTTCTTCCCCCTTCCTCTGAGGTCTGGCATCACTCTCTGCCACTCCACCCCTTCTTCCCCTTCAGACTGGCATCGCGTGATCTTTCTCCACCCCCTTTTCCCTTACCCTGCAGTCTGGCTGACATCGCGACGCTCTTCCACCTCAGCTCTCTCCACCCCTACCCCGCTCTGAAGCCTCCAAGCTTTCCAGCCCCACTGGCATGCAGCATCAGCGATGTAAGAGCTGCCTTTAGCCTGCCCCGGAAGCTTTCTCTGTACAGCTTCCCGCGTAGGCGGGACGTTGTACAGAGGAGGCTTCCGGGGCTGGCCGAAGGCAGCGCTCATGTTGCTGATGCACTCTGCCGGAGGTCTGTAAGTTTAAAGGCCTGCAAAGTGGGGGGGGGGGGGGGGAGGGAAGGTGGAGCGAGGAGGGAGAGCGATACATCGCACTAGTTGGAGGGAGGGGACGCCGGAACGGAACCGTCATTGCAGCAGGCAGCAGCACCAGCACTGAGGGACATTGGGTAGGCGGGCCTGGAGGGAATGTGGCTGGGCCCAGGCCTGCCCGTGGCTACGCCCCTGATTTTCCATATCAGTTATAAATATGTTAAATAGCACCGGTCCCAGTACTGATCCCTGTGGTACTCCACTGTTCACCCTCGTCCATTGAGAGAAATTACCATTTAATCCTACCATCTATTTTCTGTCCAATAACCAATTCCTAATCCACACCAGAACATTGCCTCCTATCCCATGACTCTAATTTTCTCAGGAGTCTCTCATGAGGAACTTTATCAAAAGCTTTCTGAAAATCTAGATACACTACATCAACCAGCTCACCTTTATCCACATGTTTATTTACACCTTCAAAGAAATGAAGCAAATTGGTGAGGCAAGACTTCCCTTGGCTGAACCCTGTCTATTAGATTGTAAGCTCTTTGAGCAGGGACTGTCTTTCTTCTATGTTTGTGCAGCGCTGCGTACGCCTTGTAGCGCTATAGAAATGCTAAATAGTAGTAGTAGTAGTAGTTGACTCTATGAAGTACAAAAGTACAGCTTAAATGTAACTTGTTACAAGTAAAAAGTATTGCAAAAAAAAAAAAAGTAACTTGTTACAAGTAGAAGTACTACTAATTGTACTTAAGTACTATAACAAAGTACAAATACTTTGTTACTACCCATCTCTGCACACAGGGGTTATGGACACAGACAGGGTATAGGGACAAGGACACAGGGGTGATGCAGGGCACTGGGGACACAAAGGGGTGATGTGGATATGGGAAAATAGGGAAGCAAGGATGATACTGAACAAAGGGAAACATGGACACAGGTGTGATTCTGCATATGGAGGGGGGGGGGGGGATAGGGATACAGAGGAGCAATGCTAGACATAGGAGAAGGGATATGGACACAAAGATGATGATGCTCTACAGGGGAAGCTATATATTCTGTTACAGTACTAAGAATTATTCCTGAGAAGAGAATACTAAAAGCCAAAGACATTCGACTAATGAACCATGCCCATGAGAGCTAACACAGCCTTTGGCAGACTAGAAATAGTAACTAACTGTCCCCAAACTACAGGAGTGAACCCCGATTTCTCACTATCACAAGTCCCTTGCTTTCTAGCAGGATCTCTGGATGAAAGGCTGGATTCTTTCCTTTGGCTCCAGCTGCTTACTCAGTGAGCTTACCAGTAAACATCTGGTTAGTGTAGAGATCTCGCCAGCACCAGTGGCTAGTCTAGCACAAGACTAGAAGTCATAATTATCAACTTGTACTTCTTTATAAATATTATACAGAGAGGCTCAGTACTTAGAAGGCATAGAGAGACAGTCTCTCTCTCCAGAACTCTCAGTTGTGCATCCGCTCTGGCTCCGCACCAAAACTCTTCTCTTGTTTTTCACCAACTCCGGTACCAGACTTCTGTCTACTGTTCTCAGGTGATTGTTTTGGCCCAATCAGATCACACATTCCTCCTGTTCAGCAGACAAAATGCAGGCCTGGAGAACAATGATATCCATAGTTGATTCAGAAACTCCCTGAAAGTGCTGGCACTGACCAAGGAGGCCCACAAACCTTATCTCATGCTTGTGTCAGTATAAATCAGTATAAATAAAGTTCATGTGGCACAGCCACACTAGGGAATCGTACAACGGAAAAGTTGTGTTATGTCCATCACGTATGTAGCACAAAAGAGAAATAGAAAAAGATGCATTTCCCCCTGTGCTGTACAACATATAAAGATGACAGATATTGGAGATAGAGTTTGGGGGGGGGGGGGGGGCAGTGCAACCAGGAAATATGCCCTTGACCCTCTGGCCAAAGATGGCCTCAAGCCTGTCTGAACCTGAAGAACACACAGCTTGGTAGTGGGTGTTGGGGTCCTGTAGGGGTGTTCCTGGTATATCACCTTTGTGTTGAGGCCTATGAACCAAACTCTGTCTGCCAACTCAAGGACACACTGGCATTCCAAAGCATCTACACTCAAAAATTAAGTGTAGATGCTTTGGAATGCCAGTGTGTCCTTGAGTTGGCAGACAGTGTATAAATGCAGGAAACATTCAGGCAATCATGACAGTATTGTCCTAAAAAAAATGATTCCTGGCCTAGTCAGAGTTTGGTTCATAGGCCTCAACACAAAGGTGATATACCAGGAACACCCCTACAGGACCCCAACACCCACTACCAAGCTGTGTGTTCTTCAGGTTCAGACAGGCTTGAGGCCATCTTTGGCCAGAGGGTCAAGGGCATCTTTATATGTTGTACAGCACAGGGGGAAATGCATCTTTTTCTATTTCTCTTTTGTGCTACATACGTGATGGACATAACACAACTTTTCCGTTGTACGATTCCCTAGTGTGGCTGTGCCACATGAACTTTATCTTACCACAACATCACTTTGTATTTGTTTACACCGGAGTTTGTAACACCTCTGCGGTACTATGTAAGCCACATTAAGCCTACAAATAGGTGGGAAAATGTGGGATATAAATGTAACAAATAAAACATAAATAAAAATACAAGGCTGTCTTCTTGAGGCTTCAGTTTAATTTCGATCTACATATTTTTATTTACAGTTTGTGGTCAGTTATTTTGTATCTGGTATCTGTGTTCTGTTTGTGTGATTGGAACCAGGTATTCTGTTAGTATGAATTTTCTATTTAATGATCTGAAGTAATTAGGCTTGGTCAGTTTTCTTTATAGATGTATAGATGATCTATAGTGTTGGGGCTGTTTGGCATAGTTACTGAATTCTCTGTTGTAAATGTCATCGCATGCCACTGGCTTTTTATCACTACTATGCACTAGCAATTCTAAACGATGCCAGTAATAAAATACTTCTTCCCAACAACCTGCCTGCATTTCTTTTCTGACCATTGTTAAATAATGATCTGCCCTGGGTGTGAAATATGCTAGGTAAGCTTGCTACTGGAATACCCTAGATATTTTTTTCCTGTTCAAGAACTCCTTGTCTTCCCTGGTGCTATAGCTTTATACCTGATACTTGAGGAACTGAGATGGAGCCAGATTGCTCTTCGCAAACCTGATCACCCAACCTACAGCCTCAAGCCCTTGTGCGAACCTGACAGTGGTCCTCCTGCTGTCTTGCTCCAACTTGACTCTGATTTAGTCAGTCATCCAGAGAGGTGTGAAACATTTCCCCTTCCTTATGAAGAAGGCCGGCCACCACCACCATCACCTTGAAAAAGGCTTTTAGCACCCTGAAAACATGGAACTGAAAGTGCTGGACCTGGACTGAGAAACATAGGAATTTGTGGTGCTCAATCAAAAGGTGGAGGTAGACCTCTGAAAGGTTCAAGTGACAAAAGGAAATCTCCCTTTCAATCTGTCACAATCATAGACCACAAAGTCGCCATACAAAACCAGGGAACTCATAAGCAGCTGTTAACAGTTTTTAAAACAAGAACGGACTGAAATAACTCATTCTTCTTCAGAATCACAAAATAAATCTAACAGCCATGACCCCACTCTCTTCATAAAACAGAGCCTGTACCCATCAGAGGAGCCTTTCCAGAGATGACTGAATTGTCAGCCTTTTGTTGGCGGAACAGTAAACATTAGCAAGATATCAGGAATAGGGGTTGCGCATTCCAAGGGATAGATCTGTTGAATCACTTTGAGGATCCATTGATTTGAGGTTAGCTTGGCCTACTTTTGAGATGCATATGACTCCCCCCCCCCCCTCCCTTCCAGGCAGGCTGAACCTCACTGTATAAATGGGAACCTCTAATATTACTGTCCGTAGGTTTCTTGGAATCACAAAGTGGCTGGTTCTTCACCTGAAATATAGATGTCTTGTAATATGACAGCTTCCCTGGCTTGTAATATTTCATATCACAAAAACAAGCCTCAGTGGAAAAGTCACGGGGAGAGAGAAGAAATTATAAATGGACAGCAGTCATTGGAAAGAGAACAGAAGAGATGGGAAAGCAGAAGAGAGATACTGGGATTGACTTGATTGAAAAATAAAATGCCCAGACAACAAAAGTAGGAAAAAGTGTTTTTATTTTGAATTTTTTAACTGAAATATGTATTTCTTTAGTGTTGCAGTACATGCAAGTTTGATGACTTGGGGTTCCCAGTGCAATTTTTGTCTTCATATATTTCTAATTTGTGATCCTTTGATCTATATTTGGGAGGCGTTTTTTTCTCTGTTTTGCATGTGATTGAGATGCAATATTCTGCCTGCATGTAGTTTTGTGTAGAAATCTGTAGCAATCCCACTTATTCGTTTTTACTAGCAGTAGGTGTTTTGGTGTTCCAGGACCCAGTGTAATATTTGTAGTGTTGCCTATTCATTGGTAGGGCTCTTGGTGTTTGTATCATAGGAATTAGTGCTACTATTTACTCCTGTGCAACTGCACTGCACAGAATTTCTCACCCCTGCAGGATGCACAGAATTCTGCACTTGTTGCACAAAATTCAGCGCAGGGACAGGCAGCAGTGGACTCTATTTACTCCTTCTTCCCCCCCCCCACCCCCCTGCTGAGCTTGCATGGCAAGAAGAGGAGGAAGTGTAAAGATGCACATCGGGTCACTTCCTCCTCCTGTACCAGTTTACTCCCGACTGTTTTTGTGAAGCGTGATCCCGCGATTCACATAGTGAGCTCTAAACTGGCACTGGAGGAGGAAGTGACCCGATATGCAGTGGTTTACCTGCCATGGAAGCTCAGCGGTGGAGAGGAAGAGAGAGTGACCAGAGTTGCTGCTGCTGTCTGTGACTGAAAAAGAGAATGGGCCAGAGCAAAGGTGAGTGAGCAATGAGGAATCGGGGCAGAGACAAAATGAGTATACAATGGGGGTTGGAGGGAGCAGAGCAAAAATTAATGTGCCATGGGGGTTGGGGGGGCAGAGCAACATCAGTGTGCCATGAGGATTGGGGAGAGGGAAGAGCAAGGTCAGTGTGCTATGAGGATGGGGGAGGGGAGACCAAGGACAGAGTATGCCATGATGACTGTGCGTGTGTGGAGGGAGGGGGGGATAGCAAAGTCAGTGTGCTATGAGGATTGGGGGGGGGGGGGGGCAAAAAACGCTGAGATTGTGTCATGGGGTGAAAACAGCAAACTGAAGGTGTGCCACTGTTATGTGGGCAATCAAACCTGAGGGTGTGCCATGGGGGAGGGTGGTGGGGAAAGATACAATGATAGCAGAGGAGGGGAGGAGAAAGAACGAGAGGTTGAGGTATCGCATGTGGGAGGAGACTTTGGGGGCAGTCAAAATTATGGGTCTTGGGATTTAGAGGGAGAGAGACCTGCAGATGGAGAAAGGTTGATAACCACTGATTTAGAAGGCAGCCTGGAATTGAGGCAATATTGGCCTAGGAGGACGTTGGATTCTATTTTTAAAGATTCTGGAGGGAAGACTGACAATCTCCTAGGCATCACATCAGGAGTCTTAATCCTAACAGAAGTCCATATTTCAACCCTGCAAACTTCTTCCACGGAAGCTAAAAAGTGGGCTGCCAAAGCTGCCATGGCTTGGACATTATCCCTCCCCCCGATATTCAAAGATATTTAACTAGCCAGACATGGCCGCTGACCAGTTAAATAGCATATCAGCGCCTAACCGTGGATATTCAGCGGGAGATAAGCAGTTATCTTCTGCTAAATATCCACGATTAGCAGCTAGCTGGTAACCGGTTATATTGGGTGACATAGACAGGTGCAAATATTCAGCTCTTAACCGGCTTTGTTCCACAGTTAAAATAGGCTACACAAAGAGCAGTCCTATCTTTAACCTTTAAAAGGTTAACCAGTTAGCGCTGAATATCGGCTTAAATGGTTAACATTTTAGCGGTTAACCCCCCCCCCCCCCCCAAGATATTCAATGCTGCTGGTCACTGGAAATGGCCTGGCATTGAATATCTGGGTTTAATGCTGGCGGCAGACAGCAAAAGCACTGCCTGGCACAGGCTGAATATTGAACCCAATGAGGTTTGATGTGACCCTCAAATGTGTGTTTAGCGATGGCCAGGGGCGTATCTGGACTCTGGCAGTAGGGGGGGCCAGGGCCAGAGGGAGGGGGCACATTTAGCCCCCCCCCAGCACCACCGACACCCCCCCCGCCATTGCCAGAGCCCCCCCCCTGCCACCAACGACTCTCGCCACCTCCTCTCCCGCCGCCAACCCTCCCCCCGCTGACGTTGTTTACCTTTGCTGGCGGGGACCCCAACCCCCGCCAGCCGAGGTCCGCTTCCGCCTGCTTTTAAAAATAATTCTTCAGCTGGCGGGGGACCCCAACCCCCGCCAGCCGCCGAGGTCTTCAAAATTCTTGCTCGTTGTCCTCCTCCGTGGCCATGCTGTACGCTGCTGATTCGGAGTCTGTCTGATGTCGCACCACGTTGTACGCACGTACAACGTGGTGCGACGTCAGACAGACTCCGAATCAACAGGGTACAGCATGGCCACGGAGGAGGACGACGAGCAAGAACTTTGAAGACCTCGGCGGCTGGCGGGGGTTGGGGTCCCCCGCCAGCAAAGGTAAACAATATTAGTGGGGGAGGGTTGGCGGCGGGAGGGGGGCCAGGGCAAAATCTGCGGGGGCCCAGGCCCCTGTGGTCCCACGCAGATACGCCCCTGGCGATGGCAGTCCCAGGTTTATTGGGGTTAAAAGAAACAAAAAGCTGGGTGCATTTTCTAAGAATTTTAGTCTGCTCCAAGTAAAAGACTAAAATTCACTTGCAATCTAAAGTGTGCAAGGAACTTCCAACCTTTGTGAGGAAGAGGTTGAAAGAAAAACGCTGGCAGGATGGTCAACTGATTAAGGAGGAAATTCAACACCCCTTTAGGAAGGAACTTCAGATGGGTAGCCAGTACCACTTTATTGCTGTAAAATGTTGTGTGGAGTGGATCATTCACTGCAGCCTGCTGTTCACTAACTCTGTGTTACAGGAGTTTACTAGCTGAAATAGAGCTTTCATTAGCTGGATTAGGAAAACGTTGAGGTTCAAAGACACAGTTAGTGGCTTGATGGAAAGTTTCAAAAGAAGCATGCCTTAAATAAAGCAAACAATTAGAGGCTGTACAGAGATATAGTTACCTTCTATATGGTGTGCCAATTGCACTAAAGTGGATCTTAAATGGAGTTGTTTTTCAAACTTGTCTCATGCAGATGTAGTAGATAAGCAAGCAGTTTTTGCATGGGACAGGAAAAAGGCTGGGGCCTTTCCATCACACCAGCTAAAGTTCTTACCCTTAAAATCATAATATCTTCTAGAAGCCAGGATAACATGTGACAGACTTCCAGACAGAATCAAGGTAGTTTCACTATTAGGGGAATTGGAATATATGAAAATAGAAGGCCCTTTTCCCAATCTAGAAGAATGGATGTTCGGTGGTAGATTGTCATCATGGAGCATAACTGAAGTATTTTTTTGGTTCAGAGAAGAGGTGAAGAGATCTACTATGGGTGTGCTTCACTTGCAAAAAATCATCTGAGCTACTTTTCAGTCCAGAGACCATTAGTGTGACTCAAGCACTTGACTTTGTCCAGTAGGGCATTCCTTGCCAGCTAGGTGGCCCTGGGAGCCATCTCATGAGCGATAGCTCAGTCCCACATTGTGACAAAGGAGGTAGGAAATGCATGGCAACTTGATTGTCTGGATTAAGATAATTTCATTTGTCAACCAATCTCTGAAGCCTTTAGAGTATTTTGCCCTTAACTCCATGAAATCTATCTAATGATGATTCTCGGTGGGGGGGAGGGGGGGAGGGGGGGATATATAGGTCCACAGTGTGGAACTCACCCACACAGGCTCCCTAGCCCAGTTTTGTTTCATCTGTGATCAGGACAATTTGCACTGGAAGAATTTGAGATTCCTTTCACCAAACTGGATTGATCCATTCACCAGTAGTGTCCTATAGTGGATTGGTGATGTGGATTAAGTTTTTGAGCTTTTGAGTGGCCTGACACCAATGAGTGCTAAAAATCAATTGGGCTTGTCTCATTCTGACAGACACCAGCAAGAAGAGCCAGTGAGTAGCTGCAGCAATTCGTAGATCCAAAAACATGATCAGCACAGTATCAACCAGTGGCCATAGATTTAAGAAACTTTATTGAAAGAGCAACCGCTGACAACAGTGTGAATCTATGTTATCCAAACAACTAGATGTCACAATAGATGCCCGACATGTTGATTATATGTATGGCCATTGGTTGACATAGTTTTGGATCATTCTGAGAGATGCCAAAGGAGTATATGCACTATCAAAACCGTGTGGCCTAACGCTTTACATGACCCATGCTGATGTTAGCTGACTGATCTGAATTTCTCTCATAGTGGGCACCAGGGTGGTAATCAGGTCTAGCAGAGTTCCTATTAACTCCAGTTGAACTGATGGACTTAATTGGGATTTTTGGATAAGTTACAATGAACACTAGTGGTTCTAGTACTGGGAAGGTTAATACCTTAGATCTTTGGGCCTCCTTCCTGAAATGTGTTCTTGACCAGACACTTGTACAGATAGGGAAATGTGCACTACCAGCTTGCACAGATGTGCAGCTACTTTGACTAGGCATTTTGAAAACACTTGTGGAGCTGATGCTAAGACAAAGGGCAGAATGTGGTACTGGTATGTGAGATTTTTGATGACTTGGATGTATCTCTACATGAGTATATACATCCTTCAAGTCCAGAATACATAACCAGTTTCATTTTTAGAGGAAGAGAATGAGGGTCCCCAAGGAAATCATCTTGAACTTCTCTCAGAATAAAGTTGTTCAAGGTTCTTAGATCTAGGATGAGGTGAGATATCCTGTCTTATTTGTAATCAGGAAATACTTGGAGTAAAATCCCTGTCCCCTTTCCTCCAATGAAGCAGGTTCAACTACATTGGCCTCCAAGAAGGAAGAGAGCTCCATGATGTTTCCTGCTTAGGAAAGTTTGATTAAAATACTTTGTGACTAATTTGGAAGTTGATTGAACAGAACAAGGCTGTATCCTAGACAGCAGTGAAAAACCTTAGTGTCCTTTTTATTGGCACATTACCAGACAAGGACTCTGTAACATTGGTTATGTTCTCCTGGAGCCCACGAAAACCCTATCCCAGATTTTGGCTGGGGAGCAGTTTGCAACTTTTGGACACTCTGCTGCCTGGGATGAGATTAATTCCTGCTGGGTCTGACTGAAATGAGAAGGAGGATACCTATGCCTGTGATAGAAGTTGGTTCTCCTTTGCCCCCCGCTCCTATACCATCTGAAAGCTGCTGGGTTGGAGGTGGGCTGGGAGAGGGATTTAAGGCTTTTGCAGCTATCTCCTTAACCTTATCTTCAAAGTTTTCTCCACAGCAAGGCACATCAGCCAGCTTTTTTTGGTTGTTATATCAGAGGTTGGAGGTCCACAGCCATGAGAAGTTCTCAATGTCATCTTGAAAACATAAGTCACTTGGATTATGTTTGTTCCACATTCTTTCCCTTTGCCTACTAGTGAAGAGTTGTGTAACCTTATCGTGATAAAGATAGTCTGCAAACTACCCCTTGACGCATACACCATTTCACACATATTGGCCTATATATAATACTGGTAAGAAGCTATATGAGAGGTGAGCACAGCCTTCTGAAAAACCTTTCTCACAAAGATGTCCAAAGTTTGGGCTTCACTCCCTGGGGCACCGATGAACGAGAGTTGGAGCTCTTATCTCTTTTATGAGCACATTGACCATGAAAGAATGGTAAGGAAGCTGCTGCTGTTCCTCAAATCAAAGAGCTTTTTGGACTCTATACACAGTCATCCTTCTTGCTGATAGGCTGTATAGAAGTGGGGGGGGGGGGGTCTCACACCTTTTCACCTGAACATCTTTAAGAATTCTGTGAACAGACACTGTCACCATTTTCGTGGGAGGCTCAAGAAATTGGAGGATGTCCAATGTTTCTGCTCTAAGTTCCTCCTCCGTTTCTAACAGCCATATGGAGGGACATTTTCAATACGATGTCTAAATCAGACTTTGGACATTTTATGGAAACCATCCAAAAATCTAGGTGCAAACATGGCCATTTTCGAACCTAAAAAACATCCCTCCTTTTTTTTTTTTCTTCAAAAATGGCCATTTGCTAGACATTGTTGTGCTCAGTGTGTCTATCTTTTTGGGCCATTTTTAAACAATCCAAGTGAAAAATATACAAAATCAAGCCATTGGAATGTAGGAGGAGCCAGCATTCTTAGTAGACTGGCCACACAGACATCCCAGCGGAGCAGTGGGGCACTGCAGTGGACTTCACATAAAAGGTCCCAGGTACATATCTCACCATTACTCCCCTTATATTGTATGGTGAGTCCTCCAAAACCCACCAAAAACCTACTGTACCCAAGTGTACATCACTACAATAGCCCTTATGTCTGCAAGTGTCACCTATATGTGAATACAGTATTTATTATTTACTAGTAAAAAAGGCCCGTTTCTTAAGGCAAGGAAACGGGCGCTAGCAAAGCAATCACCCACCCTCCCCTGCTGTGTCGCTCTGTCCCCTTCCAGCCTCCCTGGCCTGCCACCCACCCAGTTCAAGGTCCCCTCTCGCCCCTCCCACCGAGTTCCAGACTCCGCCCTCTCTCCATTTTCGACACCCCCCTCCGCGTTACAGACCCCTGTACCCCCCTTCCGCGACTCTGTCGACCCCCCCTTCTTGCTGAAAACCGTCCCCTGCCGCCGTTGAGTACTTGTGCTGACGGGGGACCCCAACCCCCGTCAGCCGAAGTCCTGTTCTGGCCTTCGCGGCGTTGCTTCCTCAATAATCTGCTGTTCAAGTTTCTGTGCCTGCGTCTGACGTCCCTTTGCCTTGGAATCAGCTGTCAGTGACGTCACTGACGTCAGTGCATTCTAGCCTGCCTAGCAGACCACCTCCAAGGGAGCCACGGTCCCAGGCACATTAGAACGTTGGAGGTGAGAATTATTATATAGGATTTATTTGGATTTTGCTCACACCTTTTTCAGTAGTAGCTCAAGGTGAGTTACATTCAGGTACAGTGGGTATTTCTCTGTCCCAGGAGGGCTCACAATCACAGTAGATTTTGGGTGGGCTTTGGAGGGATCACACTTTCCACTACAAGTATAACAATTAGAGTGGGTTATAGGCCTAGGTCCCCTTCTCTACAGTGCTCTGCACTGACCACTAGGCTACTCCAGGGACCTGCTTGCTTCTCGAATAGGACTGGCTATAACATCCAAGGCTAGCTTAGAGCCTGGTATGTACTGTTTCTTTTACATCTTTGGAGGGTAGGAAAGAGTCAGTGATCACTGGGGGAGTAAGGGGAAGGTCATGGCTTAATCCCTCCAGTGATCATTTGGGGCACCTTTTGTGACTTAGTTGTTTTTAAAACAGGTTTAGCCCTGGACATTTTTGCTTTGTTTCATTATGGCAGAAAAATGTCCAAGTGCCTCTGACATGTCCCCTTATGATTTGGACACACTTCAGACAAACTGCATAGAAAAATGTCTTAAAATGGGTTTCGAAAATAGCAATTTGGATGTTTTGTGAAAAAATGTCCAAATGCCACTTTGTGTTGCTTTTTGAATATTTTTCTGTTTTGAAAATGAGCCCCACAGTTGTCCCCTCTTTAGTTCTTCCAAAGGCTGAGAGAGTCTTGGCTGCTTTATAGAACAGCATCTACTATGGATTGCTGATTGCATTGAGTTTTGCAAGAGCAGATAAGTAATTTTTCATATTTGTACTTTTATAAAATGTTTCAGCATTGATATTTTGCACTTTATATACGTTTTATGGATGGATATCTTGACTTGGACATTATTTGAGCACATGAGCAATTTATGGTGTAGTGCTTCTGAGGAAACTGATGAAAGTTCCTTATTCACCATGGTGAGCCACCTTTGTGGTGGATGTGATTGGGTGAGATATTGCTTTGAAGGTTCCTCTTTACAAAATTTACTGAATTTAATAATTTAATTGACAATCAAAAATCAACAAAAGTTGACTAACACACTGGACTTTTTTTGCTTTGGCATTGTTGTGAGTGTTCAGTGGTTGAGGATTTTTTGAGGTTTGATTGTCTACTACTTATCTGCCCATTCCACACCTCTTTTTCAACTCTGTGACTTAGAATTTACATGCATCATGTTATGGAATATGCTTACAGTTCTACACATAAATTCTAATTAATGCCAATTAGTGTCATTAATTGCTTGTTAAGTGGCAATTATTGGCACTGATTGGCTTAACTAATTAAATTGCACACGCAAATCCAGCATAGGACCAGATTTGCACACACAACTTAAGGGAAAGGGAAATGGGACTTGATATACCGCCTTTTTGAGGTTTTTGCAACTACATTCAAAGCGGTTTACATATATACAGGTACTTATTTTGTACCTGGGGCAATGGAGGGTTATGTGACTTGCCCACAGTCACAAGGAGCTACAGTCGGAATTGAACCCAGTTCCCCAGGATCAAAGTCCACTGCCCTAACCACTAGGTTACTCCTCCACTAAAGAGTTTGAAACTACACAAGTCCGCCTGGACCTGATGGGTTCAGCGGAAAATTTTATAAAATCTTAAATACAGGAGTGGTGGGTCTCTTGGGAATCTACTTTGACACGGCCATACAGAGGGTTTTTTTCCCCAGTGGGCCAACTAAGTTTTAATTACGGTCTTACCTAAGCCAGGGAATGACCCATTACAGCCGGAGTCCTACAGGCCTATCTCTCTCATAAATGTAGATCTTAAATTGCTAGTGAAATTCTTAGCTGAAAGATTAGTCATGGTGATACCCAAGCTTGTGGGATCAGATCAAGTGGGGTTTGTGAAGGGACGGCATGCTGGAATCAATGTACGGCGTTTGATTTGGGGGCTGGAGCGATGTGCTCCACTGGACACCCCTGCTCTGGCTATCAGTTTCGACTCTGAAAAAGCTTTTGATAGGGTGGAATGGTCTTTTCTATTTTCGTTACTGGGCAGATATGGTATAGAGGGGTTTTTTTCTCCAGGCCATACGAACTCTATATACAAACCCATCAGCGGCTGTGTTAGTGAATGGAGTATCATCTGTGGTTTTCCCTCTGGGGAGGGGAACAAGACAGGGCTGCCCGCTATCGCCTTTGCTATATATTCTCGTTTTGGAGCCTTTGCTGATGCAGCTTCGAGGAAATAAGCATATACTGGGGATTGAAGTATCAAGGACGTGTGCTCCACTAAAGTGCATGGCTTTTGCAAATGATATAATGCTGCTTGTGGCGGAACCGGGGCAGTGATTGACTACGGTGTTACAGATGTTTGCAGACTTTGGGCAATTATCTGGGCTTAAGCTGAATGTATCGAAATCTGAGGTGTTACCGATCAATTTACGGGTCGACACTTTGGGGGCTGACTTCCCACTGAGAGAAGCGGCAGGCTCCATAAAGTATTTGGGTACTTATATACCCGCGGATATGAGTAAGCTGTATGAGCTAAATGTGTCTCCACTTTTGCAGAAATCTGTGGATTGCCTGCAGTTATGGTCAAGGCTGCTTTTGGCCCTTTCGGGCAGAATCTTCCTGTATAATATGCTTATAGTGCCCAGATGGTTATATCAGTTGCAAACACTGCCTTTGTGGCTAAGAGAGGCGGATTTGTGGAAATTGTTTAAGGCACTACAGACATTTCTGTGGAAGGGTAAGAGGGCTAGGATTCCCTTATCTACACTTATGATCCCTGGGGCGAAGGGTGGGATGGGGCTTCTGGACCTGAGAAAGTATAATTTAGGCTGTGGAATGCGACACATTAAGGATTGGCTATTGGGTACATCGGGGTTTACGCCCTGGGAGGTGGAGGTTGTGTTTCTGCACCCCATGTCGGCGTCGTACATGTTACATGCTCGAGCGGCACACCTGGTTGAGGCGTTTGAGAGATGTGATATGGAGGTATATGAGGGACGTTTGGAGGGCACTGTGTTCCACTTTGTGGGGTTTTAGATATGTTTCCCCGTTTCTGACTCTGAAAGGGAATCCTGACCTTCCTCCTGGCATGGGGATTGGAAGAATTTTTGGGGGAGGGAGACACGATGGGTAGGAGATCTGCTAGATGTGGAGGGTACAGTGCTTTCATTCCCTACATTGCGAGAGAGATATGAGCTGGTGTACTCTGATATTTTTATGTTCTTGCAGATAAGGCATTATATCTCCTCCATGCCTGTGTCATATATTAGGGCTTCTGTTGCTCAGCAGGTCACGGTTTGTTTGAATCGCCTCTGCCACTATGTAAAAGCTCTATGGGAGGTTCTACCTGATCTATCTCTACAGAAGGTGGCGGAGACTTGGTCGGGGGAATTGAAGAGCAGTGTTTCCGTAGCAGTGCTTCAAATTTTTCTTAACATTGCCAAAACATCTATAAATATGCTTCATGGAGAACAGGAATATAAATTTGTATTACATACTTATATCACCCCTTGGAGGGCTTTTAAAGCCCGATTTGCTGAATCAAGTAGATGTCCCAAATGTGGGCAGGATGCAGCTACACTAGGCCATATGTTATGGACATGCGAAAGGACTCAGTTTTTTTGGGAAGGGGTGTGGAATTTTTTGTCCAGATGTCTCAGGACAATTCTGCTACATCCTGTGGGGTTTTTATTCCAGGATGGGACAAAATTGCAGGTGGAGTCAAACTCGCAGCGCCTATTTTTGGCAAAGTCGGTACTTTTGGCTAGAAAGGTCATTCTTGTCCAATGGCGACTGCATTGGACAAGTTAGCAATGTGGCGATCGATGCTGTTTGATATGGCACTCATTGAGCGTAAGTTAGTGAGCAATAGGCCTGTATCTCAGTGGAAACGTTTCTAGGATGTTTGGGAACCGTATTGGGCTATGCTTTCACACAAGGAGCGTAGCCTGCTCTTGAATGCATAAGGGAGTAGGGTGATTGGGTTATCTAAAATAGTAAGTGGTAATTTTCTATGCTGATGTTTGTGGGTTTAAATGGTACTCTATACAAACTAGTGGGTTTGACCTGACGTATGTAGCTTCCTCCTTTGTTTATTATGTCTTCCTCTTGGGGTTGGGGGAGGGACAGGGAGGGATGGGGGGGGGGGGGTATACATGAAAATTGTGATGGAGGCCTCATATGTTTTGACTAATTGCCGGATAATGGCATGTGTTAGGTATAAATAATGGTGATGTGGTATGAGAGATACAAGGACTAATGATTTTTGCTGGTTTGTCTATTGATCTGGACAATGTTTTCTCTTTCTTTGTAATTATGAGAACTCCAAATAAAGATGATGTTAAAAAAAAAAAAAAGGTTCCAGAGGTGATCCAGGAAATTATAGACCGGTAAAGCCTGATGTTGGTGCCGGGCAAAATGGTAGAGACTATTATAAAGAACAAAACTACAGAGCACCTTCAAAAGCATGGATTAATGAGACAAAACCAACATGGATTTAGTGGGAAATCTTGCCTCACCAGTAGCGTACCAAGGGGGGGGCGGTGGGGGCGGTCCACCCCAGGTGTCAGCAGGTGGGGGGGTGCTCCGCGAGAGCCGACAGTTTTTTTTTAAATCCATGCAGCGATCGCCGATGCAGGAAGCGCCTCGCGTCTTCTCTGCATGAACTGAAAAGAGGAAATCGCTTTGCTGACGTCGGGCCTTCACTCGCTTGTTGTCCCGCCCTCGAGGAAATAGGAAGTTACCTCAAAAGAGGGCGGGACAACAAGCGAGGGAAGGCCCGACGTCAGCAAAGCGATTTCCTCTTTTCAGTTCATGCAGGGCAGAAGCGAGGCGCTGCCTGCATCGCTGCACGGATTAAAAAAAAAAAAAGCAGGGTGGTGGCTTTAGGGTGAAGAGGGCTCAGGCCTCTCGACGGAGGGGGGGCTCAGAGGGGAGAAGGGGATTGGGGAGGGTGGTCATAGGGGAGAAGGGGATTGGGGAGGGTGCTTAGAGGGGAGAAGGGGATTGGGGAGGGTGAGGGTGCTCAGAGGGAAGAAGGGGATTGGGGAGGGTGGGGGTGGTCATAGGGGAGAAGGGGATTGGGGAGGGGAGTGCTCAGATGGGAGAAGGGGTCTGGGGGTCTGACAAGGGGGCAGGAGGGAAAATGGGTCCATGCCTGGGGCAGGTGGGAGAATGGGTCTGGGGCTGAAAAGGGGGGATGCAAGGCATGTGGTGGATGAAGGGGGCTGGAACTGGGGGCTGAAAAGGAGGGTATTTGGGATAAGGGGTCTAGTACTGGAACTGGGGGCTGAAACGGGGCAGGGACTGAAACTGGGGGCTTTAAAGGGGACAGGGAGAACTAGCTGGGGCTGAAGCTCGGGACTGATGGGAGAAAAGGGCTGGGGACTGGTGGGATAGTGGGGCTGAAAAGGGGGGCAGGTGGGAGATGTGGGCTGGGGCTGGAACTAGGCAGGTGGAATAAGGGGGCTGAAAAGAGGGGGCAGAGAGAGAGGGGACAGACCCTGGATGGAAGTGGGGAGCGTGAGGGAGGGCAGACCTTGGATGGATGGGAGAGGGAGGGCAGACGGATTGAAAGGGCAGATGGTGGGTGAAAGGGGGAGAGAGAAAGAGAGCAGACTGGGGTAAATGGTGGATGGAAGGAGCAGAAATAGAGGGCAGATGTGGATGGAAGGTAGAGAGAGAGATGGCAGACTGGGGCAGACAGTGGATGGAAGGGGCAGAGAGAGGGCAGACACTGGATGGAAGGGACATTAGAGAGGGCAGACACTGGATGGCAGAGAGTGAGCGAAGACATGCTGGATGGAAGGAAGACAGTGAAAAGAAGATGAGGAAAGCAGAAACCAGAGACAACAAACTGTAAATATATATTTTAATTATTTTGCTTTAGGATATAGTATTGTAGCTGTGTTAATAAATGTTTATAAGTAGAACATGTAAATAAGGTCATCTTTTTATTGGACTAATTTTAATACAGTTTGACTTAACTTTCAGAGAACAAAACCCCCTTCCTCAGGTCAGGCTAGGATAATGTATCAGCACTATACTGTATTGACCTGAGGAAGGAGATTTTGGTCTCTGAAAGCTAAATGTATTAGTCCAATAAAATGATATTATTTGTTTTATTTCTATTTGTTAATTTGTAAAGTGGTGATTGGTATTTGTTAGTTTTTTCAAATTTACATCTGCTGTCTTTATATTTTGCACAGTACTAGGGGACATTTTCTGTTTCTGTGGTGTTGCATTGTATGCAGAGTCTGGCATCTTGGGGGTTCAGTTTAATTTTTGTCTAAATAGAAAGTTTAAATATTACTACTTATTCTATAGTGGATTAGGGTGTATCTGTGTTTGTGAAAAAGACATGGCTTTCAGTTGGCATTGACTGTGCAGGATCGACGATCTGTATTATTCTGTCTGGTTTCGTTTTACAATAGGTGAATTGATGTTCTAGTGCTCACTGTAGTGTTTTTTTTTTTTTTAAATCTTGTTTATTGCAACAATAATAAACATTCCATCACAATAATAACATAGTGTAATTAACACAATCTGTACAACCAAAACATTCTCGTCTGTTGCTAATGTTTTTCCCTCTTTTTCCCCCCCTCCCACCCCCCCCCCCCCCAATCCTCCCCCATCCCCCCCTCCCACTCTTAGGAACTTTCTATTATTCGGTTGGTGGACTCAGTTTTTAACAGTTTAAAAGTCTGCTTCTTGCAACTGGCGTCAAGGTATCCCAGTATGGAGCCCAGGTCTTGCAAAAACTGTCTCCCCTTCTTGAAGCGAGGTCTCCAACTCCTCTTTTTTCCAGCATACAACACTGCATCATGGCTCCTCTCCACTGCGAAACACTAGGCCCCTCTTTTTGCAGCCATAGTTGTAGAATTGTTCGCTTTCCCATCAAGACAGTACGCCTCAAAAAGGCCCTCAAACCTTCAGGCGATTGTCCTTGCACAATGAACTTGTCGAACAGTTGACCCGGAGAGGGGCGCCACCGGATTTTCCACATCTGTGAGATTTTAAGTCCCAGCTCTGTCCAGAACTGTTTCACCAGGGGGCAAGCCCAAAACATGTGTCCCAAGGTGGCTCCCACTCTCCCGCATTTTGGGCAATCATCAGTCTGTTTCAAAGTTGCTCTATAGGCTCGGTGTGGCGATATATACATTCGCATAACAAATTTGTATTGCATTTCTCTCCAGATTGCGTTCTCCGTTACTTTATGTACTGTAGATAGACAGATTGCCAACTGTCCCGGATCCATCTTCCACTGAAGTTCTGTTTGCCAGAGAGTTGACACTTTAGTGCAATCATTTGCTTCCTGCAAATCCCGTAGGGTACGGTGAAAATATTTCAAAGGTATTTTCAACTGCGCCTCCAGACCCAAAAAGTCATTCATAGTGTCCCATATGCCTTGAGTCAGGCTTTGGTCCGGTAGGGTCTTTAAATAGTGATTAATTTGTAGGTAAGCAAAGTAGTCCCCCTGATCTAACCCAAACTCATCACACATACTTTGAAAGGTTTTAGGGGTCCCCCGTTCTGTGACTACTTGGAATATATATTGTATTCCCCGGGAGGTCCATTTCTGAAACAACTTGGATGTTCCTCCCTCGGGGAAGGCCAAATTACCCCTCAAGGGGAGCAGGGGTGAGACCGCACTATTCCAGGTGAAGGCTTTACACATCCAGCGCCACACTTTCCGCAGGGGGTTTATTATATGTCCATAGGCTCCCACCGTGGGCAACTCAGCCGACGGAGCGTGTAGCCAGTATGCAAAATCTAAGGGAGCCATTAATGATGTTTCCACCCCCGTACATGAATAGAACTCTTTTGTGCGGAACCAGTCCGACAGATGTCGAACACTACCAGCTATCGTGAACAGTTTTAGGTCCAACAACCCCAAACCCCCCTTCTTATGTGTTCTCATTAATTGCTTAAGCCCTATACGCGCTCTCTTACCCTGCCACAAAAACCTTCTCAGTGCTTTGTGTAGCCACCTCTCCTCTTTGTACCCCAACACTGCTGGGATCATTTGAAATACATATGTCCATTTGGGAAATATGAACATGTTGTACAGTGCAATTCTACCTTGTAAGGACAATGGTAACCCCTGCCACCCCTGTAAAAGCTCTTGTGTACGTCTCTTCAACGGGCTTATGTTTTCTCGGTATACATTAGCTATGTCTGCCGTGATAATAATCCCTAGATATTTTAAGCGTTCTGTAGCCCATTGAAATGGAAAATGTCCCTCCCACTCCGAGCACAGCGTCGTTGATATTGGTAAAGCTAATGATTTTTGCAGGTTTAGTTGTAACCCAGAGAAGAAACTGAACTCATCTATCACTTCCAACAATCTCTCTACTGATGTTCTTGGGTGAGTGAGCGTAAGAAACATGTCGTCTGCAAAGGCTAGTATTTTAATATTTTCCCTATATAGGGTTACCCCCTGTATCTCTGGGTCTAACAGAATAGTACGGAGTAGGGGTTCGAGATATATTAAAAACAATAATGGTGACATCGGGCAACCCTGTCGCACCCCTCGCTCCACCCGATGGGAAGCGGATCTGGTTCCATTTATCAATATCTCTGCCTGGGTATCTTTATACAACGCTTTCACCGCCTCTAGATACCAGCCCTCCAACCCGATGTAATCTAACACCTCAAACAGATAATCCCAATTTACCTTATCAAAGGCCTTAGCGGCATCTAGGCTTACCAATAACAGTGGGTCTCCCGTGTTCTGCCCATATGCCCCTGCTAGTAGCACCCTGCGCACGTGTTGTGTGGCCTGTCTCCCTCTCACAAACCCTACTTGGTGTTCTCCAATAAGGCTAGGTATATATGACATCAGTCTCTCTGCTAGCACCCGAGACAGTACTTTAATGTCTACATTCAGTAGCGATATGGGTCGGTATGCCTCAACCTGGTCCTGTGGTTTATCTGGCTTTAGGATTAGTGTTATTAAAGCAGTATTCTCTCCAGGCGAGAAGAACCCCCGGTCCACTACCGCCTCAAAGTATTCCACCAGGGGCCCAGTCACTTGCTGCGTCAACATCCGATAGTATTCATTAGAGAGCCCATCCGCCCCCGGTGCAGAACCCAGACGCAGCGACTTATTGGAGCTGCCAACGCCCGTTGTGCCTCCTCTGTTAACTTAGGCATTCTGGCGTCCTCCAAATAATCTCGTGTTATTGGGCCCTGAAAGCGCTCCTGTGCAGCGCATATATCCGTGAAATAAGTATGGAATGTTTGTGCAATCTCCTGCGGTTGATTTACTCTCTTTCCCTTATTATTCACGACTGCTGGTATAAATTGTCTTGGCATATTTGCTCTTGCTATTCTCGCTAAAAGTTTACCCGACTTATTGCCAAAGCGCTGAAAGTTCAGGCGTCTGACCATTAGCTGCTTCAACGCCTGATCATGAATAAGGGAATTCAATGCTACCTGGGCCGCAGACATCAACTCCCTATTGGACTCGTTTGGGTGTAATAAATATCTCCTCCTTGCTGATCCATATTCCCTTTCTAGCCTCAGGATGCTCGAGGCCAGGCGTTTCTTCCTGGCACTCAGATATGCTATCACATGCCCCCTCATAACTGCCTTAGAGGCCTCCCAGAATGTTATGGGTGATTCACAAGTGTCGAAATTCGTATCAACATAGAATTGCCATTTCTTAAGTAAATATTCTTTAAATTGGGAATCTTGGTATAAGTATGAGGGAAATTTCCAGCGCCCACCCCCTGGGATCCCCCCCGAGAGCTCCAGATCAATCCAGATCATAGCATGATCCGATACCGCCATTGGGCCTATTGTTGCCGTTTGGACTTTAAAGAACCACGAGGTAGATATCAAGATGTAATCTATCCTAGACCAAGATTGGTGGGCCTTGGACTGGTGAGTATAGTCCTTGGTGGTGGGGTGTAGGGATCTCCATGCGTCTGTCAAATGTAATTGATCACAAAGAATCGGTAGTCCCCTCCCCCTTCCCACCCCTGGAGTCGCCTGGGTGGAGAGTCTATCTAATGTAGGGTCTTGCACTTGGTTGAAATCACCTGCCCACACCCAGGGTGCATCAGTATGTTCCATTCCCAACGCAATGAGAGACTGAAAGAAATGTGGGCTATAGTTATTTGGACCATAGACTGTGCCCAGGTAGAATTTTTGCCCCTGGTAATTAATGTACAGTAAAACAATCTGTCCCTCTGTGTCCTTATATATCAGTTTTGTTTGACATGGTAGTCCCTTCCCAACTAGGACAACCACTCCACTTTTCCTATTCCCTGATGAGGAGAAGTAACAATCACCCACCCATTGCTGTTTGAGTTTTGCATGTTCTGCATCTGTCAATTTTGTTTCTTGTAAACATGCTATGTGTGTTCCCTGCCTCTTAAGTTGCGTGAGGATCTTATACCTTTTCACTGGTGATGTAATACCAGAGACGTTCCAAGATACAATCTTTAGGGTATTGCGATTAATATCTCTTCCTTTTCATGGGTACCTTCAGAATACCAATGTCTAACTCCCCAGGAGCCCAGCCCCTCTCCCAGGGAGATCTGCACTGTGGCTTTACTGGGGACCATTGCAACCTCTCATAAAGCACGCTTACTCCATTCACACCATCCACCCTCTCTTCTAGCATAAATCCCTTCCCCCCCCTTTTGCTTAACCCCTCCCTCTCTCCCCCCCACCCAGATCCCTCTCCCTCCCCCCTTTCCCCCTCTCCCTCCCAGACAACAACAACAACTTGAAAGTCACCTTAATGTTGAGGTTCTCTGACCCCCATATCCAAGAGACTGTTACCCTGCAAACTGTTCCTCATAAATGTTCACGGACCTGAACTTCAGCTCTTGTCCCAAACCAGTGGTTATCCATGTTGCGCCGATTCTTCTATTCAGCCGGTGTTGTCACTGTCCCTTTTGCTGTCAATACTACCCACAAAGTCTTTAGCCGCTTGTTCTGAATCAAACGATCTCCAGACTCCATTCTGTTTAATTTTCAACACTGCTGGGTATATTAACATGAAGGGGATTTGCAAGGTATGTAATCTGCTACACAGCGGGGTAAATACTTTCCGTCTCTCTTGCAAAGCAGCAGAGTAGTCCTGATATATTCGTACCGTGTTACCTTTAAGCTTTGTGGCCTCCCGTTTCAAACGATATCCATTTAGTATTTCTGTTTTGTGTACATAGTTATGAACTTTAATTATCACTGGCCTCGGTGTCTGGCGGTCTTCTCGAGCGCGTCCCAGCCTGTGTGCTCTCTCAAGGCTCAGGGCCCCCGCATGGTCAGAACGGGCAAACTCGTTTTTTAGCCAGGCCTCCAGCTCCGTAATAAGAGTTCTATCTCCCACCGACTCCGGCACGCCTATCAGCCGCAGATTGGACCGTCTGGACCTGTTTTCAAGCTCATCTATTTTTGCAGTAAGTGAGTCTACCGACTCTTTAAGTTTATTTACGGCCGCCGGGGTTGTCGCGGTGGCGTCTTCCAAATTTGAGACGCGTTGCTCAAGTTCTCCGGTTCTCCGGGTAAGCTCTGCCTGCGAGGCAGTAAAGCTTGCAATTTGCGTCGAGAGTTTCTCCAGCCTCGGTTCTATGGCGGCTTCCACTACTGCTGTCAGCTGTGCGAGTTGCTCTTTGTTGAATCCCGCGCTTCCACCCGGCGGCCATTTTGTTTCCGCCAATGCGTCTTCCACCCGAGTCTTTTCTTTCTCGCGTTTGCTCGTTCTACTCGCCATTCCTTTAGAAGTGGAATCCACAAATTTGTCCATACCGTTTTGGGCTACCCACTGGTGTTTTTGGTCCGCTATTCTGTTTGTGCAGGGTTAGATGTAAGCTGCAAAGGGGCCAGATTCCTCAGAGAGAGCTCTCCTCGCGTCCTGCTCCCTCTAGCACATCACGTGACTCCGCTCACTGTAGTGTTTAAGATGCTTTCCTTTTCCTTGTGTGACTCGTAGCAATTACTGCTTATGGTATGGTAGAATCGCTCTATAGGTCCTGATGTTTTGTATTCTCGGTATGCCTAGTACTGGATTTGGGGGGGGGGGGGGTGTTAAAAAATGACCGGCCCCGGGTGTCAACTACCCTAGGTACACCACTGTGCCTCACCAATCTATTACATTTCTTCGAAGGAGTGAACAAACATGTGGATAAAGGTAAGCCAGTCGATATTGTGTATCTGGATTTTCAAAAGGCATTTGACAAAGTACCTCATGAAAGACTCCAAAGGAAATTAGGAGAGTCATGGGATAGGAGGTAGTGTTCTACTGTGCATTAAAAACTGATTAAAAGATAGAAAACAGAGAGTAGGGTTAAATGATCAGTATTTTCAATGGAGAAGGACAGATAGTGGGGTTTTCCCAGGGGTCTGTGCTGGAACCGCTGCTTTTTAACATATTTATAAATGATCTAGAGATGGGAGTAACTAGTGAGTAATTAAATTTGCTGACAACACAAAGTTATTCAAAGTTGTTAAATCGCAAGAGGATTGTGAAAAATTACAAGAGGATCTTACGAAACTGGGCATCCAAATAGCAGATGATGTTTAATGTAAGCAAGTGCAAAGTGATCCACGTAGGAAAGAGGAACCAGAACTATAGATCTGTAATGCAAGGTTCCACATTAGGAGTCACTGACCAGGAAAGGGATCTAGGTGTCGTTGATGATACGTTGAAACCTTCTGCTCATTATGTGGCAGTGGCTAATAAAGCAAATAGAATGTTAGGTATTATTAGGAAAGGAATGGAAAACAAAAATGAGGACATTATAATGCCTTTGTATTGCTCCATGGTGCAATTGCACCTTGAATACTGTGTGCAATTCTGGTCACCGCATCTCAAAAAAAAAGATGTAGTGGAAATAGAAAGGTACAGAGAAAGGTGACAAAAATGGTAAAGGGGATGGGACGACTTCCCTATGAGGAAAAGCTAAAGTGGCTAGGGCTCTTCAGCTTGGAGAAAATATGGCTGAGAGGAGATATGATAGAGGTCTATAAAATAATGAGTGGAGTGGAATGAGTAGATGTGAATCACTTGTTTACTCTTTCCAAAAATACTAGGACTAGGAGGCACACGATGAAGCTACAAAGTAGTAAATTTAAAACAAATTGGAGAAAATATTTCTTCACTCAATGTATAATTAAACTCTGGAATTCGTTGCCAGAGAATGTAGTAAAAGCAGTTAGCTTAGCAGAGTTTTAAAAAGGTTTGGGTAGCTTCCTAAAAGTCCATAAGCCATATTAAAATGGACTTGGGGATAATCAGCATAAAATGTATTGTACTGTTTTGGGATCTTGCCAGGTACTTGTAACCTGGATTGGCTACTGTTGGAAACAGGATGCTGGGCTTGATGGACCTTTGGTCTGTCCCAGTATGGCAATACTTACGTTCTTAATGTCTGTACCTAGCTGTAAAGCTGGCTTTAAACTGAAGCCAGGTCACATGACTTATTTACACCACATTGAACTTTGAGACTGATCAGACATTTGAAAATGTTCATAACTCCATAAAAAGTCATTTAGAAAATATATATATTTGTTTTGTGTATAGTACATGCGTTTATTTTTTTAATAATTTCCAATTACTCTACTAATGAATAGTGTTTAGTGTGTTCTTACATTGGTTTATATTTTTGTTTCTAACCATTTGTTTTGTTATACTAATAAATAATGATAAGTTTTTACATTGGCTTATGCTTATAATTTTGTGTTTCTAACATTATTTATGCTTTATATTCTAATTTATGCTTTTATATGTTCTATTAGTATAAGTATCACCCCTGATGTAGCCCTGGTGGGTGAAACACGGCCATGTCAGGTGCCTTTATATCCGGCATAAAGATTTTTTATCTGTCTTTTATCATGTCTGCTTCTTCATAAGAAAGCAACTGAAGAAAAGAGTTGGATTCTACCTACAAGTTCTGAATCCTCGTCAAGGGATTCACCAGCAACGTGGTACCTGCAAACTCCTGCTGGTGTGGGCAACTTCATCTTTGACTCCTCCAGAAACTACTGCCTAAAGAGACCCCTGTGTTCTTTTTGGGACTCATGCATAATCAAAGAAGCCTATTAGAATTTGGAAGAAATCAGAAACTAACAAATCTCAAGGGAGGCCTATGCCCGACTAGAGGATGACAGCCCTATCTGGCCTACATAGACAGTTTTCTACAATCAGAAGTGAGAACCAGCATGCATACAAGATCCTTAATTTGGGCCAACCCATTTCTTTAAGACACTGTTATACCTTACATACTTGATCATGCTTTGCGTGTCTACTTTCACTGTTTCTCTACCTTCACACACATACAGTCAAGCCTTGTGAGAGTCAGCATGGGAAAATTAGGTTCTTACCTTGGTAATTTTCTTTCCTTTAGTCTTAGCTGATTAATTCATTAACTGATGGGTTGTATCCGCCTACCAGCAGGTGGAGATAGAGAACACTGAAAATACACAGTGACCCTGGACGGCTAGCTCCTTCTGCCTTCAGTATATGAAACTTCCAAAGCAGAGTGAATAAGAAAGGTAAAACAATGTAAACTTTCCTCACAATAAACAAACGCCCCAGAACCGGAGCAATAACCAAACAAAGGAGGGACGATCTCAACCTCCTGCAATAGAACAGCATGTAGAAACTCTGAGAACTGGTCTTCAACTCCACCCGACGAGAGACAATATCTGCATGAAAGATCTGAACAAAAAACAAACCTGGCAGGTAGGGATCATGGATTCATCTGCTGTGACTAAAGGAAAGAAAATTACCAAGGTAAGAACCTAATTTTCCCTTCCTTGTCATCATCAGCAGTTGAATCCATTAACTGATGGGATGTACAAAAGCACTCCCTATATAGGGTGGGAACAGGCAACTTCGCGAGCAAGCACCTGCGCTCCAAAATGCGCATCCTGCTTCTCTGCAACATCCAGTCTGTAATGTCATACAAACGAGAGCTGGGAAGCCCAAGTAGCCACACGACAGATCTCTTGAAGAGAAAGGACACCAGTTTCAGCCCACGAGGAGGAAATCGCTCTCGTGGAATGTGCCTTAAACGCTTCAGGTGGAGACCGTCCTGAAAGCAGATACGCAGAAAAAAAAAAAGACTTCCCTGAACCAACGGGCTATAGTGGCCTTAGACGCCATACACCCGCGTCAAGGACCTGTCAACAATACAAAAAGGTGATCAGAAGTCCTGAAGTCATTTGACATCTGTAGATACTGCAACAGAGCCCTGAGGACATCCAAAAGACGCAATTGCCCAAAGGAATCTGGAAAGTCCTCCCTAGAAAAAGAAGGTAGAAAAATGGGCTGGTTCAGGTGAAACGCTGAAACCACCTTCGGGAGGAAGGAAGGCACTGTACGTACCGTTACCCCGGACTCCGAGAACTGTAGAAAAGGATCCCGACAGGAAAGCGCCTGAAGCTCAGATATGCGTCTAGCCAATGTCATGGCCACCAAAAAGACTGTCTTGAGAGTCACATCCTTCTCAGAAGCTCACCTAAGCGGCTCGAAAGGCGAACGCTGAAGAGCCTTCAACACCAGCCTCAGGTTCCAGGCCGGACATGGTGACCGCACGGGAGGATGGAGCCGAAGCACCCCTCTGAGAAATCGGACAATGTCCGGATGAGCAGCAAGGGACAAGCCAGAGACTTTCCCTCAGAAGCATGCAAACGCTGCCACTTGAACCCGAAAGGAATTGTACGCCAGGCCTTTTTGTAAGCCATCCTGCAAAAAGTCCAGAACCGGCGAGACTGAAGCCCACGTGGGTGTGACCGCTTTTGAAGTACACCACGCCTCAAACTTGTGCCAGATCCAAGCATAAGCTGCGGAGGTAGACTGCTTGCGGGCCTGCAAGAGAGTGGAAATGACCTTGTTAGAGTAGTCCTTGTCTCTCAATTGCGCCCTCTCAAGAGCCAGGCCGTAAGACCAAATCGGCAGGGATCCTCCATAGTCACCGGACCCTGCACCAACATGTTCGGCACCAGAGGCAAAGGAATTGGAGCCTCCACCAGCATCCGACGGAGATCCACGTACCATGGATGCCTTGGCCAATCCGATGAGAATCACCAATCCTCGGTGCAGTCGAATCCGCAGGAGGACTCGCCCTATCAAGAGCCAAGGAAGGAACACATACAGGAGGCCCGAGGGCCAAGGTTGAGCCAGTGCATCCAACCCCGCCAAGCGAGGATCTCTCCTTCTGCTGAAAAAGTGAGGGACTTTGGTGTTTGCACTTGACGCCATTAGATCCAATCCGGGAGTCCCCCATTTGGCACAAATATGAAGAAAAACTTCTTCTGCTAGTTCCCATTCTGCTGGGTCGATTTGATGTCTGCTGAGGAAATCGTCTTGCACGTTGCTCTGACCTGCTATGTGAGCTGCAGACAGCAGATGCAAGTGGAGCTCGACCCAGTGGAAAATCTGAGCAGCCTCAGTGACCAGGGCCCTGCACTGCGTGCCGCCCTGACAATTGATGCAGGCCACCACTGTCGTGTTGTCCGACAGATCTCGGACAGGAAGCCCCTTTAGAGTCTTGTGGAAGGCCAGAAGAGCCTGGAATATCGCTCTCAGTTCCAAGCGATTGATGGACCACCCCGCTTCCACGGGTGTCCCCTGACCCTGAGCATTGCTGCCCTGGCAATGAGCTCGCCAGCCCGAAAGGCTGGCATCCATTATTACTAGGCACCAAGAAGGAAGCGTGAGTGGTATTCCCAGTCGCAGCCTCCTGTCGGAGAGCCACCAATCCATACTGTACCGGACCGCAGGGAGCCACGTTAGTCTGCATTGGTATTCCTGGGATAGCGGAGACCATTGCTGAAGCAGAGCAATCTGCAGTGGCCTTATGTGAGCTCTCGCCCAGGGAACCACCTCCATGGTGGCCATCATTGACCCCAGGAGCTGAACAAAGTCCCAAGCTCGAGGGCGAGGCATCCGCAGGAGCGGACGGACCTGATTCTGAAGCTTGCATCGCCTGTGGTCAGGGAGAAAGACGAACCCAGAGGCTGTGTCGAACCGGACCCCCAAATACTCGAGAGACTGAGAGGGGGTCAAGGTGACTTTTAGGCAAATTGATCACCTAGCCTAGAGTCTGAAGAACCGTTATAACTCTGGTCGTGGCGAGTCGTCTCTCGTCTGCCAAATCCGCCCTGATGAGCCAGTCATCGAGATACGGGTGAACTCTGATACCCTCTTGCCTGAGAAAAGCAGCTACCACCACCATCATCTTGGAAAAGGTATGGGGAGCTGTGGTTAGGCCGAAAGGCAAGACCCGAAACTGGAAATGTTGGCCCAAAACCGCAAACCGGAGAAACCGCTGATGCGGAGGCCAAATAGGAATGTGCAAGTAAGCTTCTTTGAGGTCCAGAGACGTGAGAAACTCTCCTGGCTGTACCGCCACAATGATGGAGCGCAGGGTTTCCATGCGAAAGTGTCGCACTCTTAGGGCCTCGTTGACTCTTCGTAAGTCGAGGATTGGTCTGAAATACCCGCCTTTTTGAGGGATCACAAAGTAAATAGAGTAGCGACCACAGCCGCGTTCGGCGGGAGGCACCGGAACCACCGCTCCGAGCTGCAGCAAGACTTGCAAGGTCTCTACCGCCGCCCGTTTGATGGCAGTGCCGCATTGGGACTCCATAAAAGCGTCTCTTGCTGGGGCACCAAATTCCAATCGGTAGCCTTCTATGATCAGGTCCAGGACCCACTGATCTGAAGAAATCTTGGTCCACTCCTCGAGGAACAGGGAAAGATGACCCCCTACTGCCGGAATCAACGAGTGAACCAGCGTCCCGTCATTGTGGAGGATGCCCCTGAACTCCTGGCTGTTGGCTGGCCGCTGAAGAATGTTTGTCAAAGTGAAAGGAGTTCCTCTGCTGAAAACGGGCACATTGAGAAACCCCAGCAGAGCGCCCCGGGCGATACCTGCGAGTTTCGTGGAAGAGGAGGGAAAAACAGAACTTTTGGAAGAAAGCCTCGGCCTATTCTCCGGTAACCGTTGGGACTTAAGAGTCCCCTAGGTCTTTAACAATCTTCTCCAATTCCTCTCCAAATATCAGAAGGCCCCGAAAGGGTAACCTCACCAGCCTTTGCTTAGAGGCCACGTCAGCCGCCCAATGCTGCAGCCAAAGAAGAGAAACCGCCATCGACATCTGCTTAGCCGAAGCTCTGACCAGATCATAAAGGGCATCAGCCAAAAAGGACAGGGCAGACTCCATACGCGGGCCAACTTCAGAGAGGGAACCCACACCATCCTCGGGCTGATCAACCGCCTGCTGTAACCAGGAAAGACAGGCCTGGGCTGCATAGGAACTGCAAATAGCTGCCCTTAAGGAAAGGCCCGATATTTCAAAGGACCGCTTCAGCGCGGATTCTAGCCGCTGGTCCTGCATATCTTTCAAAGCGACCCCTCCCTCCACTGGGAGAGTGGTCTTTTTAGTAACGGCCATGACCAACGCATCCACTTTAGGCATCCCAAAAAGGGCCAAGTGATCCTTACTCAGAGGGTAAAGCTGACGCATAGCCCTGGCTACCTTCAAAAGCCCATCAGGGTCAGACCATTGAGCTGAAATAAGCTCTTGGATGGAGTCATGCACAGGAAAAGCCCGAGAAGGCTTCTTAGTACTAGCCATCCTAGGATTAAGAGGAGGCATCGCCCTCGGCCGGATCTTCAATAGAAAGGGCCTGCAAGGCGTCAGAAATGAGAGCTGGCAGCTCATCGCGGTGGAAAATTCGCACCGCTTTAGGATTATCCAAGTCCTGTGGCAAACAGGCACCCTCATCTGGATCATCCGTCCATAAGGGCCTGCCAGACCCCCTCAGATTCCCCACAGCCTGACAACAGGGGGGAAAAGGGAGAGGCGCCACCCTCAGACGGGGAATCTACCCGTCTACGTTTAGCGTCAGTCCAACGCTCGGGGGAAGAAATAAACTCAGCAGCCAACACAGGGCTATCAAAACCTGGAGGGAATCCAATCCGCATTGTAGTGTCAGATGCCTCTGGCAGAGCTCTTTTTAACATAAAGGCCTTATGCATCAGCAGCACAAATTCAGGGGAGAAAAATTCACCCTGGCTCTCCGCCCCCGAAGTAGGAGAAGTGGGGGGAAAGAGCTCCTCTAGCAGCGTCGGAATGAGGTGTCCCCCTGCACTCAGACTGCTCCGCAACAGTGAGGGTCGAGCCACGTGGCGCTTCCAAAATGGCGCCTGCTGCCAGTTCCATCGATTTTGAGCGTCCCCAACTGCTTTCTGTTGCAGGGATGACCAAAGTTCACGGGGGAGGGGGGTGTCGGAGGTGTAGCGAAGGCAGGACTTGGGCGTGCCTAATACATGGATGTCCTAGACCCATAATGGAAAAAAAAGGGCGTCTCTGATGAGCACTTGGATGACTTTACCTAGTCCTGTTTTTCCTACAACCAAGGCACAAAAAGGTGTCCGAACTGACCAGATGACCACTGGAGAGAATCGGGGATGACCTCCCCTTACTCCCCCAGTGGTCACTAACCCCCTCCCACCCTCAAAAAATATCTTTAAAAATATTTTGTGCCAGCCTCAAAGGTCATACTCAGGCCCATCACAGCAGTATGCAGGTCCCTGGAGCAGTTTTAGTGGGTGCAGTGCACTTCAGGCAGGCAGACCCAGGCCCACCCCCCCTACCTGTTACACTTGTGGTGGTAAATGTGAGCCCTCCAAAACCCACTGTACCCACATCTAGGTGCCCCCTTCACCCGTAAGGGCTATGGTAGTAGTGTACAGTTGTGGGTAGTGTTTTTTTTTTTTTTGGGGGGGGGGGGGGGGTTTGGGAGCTCAGCACAAAATGGAGCTATGTACCTGGGAGCAATTTATGAAGTCCACTGCAGTGCCCTCTAGGGTGCTCGGTTGGTGTCCTGGCATGTCAGGGGGCCCAGTGGCTCCTCCCACGACCAAAGGCCTTGCATTTGGCCATTTCTGAGATGGGTGTCCTTGGTTTCCATTATCGCCGAAAATTAGGGACGACCATCTCTAAGGATGACCTAAATTTCAAGATTTGGGCATCCCCGACTGTATTATCGAAAACGAAAGATGGACGTCCATCTTGTTTCGATAACACGGGTTTCCCTGCCCCTCCATCAGGACGTTTTGCAAGGACTTCCTCAGCAAAACTTGGGCGTCCCTTTCGATTATGCCCCTCCACGTGAACTATAACTAGGTTCTATGGGGGGAAACTCCATCCCAGCCAAAGGCTGATTTACTTACACCACTGATGGCTAGTAGGACTCCTCAGTATGGTCCGATCAGCTGATGGTGTAATACTAACAGATATCTCTTCCTCCAGGTTAGCGTTCAGGATTGCCAGAGTATTAGACTTTGTTCCTGGCCTAAAGACTACCTGGGCAACTGCTCCTGGGTAAGGACCTTCCTTCTCCTTCAGAAAATATTTATGGAGAGCCATTTGCCCCAAGTGCTTTCTGGAACCCCTAGGAAAAAGGGAAGAGGTATCACATTTCTGTCTGCATGCAGATCACCTGAGAGAAAAATGTGGGAGATGTGTGCCTGTGTCTATGCCCAAGGTACTACCATCCAGACCTACCCATGCTAGAGTCTGCAGGCAGGGCCACACATGGGAAAGAACAATCTGGAAAACTGGGAGTGAGATCTTGAGACTTGTCTCTAAGGTTATAGAACCATTTGGTGGTAATCTCTGAAAAGAACATATAGGAATGCTTCATCAAGACAAGGACCTTGACAGTCTTTTCCTATCTTGCCATACTGATGAAATGTTATAAATTTTATTTTGAGTACCTTGAACAGAGTCCAAATACTTCTGACCCCTTTTGATAGGCAAACAGGATCCCAAATTTTGCAGCTGAACTCATCAGCCAAATGTTGTCATTATAGTGGTCAAGCTAGTAGCGACAAAAGACAATGCACGAGAAGCATCATATAATCTAGTAATGTTTATTTAGTTCTCGATATACCACCTTTCTTCAGTACAAGCAAGGCAGTTTTCACATTTCAGTTTGGAATAAAAAAAAAAAGAGGGAAATAGAGAAATAGGGAAGGAAAAAGGAGACTAAGATGTAGACTGAAATTACAGAGCACATCATGTGTCCTAAGGTCTCCCAATCTTTAGGGCGGGTCCTCAAATGCCAAACTAAAAAAAAAGGGCTTTATGCCCTTTAAAAAAAATTCTCTTCAAGTTGGACTCAAGCCTTAGCGAGATAGGGAGGGAATTCTAAAGAGCAGGGCACAAAAAAATAAAAGGAAGATTGACAAGTACTTTCATGTTGCACCAGAGCTGGTACAGGGAAAACTAATGTTGAGTGAGATCTCAAGGAATGGTATACAATCAGTAAATTTGCAAGATCATGCGATAGCCCAGAATTGTATGTCTCATGGGACAAAATAAGAATTTTAAATTTAATGTGATAAGTGATGTGCAGTCAATTAGCTTTTGTAAGCAGTGGAAACATGATCACATCAACAGGACTCTACAATAAGCTTGATGGTTGTGTTTTGTACAAGGTGGAGGCAACATAAGAAGTTACCTGTATGAGGCACTGCAGTAGTCCAAGTGACTAACTAATAAGACACCCAAGTTAGTAACTAGTTCTGTCCAAAAATGGACAAAGAACCCCAATGAAACCAGTTGAACAAATAACAGTCCAAGTGGCATCACAATGGAAAAAAAATAGCAAGATTTCAGCCATCCATAACAAAGTATGAGTTGACCCAGATGAGTCAACTCTCATGGCCACCCTCCTAAAAAAAGGAGGAAGGTGCCTAGTCAGAATAGCTTGTATCTCACTATAATGCCCAGATTTTTCCAGAAGGCAATTACCCCTAGATTAAGAAGAAACTGCTCTAGAAGGTTAATTTGTAGTGCCTACCTCTTCTTGAAATAGCTCCCTGGAATTTTGGTCATAATTACTGTGATTATTTTACTAGAACTGGGCCTGGCCAAGAAGTGTTTCACAAAAGATAGTCTTCAGCATCCCTTACTTTCATTGTAAGGGAGCCATTTTCTGTGAATCCATCTGGGAGTGGTTTTCCTTCACAGGGAAGTCAAGCCATCCACCTCCTGCACCCCCACTGATAACATCTAGGGCTTAATGGACCAGATGCAAAAGGGCTTAATTCACACAACCACTTTATATTGTTGTCTGGAAAAAGGGACTGGAGAAACAAATCCTTTTTGAGCAGTGTCTCAACCTTGTTATCATGGAGATAACTGATCACTGTTGCTTCAATGTATTAAGGTTGTGGTCTTATATGAAATATCTTAACCTTCTCTTCCAGGGGGATTATGGCTCCCTTTTTTGATACCCTAAGGCTGAAAACTGGCATTACCTACTCAGAGGAGAACAACTAACATACTGGTGCAGCAGGACATGGTGTAGGGGAGGGAAAATTAGAAAAAATGGGATTACTCTTCAGGTGAATATCCAGAGAGCAGAGGTTTAACCTAGAAATCCATGCTCCAACTATTAAGTGGTCATACTCACCAGGCCACTATCAACCAAAGCTTATAGAGAAAGACTAGCAGTTTTCCTAGTCTCTTAAAAGAGACTCTAAGAGAATGGAACACATGTCATCCTCAGAGAACTGGACAAGACTAACATGAGATTTATCCGGCAAATATGCTCTGCCTTGCTGGGTTATTATATGTACACCAATTAAATAATAAGACCAAGGAGAGTTTCTCCATGTTCACATGAAAGTCCAGGGATTGAAGGGTATGGTTGTTTGTACAGACCTCGGATGTCCTGAGTGGATCTTACTATGATAAACAAATCATCCAGATAAAGGAATCCTTCTTTTGAAATTATATAATAGACCCCACTAAGCATTTCTTGAAACCTCTTGGTGCTGAAGAGAAGCTAATGGGCAATACTTGGTACTGACAGAACCGAATCTTGAAAAGTACATTTTAGGAATGTACAATGATGAGGATGGACTGGAATAAACATCTTTTAAGGTCCAAAAAAGTCAACCAATTGTTCTGGCAGATGAATGGTCAAGATGGCAGCCAATGAGATCATCTTGAATGTTAACATCTTTGTTATATTAAAAGAAAAAGTAAGTCCTCTCACTTCCAGTATGGACCAAAGACTGCCTGACTTCTTGGGGATAAGGAAATAACTGGAATAGAAGCCCTGAACCCTTACCGAAGCAGTGTCTTTGCTTGATGGGCTTGCAACAAAGACTATCCCTCCAATATTCAGTGCTATTCCTGGTCAGTTAAATGGCACTTAACCAGCTACCCGTGAATATTCAGCAGGAGATAGCCAGTTATCTCCCATTGAATATTCGCGTTCAGCGCAATATAATTTGCTATCTATAAATATTCAGTGCATCACTGGCTAAGTTTTGTCACCAAATTGGGCCACTCAGCACTGAATATTGGCTTGGCTGAAGTGGCCAAAAGCAAACTAGATATTCAATACTGGTTACCAGAAACGGGATGGCACTGAATATCTGGGCTCAACGCTGACCACGACAGTTAGCCAGGCTGCCTCCCATGGTCTGAATATTGACCTCTATCTCCTTTTCCAGTACGGTGAAGTAATGGTAAGGATGCTTTGAGGTTGGCAAGGGAGAATAAAGTAAGTTTGTGAAATCTGGCTTGTGACCTTGAGATAAGATCCAAAGTACCCAGTGGTCTATTGTGACAGATTGCCAAGCCTCCTTCAAAATCTACAGCCTGTCTACAATTGGTGGGTTGTCAAAAATTAGATACAATTTTTTATCTGGAGGTGGTGCTAGCAGGTTGTTTTCCCTTGCTTGGTCTTTGTTGTTGTGTGTACAGCTGGGATCCCTGGCATTACGATGGCTGCCACTATAAGACTGGTATCATTTGGATGATAGATTTGTTTGAAGTACTGTAGCTGGCACTGCTTTCTGTAAAAGGACAACTAGATGAAGACTGGTTCAATAGCTGTGTGGATAGTCCACAGAAGGTAGAACAGTGATACTGGCACTCATTGATCTCATGAAAGAGAGGTACCAGTTAAGTGGAAAAATCTAGAGAAAATGTTTTAGACTACTGCAGAAGGGTTTGCTGATACTGTACCATCTGTAATTGATGGGCAATGATTTTCAAGTTCAGCCTGGCATTTTGGAAAACTTTTTCCACAGCATTTAGTGTGTGCTGGTCTTTGCTTAGTGGATTGTTAAAGGCCATAAGGATTTTAGTATTCCTGAGGGCTGCCTCTACAACCGTGGATCAGTGAGCAGTTGCGTGCTTTCATGCCCTGCAGCTGGTTGCACCTTGTACTTAAAAAATCTAGCCTCTTAGATGGGAGCTGGAGGGCGAGAGGGCTTTGCCAGATCTTTAACCAAAGATCTCAGAAAATCTGATGGACTAGCTTGGCTATCATCTCTTGCTGGGTTGAAGGCTTGTGCTTTTGAAAAATGTCACAGAATTTTGATATTTCCAGTTCTAAGCCCTCAGAAGCTTCTGTGTCCCAGGGATAGTGGTACACAAGAAGCCTTGTCTATTTCACCTGGCTCCAGCAGGACTCTCTAAAGGTGATAGCATCTAAAGATGAGACTCTCAGCTCTTGATCACCAAGACCCTTCTTAGGAAAGTGGTGCAGGTGACCGTGCTGCAGCTTGAAGCAGTGTGTCTTGGAAATATTAGGAGTACTTCTTGTATCAGCATTTTAACTGGACGTACTGAAAACCAGCTGCTGTCTGTGTAGCATGGGCATAATCATAAATGAGAGCTTTGGCCATGGAAGGAGTTTTAATGCAGGAAGGGTGCTTAGTAGTTAACCCTCTCCCAAAAGTGTTTTGTTCTTTGCTTAAGAGAGAAAGTATAAAGTGGTACTCCAACCATGTTTTTGTTTGAGTTAAAATAGCGTAATATGTCTTTGCTGGAGTTAGACGATTTTATTGGCTGCATAGGCTGCTGCATATTTCTACCATAGATGGTACAGCTGGAAGGAGGAGTACTAAGGGAAGTGGGACAGAATGGATGAGCAGCTTTAGTGCTTCAGAGCCCATAAGAGGCCATGGACTTTGCAGCTCCTGAGCTGGGTTTTTGAGGAGGGAGATAGGGAGAAATTAGATCTTACCTGCTAATTTGCTTTCCTTTACTCCCTCCAGACCAGATCAGGATTGGACTGATGGGTTGTGTACACCTACCAGCAGGTGGAGAGTGAGAAATTTCTAAGACTAGAGAGCCAACGAGAGCCCTGGCCATGTGACCCTAGCCTCAGTATTTGACTAACACAGCAGGAAAGAAAGACCACCCTTCTGTGCCTCATGGAATCAAAGCAGCCACAAAGCACTTGTTAAATGTGCTTAAGCAACGGCAATGCCCTGCATAAGAGCTCACCAGCAACTCTCACCAGAGAAGTGGTATGACCCACATATACCAGCATCTGGGTTTTCTTTTTTTTTTATTCCTCCGAGACTCACTTCCAAACCTAAGAACAAAATCTGAATAGTTGAGAGCACATGGGAGGGGCCTGGTCCGGTCCGGAGGGACTAAAGGAAAGCAAACTAACAGGTAAGATCTAATTTCTCCTTCCTTAGCGTCCCTCCAGACCAGGTTTGGACTGATGGGAAGTACCAAAGCAGTAATCTTAAGGGAGGGACCCTAGCAAACCCGCTGAGAACACTCGAGTTGCAAAGACCGCCTCCTGGTGACAATGAACATGTAGTCTGTATTAATCAGACAAAGAATGAAACTAAGCCCATGTTGCCACCTTACAAATGTGCGCCGACGGCACTAAAAATCAGTCTGCCAAGGAAAAAACCGCTTCTCAAGTTGTGGAATATGGTTTAACAGTGTCTGGAACTGCTCTCCCGAGAGAAGACAAATAGAAGTTCTCATTTACTTAATCCATCGAAATATAGAGGGTCAGAAACAACTAACGACCAAACCCTTACGCCGACTGGCTAGAAGGACAAAGAGAGGATCCGAGCTCCGAAAATATTCAATATCTTGCAAATAGCGTGTAACAGCTCTCTTAATAGGTAACAGCTTTCTTAAGATCTTAAGTATTTAATTTCCAGTGATCTTCCACGCCCGAAGATCCTAAACCAGGAAGAAAAAAACTGATTGAGAAAGATGAAAACGCGGAACTACAGTAGACAGAAAAGAAGGAACCAGATGTAGCAGTACTGCAGACTTAAAACAACTTGCTCCTTGGAAAAAAATTCCAAAAAGAAAAAACGGAGACCTGCATGAAAGAAACGTACAGCTCCGAGACTCTCCTAGTTGAAGCAATAGCTACTAAAAACACTGTCTTAAGAGAGAAAACCTTAATGGAAACAAGAGAACAGCCCAAAAGGAGAATAAGATTGAGATTTCAAGATGAAAAAACTTTCTCAGACTGTCGGGCGAAAGAGTAACTCCCTTGAAGAAAAATGAGAGGTCCAAAAGGACGGGGCAAAAAATTACCCCGTAGCCGACCTCAGAAACAGGAAAGAGCTGCAACCTGCAGGAGAAGAGAAAAGAGAGAAATCCTTTATCAAAACCAACAGCTGAACAAGCTTAAAAAAAAAATACACCAAGAACAAATATGAGTGAGAGACGTGGCTTGACGACGCAACTGCAGCATAGTAAGAATTACTGAAGCGGAAAATGATCTCTTAGCTAATCAAGCCCTTAGAAGAGCCAAACCATAAGACAAAATCAAGCCTGGTGTGGATGAAAGATCAGACCTATTGATAGAAGATCCTTGCGAACAGGAAGATGTAGAGGAGACGCTGAGAAAGATGGTGAAGATCCGCATACCACGGACTTCAGGCTCAATTTGGAACTACCGGACCCCCTTGTGTCTTGATCTTATGCCAAAAATGACCCAAGAGAAGCTATGGAGGAAACACATAGAAAAGCTATGGAGGAAACAATGCCTGGAAGACCACTGCTGTAAGAGGGCGTCTACCTGTGCTGCTGTCGAGTGTTATCGGCAACAGAAGAAGCGATAACCCTGTGAGAAAGAGAGAAAACAAAGTTCCAGAACTGAAGTGCCCCATTGAGCTACTATCAATTGAAAACGCTCAACAGCTGAGAGTCCATGCCCCTGGATCTAGGGAGAGATGAGAGAAAAATTCGCTTTGGAAGGCTGAAAATGGCAGTAAGGAGAATGTTTGCCCATGCCAAGAAACTCGCTGTCTGCCGTCTGAAGAGAAGGCTCTTCATCTCTGTTTGACGGATGACATAAGCCACTGCCATGGAATTGGCAAACAGAACTCTCACCTCCTTGCTAGCCACTAGGGAACGAAACTCCTCCAGAGCTAGACAAATTGCTCTGAATAAAAAAAAAAAATTGGAGTGGAAAGCTGCCAAAGGAGACCACAGAACATGTGGTAGCCTGACTAAACAATGGGCTCCCCAGCCGCAGAGACGGAAACTGCCCACTATATATACTGTAAGGGTATACCTGCAGTGAGATGCGTCAACCTCAACCACCAGAACACAGCGCTGCGGGGAATGCAGAGACCTCCTCAGCTGAAGGAATTCCGTCCAAGAGGACTATCTGGATATGAGAGAATAATTAGAGACCCCTCCCGAAAGGTGTAGCCCAGGAAACTACCTCCATAGTCGCTGCCATGGAACCAAACCTGAATATAATGTCGACATGAAGACCGCGACCTAGAAGTAATCTTTGAACCCCACGGCCACGCGCCGTGTGAAAGGTAACCCCTAAATAATGTAGAGACTGCAAAGAAATCAGCTGACTCGACCACTTTTACTAGCCAACCTAAGGACTAGGAAAAAATATGGTACCGCTCGGTCTGAGACCTGCCCAGTGTCTTGATAAGAAGTTTCCCTGAATGGCCAGTCATCTAGATACGGGAAACTAAAATTCCCTCTTTCTTGAGAGCCACTGCCAGCAATCCCAAAACTCTGGTGAAAGTGGGAGGGGCTGTTGCGAGACCAAATGGTAGAGGCCGAAACCGAAAAATGGTGTCCGAGAACCGCAAACCACACAACAGTTTTGGAGACTGGTCCTATACAGATAAACTGCCTTCAGATCAAAGACCGTTACAACACTGTCCTGCAACCGCCAATATGAAGTATCGAAGGGCCTCTATATGACCCTTGTGACTTTGAAAACGCGATTGACGGCCTTGCGAACTAAAATAGGACGAAGGAACTTTCTCCTTCCTGGAAACTATAAACCCCAAGGCATAACGACTGTGCCCGTACTGTAAAGAAAAGACTGGGCAAATAGCTTGAAAATGTAAGAGCCTCTGTCAATTGTCTCCTACTGTGCCTGCAGTGCAGTGATAGCAACAGGTAGCCTGTAAACAGATGTCTGAATGAAACGGGGAAAAAGGCTAAGGCATAGCCTCCCCACTGGACAGAGAAAATATAGACCCTCCTGAGCGGCAGAAAGTGTAAAAACAGGGGTCCTAAACTACAAAGCCTCACATGATACAGTTAGGTCCTAGGCTACTGGCCACATAGGAGCAGATAGTGAAGTATGCAAAGGGTGTCATCCACATATTACTTCCTCCCCTGAAGCCAGAGAGGTGAGAACAGAAAAAAATGAAACATGTACCCATAGAAAATAAGTCAGACCCGAGAAGGAATAGAATTGCCAGAAATAGCTATAACCCCTTGATAAAATACCAGCCGCTGCAGTTGCACAAAAAAGATATTTATATTATTTATAGTACTGAAACAACGATGTTATGAGAAGAAAAATACACCCAAGTACAATTCATACCAGGCAGAAACTGCCTGTGGTTGCTACTGCTGCAAGGATATTCCCAGAGGTTTTTGTCCTTACAATTCATACCAGGCAGAAACTGCCTGTGTCTGCTACTGCTGCAAGGAGATTCCCAGTTTTTTTTTTTTAACCTGGCTATTGTTACCACTCTTATGATGCCTGGTGGACTTGTACTGCTCCTGTTCAGCTTGCCACTCTTGGCATCTGGATGCACACCTGCACCATACTGCAGCTGCCCTCTTTTTTTTTTTTAACCAGAAACTGCAGCTAAAAGAATGCCTGACTGCCACCATGCTTAAGGGAAAAAAAAAGCGGATACCTAACCTATGGGTGGATATCCTGACATGTAAAAAGGAAAAATCACACAGGCAGTCCAAATGCAGTATATATAGATATAAAAACAAAGACATACAGGTATCTTCTAAAGGGCTACCTGACATTAAACGTATAAGGGGCTAGGAATGAGCGTTTATATATCATACAGCATAGAAGAGTAGACAAATAGCCCCATGGCCTGATGCTGGGCTAACAAAGACTGTATGTATGGATCTGAAGCAACAGATCCCCTGAAAGACTAAAAGAGGTAAATGACACCTATGAAAAAAGAGACCCAAGACCAAAACTGGCACCTCTGAAGGCAAACTCAGGGGAAAATACTGTGGCCTGAGAGCCTCCAGAGTGCCCGAGAAAATGTAGCTCCGCTTCCTAGAACAAAGCTGAGAATGGAAGACCTCCCTTGGAGAAACATTGCAGCTGCTGAGACAAAAATGGCGGCCGTTCGCGCCAAAAATAAAAGAAGCAGAGACGACCGAAAACCACAATAGAGGAGACTGAAGAAGCCCGAGGAAGCGGCAAACCAAGACGGAATGCCTACTAAAAATTCTGCGTCGTCGAGGACTTACACGAGGCTCGGGAACTGACGCTCCAGCGCAGAAGGAAAAAAAAAAACGGGAAAGCGTGACCTCCATAGCGGAGCTCCCTCTGCCCTTAACACCGCTTCGCGCCTTTTTTTAAAAGAACCCCCGTTGGGAAAACGCGAGGAAAAAAAGGGCAAGAAAAAACCCAAACATGAAAAAAAACGCTCCCTGAAACAATTATTTATTTGCTTTCTTGCAGTCCACAAGAGCCATAGAGCACAACCGATGCTCGTTATAACTGAGGGGAAAGAAAAAGACATTTGCTTTTAATGCTGTTTTGTTTCCTATATTACTTGTTTTAAAAGTAATAATGGCTGCCTCTCCCAAAGGCAGTACACCTTTCCAATGAAAGGGCAGGCCCTTCCCAACTAAGGGAGATGGGGAGGAAGGGGGGTGGGACTCGGGCACCTGAGTTTAACACCCCAGAGGCTGTCAAAGAAAGGAAAAGAAAAGAAACCCTGCCAAGCCTCTAATTGAGATTCCAGGCACAGAAAAACTATTATAAATATCTCTAATATCTTAAAGAGAAAAAGAGAGAGAGAGAGACTAATGGGCTCACCTCCTGCCTGCTGGAGACTGAGAAAATACTGAGGCTAGGGTCACATGGCCAGGGCTCTCATTGGCTCTCTAGTCTTAGAATTTTCTGTCTCCACCTGCTGGTAGGTGTACACAACCCATCAGTCCAATCCTGGTCCGGTCCGGAGGGAAACTAAGGAAACATGTATTTTTCAGCTAAACCCCACTGTAGCAGAAACATGGCTAACTGGGGTTGAGCTTGTGGCCTCAGTGTTGTTTGAAACTCTTTAAATTTGTAACTTTTTTTTTTCCTGATGACATCACAGGGATACATCTGGTTGAACATGGAGAATTGTAAACACAGGTGACAGTTTACAGGTACAGGGAATACTTACCATGGCTCAAGAAGCCCTACTGGAGCTTTCTTAAGCTTTAGGAGCATATAGATTCAACAGTAGCCATGGATGAGATCACCCAATCGTGTGGCAGCGTATCCTAATTCTGAGGCAATGGCCCCAGAAGCTTTCTGGATTCCTGATACCAGATAAATTCTCCTTTTAAGGTACTCTGGCTGATCTTGAACTTAGGATGTAGCTGGTGATATATGTTTTCTATGTAGAACTATGAAGTGGCTTTTTACAGAAGCCCCTGAGCTGCAGAGGCTCACTCTCATATTCCTCACTTGACATACCAAACCAGAGCAAAACTCCTGTAGCTCTCTTAGCAGCCTAGATAAGTTGAGGGCCACCCAATGTCAGAATTTTATTTTTTAAATAAAAACTATCACAGTGGCGGGGAAGGGACGTTTCAGTAGCAGACAATGAATTATTAAATCAAGATACATAGTGAACTGCTATTGAGAGGCCTCTGCCTTTGAGGAAGCGATGTGCAGCATCCAAGGGCCTTTTTCACTTTCAGCTGTTGTGGGAAAAGGAAGAGGGTGTGTTCAAAGGTAGAACAGCTGGCTTTCCTACTGAAACATCTGGAGCCACTGCACCCATTTCCAAGCTCCACTTGTATGTGGTTTTCCACCAAAGTTGTGGATTGACAAGCATTTTCCACTCTGCAGTCATGAGGATGCCCCTGCTATATCAGCAGCATGACTCTAAGCACAGGGAGCCTGATGAAGTAGCAGGGTAAAAAGACCTCTGGCCCATGACCTCTCTTCTCATAAATGCTGCACTCTTGAAGCAAAGAAATGCTGTAGAACAGGTTGCACCAGATCCCATAAAGGGAGTAAAATCAGCTCTGAACGTTTACACTGTCTGGTGGCAAGGGCACATAACTTTTTCTGGACTGGCCAATAAGGAAAGGACAACAGGGGTCACTGTGCACTTCTACCCTTCCTGTTCACATCCTTTTCTAATTTTGTCAACAGCTATAGGCAGAACCCAATCAAAAACAAAGCATGTCTCTTAATTTGACCAGAAAGTTATAGTTGTATTACTTTGAAGCCCCTCATAACAGCCATCAAAGGAAGCTAAGAATTTGAAAAAAAACACAGTGTTTTTTGTCTGCAGAAAAAGTTGGTGAACGTTTAGATCATGTCTGTCTAAAGGGGACCAGCAGTAATGGAATGCAACTCTCCTAAGGATACTAAAATACAAAAATAAAAAAAAGACAGAAAGCAAAGAAAATATGTGTGCGCATGATTTTTTTTTTTTTTGTTCAAAAAAATGCATTTAATTGTTCCAAAATAGCACAAAAAACCCTGACAGACGGCACTATATCATTAAATCACCTGGAATACTCCTCTACAATAGAAGTAATAGGTTTTCTTCTCAAAGGAAAATAAATCACCCTCTTTCCCCCTCTCCCTTCCAAAAGCTAAAACAATGGGTGAGGGTTTGGAAAGGTGGTGTTGAAATAGAACACAGAGCATAATGGACTATAATACAAATCTGGGAAGTGGCTACATGCACACAATTTGTGACAGCTGCTCCCTTCCCAAGTGGCTGGCTGGCTGGCAATTGGGCAAATATGCCTACCACAAAAGTCGTGCTCCTCTGACACCGTAACTTTTCAGGCATCACTTTCTAAAGGATCACACACCATCCTTTCTTCCTTATTTTTCTCTAGTATCTGAGATTAAAAAAAAAAAAGCAAAAGCTTTGCATGTTGATTTCTGCTGGCCTTTATCATCCAATCTCCTCCTATGCACCTACGATTCACAGAATCGGTAGCCTGGCTGCTGAACTCAGTTTCTCTCTTCCTTATGGCAGAGAAAGGAGCCACCCAGCCAGGTATCTAGCTAGGACTGGGATGCACTGCGAAACAGCAAAGTTCCTTTTTATTCTTTTTTTAACATTGCAGACATCTATCCTTGTGCAACTGAAAGCCTAGAACCCTGGGCTAGCATGCAGAGGCACTCAGAGTCCCAATCTGGCTACCTGTGGTCTAATACAGACATCTAACCTGCCTTCATAGCATTAAACCCACACACATGTTGGAGCTGCGGGAAGGTGGACCTCATCCACATAAGCACACAAAGCTTAAATATCAGGACAGATGGACCAAACTAATGCTTCAAAAACAGAAGGGATGGGATTTTTTTTTTGCTTTAATTTTATTACAAAAAATAGTTTTCCCACATGCCTTGAGCTAGTGCACTTTTTTTTTGTTTTGCTTGAGAAAGTTTCTTTCCCACAGCTATTTCGATTTTTAAAAAAAGGCTTATACAAAAAAACAAAACAAAAAACAAAAAAAAACTACACAGATGATTCACTTAAGAGACTATGTATACATGTGTGTGTGTTTATATATATATCTATATATTTATATATATGTACAGAAATGTTTATGTTGTTGCCACTGACTTGGGGGAAGAGTACATACCCCACCTCCCAGGGTGAGATCACATAGAACAGTTTCTGGATCACCTGTAACACTAAAGGGTCTTTTCCCATCATGCATGGGGCCTGCAGGTAGCATACTTTCTTGATACAGGTCTTAGCCAAAGAGTAATGAAAAGGAGAGGCAGGGAAAAAAGATTGCTTAAAACTACCACACAAGAGGAGAAAAAGGGCATCACACACAAAAGGAAAGGAATTTTCTTTTAAGTATTAAAATCAAGATTTTTTTTGTAGCAGACTTGGGAAGGGAAAAGGTACCATCTGTATTCTTGCAACAGTGCAGCACCTGCTATTACAGGAAGAGGATAGCTTCAAAATCTTATGCTTAGAACCTGGAACTGGTGCTGTGAGCCATCCGAAGTATATGAAACCTCTTCCACCTACCACCACTCTGTTCACCTGTAGAACTAAATGATCCAGTGAACCTTTGCTGAACATCACCATGATAGAAAAAGGCTCCTCAAACTATTTTAAAAAATATATATAAAATTAAAAAGTCACACAACAAAAGTTGTAAATACAAAAAACATACTTCATTCAAATAAACAAAAAAAAGCAGAACTAGGATTTATAAAAAATGGTTAGAGAGTTTTCTTTCCCTATCCATCCACTCATTCTTATTTTCCATTCACACTACTTTCTGGTGCTTCCCCCACTGCTGCCAGACCACACCATCCACCCACACAGGAAAGTACGCATCTAGCCAGTTTGCGCCTGAAAGAATCCTTTTACGACCACTTGCTGCACGTGTTTTCTTTTTAAACTTTCTTGCCTTCTCCAACGTGGATGCCAACACTCATAGTCCACCAGTGATGGCTCCCATGACTTGCAAACTCAGTCCACGAGGAAATAACTTTCCACTTTTTTCTTCTCTGAGCAGAAAGGATCCTAAAATAACCATGCAGTCAAGAAATAATAAAAATACAGACTGTGTGTAACATTATATATATGGGGACTATAAAGTTTTGTTTTAAAAAGAACACATTTACAAATCTATGGGGACAGATGAAATCTGGTCTCTGCACAAAAGGCTGGATACTGTAGGGGAGAAAAGGAACCACAGGAGGAGGACGGGAAAGGGATACATACCCTTCCTTCCAATCAATCTCCAAGTGCTTTCAGAATCTTGAATCATAGAAAAAAAAAGTTTTCCTTTATAAATTGCAAAAGAAAAAAAAATCCAGAAAGCTTTGTCCCACACATGTGAATGCTTGGGCTTGACATGTTGCTGCAAGCACACAGACAGGCCACCATTGGTGCAAGGGTCTCTTATACAGCCTAGAAAAGTTCCAGGCTGCCTCTCCCATGTCCCTGAAACTGGCACATGGTTTTTGTTACTTTAAAAGTTTGTGCACCTTTGTCTTGATAAACAAAGCAAGACCTCTTACCCCACCATTCCCTTCCTAGACATGTACTTTCAACCTTCTCCAGACAAGTAAAGGTGTGCTTCTGCCTTAAGTGTTTTTTTTTTTTTTTGTTTTGGGCTCCCCCCCACCAACAAAAACACAAACAGCAGGTAACTGAGGGTCCCAGAGTAGATAGCCAGTTCTTGATTTTGTTCCCAGAAGATAGGGAAGTAGAGAGCTGGTGTCCCATCCTGACACATTAACTTTGGGTGAGAGGGTACACACACAATTTGCATCTTCAGCAGTACAAAAGATGGATGCTTTCATCTCATTTCTTTTCTCTCTTCCTGGGTGCCAGCATAAATAAGGGACAACCCCAATAAGTGAAGCTGTTCAATCACTGGTTGTCAGATTTGGACTTCTTTGGAGCAGATTTCCTAACAAAAGGAAGAGGAGGATAGTTACAAAAAAAAAAAAAAAAGACTTTTAAAGTTGTTTTGCCACAGTAATATATTTTATGCTATTTAAAGACAAATTTCTCCAAAACCCAAAATGAACTTGATTCACATTCAATCTCTTTTATTATGACTATTTTGAGCTAGTCTGCTGGTTTAGTGGTAGTGCTGCACACTGCCATGAAGATACCTGGGTCAGGCAGAACTAGAAGTCCCAGCCATTCCACAATATCTAGTGGCTGTGTTTTAAGGCACATAATCATAAACCCCCAGGAAGCTCTGGTAAGAGCCCCTAGCCCACAACTGTCACTGCAATAAATGGGCTAAACCAATCTGTGAGATTATATAAATTAGAAAAAAAAAACATTTTTGGGTAGTCGGGGATGAAGGCTTATGCCACCAGATCCAGCCTCAATTCAGCTTTTACTGGGGAAAAATAACCAGGGGTACTATTCGACCAAATACGAATAATAAAAATATTATTTGGCTGAATACTGGGCATCGAGCTTCAACATAACAAATAATAAAAGAAGCAATGTGAAATCAAAGATCCATTGTTTATTTTAGTAGTATTTAGCACAGTAGAGCCCCAGATTATTCAAATTTAAATCACTACTCAGTCAAATGCGAATGTAATCGGGGCCAAATCGAATATAAATATTTGGTACAGCCCTAGTAAAAAGAAACCACTGGGCCATAAAAACAACTCATGCATAGAATCAGGAGGGAACTAGGATGACTTAACCTCATCCACAGGCACTTCTCTCTTGCTGAGGGTGGTTGAGAGGGACATGCTATGTTGGAAACTCCTCCCTTTTTAGCCCTGGTTAACAAGATTTGTCTCCCACCAACTAGAACACAGATAAAGCAAGTTTTTGTCCTTACAATTCAGGTGAGGATACAGGGCGTTTGCTGGCAGGCTTGGCTGCTGCTCCATCTTTGCTGGATTCTGAAAGACACACACACAGTTTAACTGGTGGGTAACTGAGATAATGCCTAAAACAAATGGGGTTTTGAAACAAAAAAAAAAAAAAAACAAACAAAAAAAAGATGAATACATCCCACCCAAGTTACTCACCTTGCAGCCACCGGACTTGAGTGGCCGGGCCATAACCCTTTTCATTGCGGGCAGCTATGCGGAAGATGATAGCAGGTTTGGTGGTGTAATCAATGTGAGCATTGGAAAGGCTGGAGGACTGCACCAGGCAGGAGGGGTTGGGCCCACAATAGACTCGCATAAAGGCCAGCTGAGCTGGCGTAGAGGCCCGCTGCTCACCACCTGCCTGGCTGCTCTGGATGGCTAGGTATACAGAGTATTCAATGATTTTGCCAGAGGTGACTGAGGGAGGTTCCCAGGTAAGGTGAGCACCATCAGGACTCTGCAATGCAAAAGACAGAAAAAACAGTCAAAAACAAGGGCATTTATCAAAAATTCCTTTCCTCCCAAATCTCCAGAGACAAGCATAAGGAGAAATGAGATCTTACCTAATTTTCTTTCCTTTAGTCTCTCCAGACCACTCCAGAGTATACAGACTTCTACCAGTGAGAAGAAATGACAACCTATACATATCCTGTACAGTCCACAACCAGCTGTTATTTCCTTACCAAGGCAATATCATTTAACCAAATCTAACATTTAATAAATCCCTTTTTCAACTAGGTAACAACCTGCAACGAACTCACAATACTACTCCAACTTATAGCTTGATGCAGATGTAGGAAAATGGAGATGAGCAAGACTGAAGCAGAACTTAAGGCGCCGGACTTTTGAGCACCCAATGGGAGGAGTCTAAAAGTCATTTCCCCTCCCCCACACTGACTGTGATCTGAGCAGGCATAGGCACAGTGCTATGGGCAGGGTGGCCCTCAGAGCATATCTTAGCTGCCCCAGGTTGTGCCTGTGAGAGAGGATAGGAACAGCCAGCATACTCCCATTACAGGCACTGCCTGGGGCAACTATGAGCAGTCCTCGGAGGAGAAAAGAGATCATAGTTGCTTCAGGCAGTGCCTGTGAGGGAAGACACTGCCTGTTCGGTCCTCTCTCAAAGACACTGCCCATGGCAGTGCCTTTATCTCCTTTATGCTCAGAGGACCGCCCTACCCAGAGCAGTGTGCTCATGCTGGCCCTGGCTCTGGTCACGGTCAGTGCGAGGGAGAGGACTTTTAGATGCTGTCAGTTTGGAGTACAGTGCCAATACAGCAAAGCCAAAATGTCATGGGTACCAAAATAGCAGCGCACAATAGTAGTGCCGAAAAGTCATGCTCCTGTGTGAGACTAAGCCTTCTATCTCTACATCCTGAATGTTTATGATCACCAGTTCTGGACTGGTCTGGAGGGACGTAGGGAAAGAAAATTATCTGGTAAGATCTAATTTCTCCTTCCTTAGTGTCCCTGCAGACCAGTCCAGGCGCATGGGAAGCACAAAGCAGTATGCCCTATAGGTTGAGGGACAAACCTCTGGCCAGCACCTTCACCCCGAAGTCTGCATTCCTGGCGAGCCTGCACATCCAGCTGATGCCACACAAAGGAATGGAGCGATAAGGTGGCTGCCCTACAAGTTTTCTGTAAAGGAATTAAGCCATGCTCCACTCAGGAAGTAGCCTACTGCCTAGTTGAATGTGTTTTCAGAACCAAGACCACCTCACAGCCTCAAATATATGCCGACGCAATGGCCTCCCTTAATCCAGTGGGCCATGGTTGCTTTTGACAATACTTCCCCCTTTCCTATGTCCCCCAAAGAGCACAAACAATAAGTCTGAATGACAGAATTCCTCAGTCTTGAGATAACAGCTCACTGCTCTCTTCACATCTAACTTTCGCAATTCTTGTTCTCTCAACTGTTTCCCCCAACACCGGAAGCAAGATGCTCTGATTAATATGGAACGAGGACACCACTAATGGGAAAGAGGAGGGGACTGGCTGAATTACCACATTCTCAAAAGCACCAGGAAGTGTTCCTGACAAGACCGGCAACTCTGAAATCCTGCTAGCCGAAAAAAACAGACAACACAGTGCTTCTGACATTCTTCAATGAAATCTTTCTTGAGAGCCTCAAAGGGCTTCTGCACCAGCACAGACAAAGTGGCACCATCGGACATCTCATGGACCTCACATGCTTCATACCTCTCAGAAAATGATTGTCTTTATTCAAATCTCTGTAGCATGTCGGAGCTGCAATCTACATCTTTAGGGAGGCTCGTGCCAAATCTCGATCACCAATGAGCAAAGAACCACCACCTATTGCTCTATCCATCAAAAATCCACCACACCCTGACATATGCCAAGAAGTGCATGTATTTCTGGAACACAACAGGGTGGCTATGAACTGACCAGAATATCTTCTCTTTTCCAGCTTTACCCTTTTGAGAGCTTGTGTTTCTCTGCCTAGAAAGTCTACTTGGACATTTTTTTACACTGGCCACATGCATTACCAATAGGTGTACTTCTGCCCACTTTGTGAGCCACTCATCTCCTCTGAACATTCTGACTCTTGATGCCATCCTGATAATTCACATAGGCAACTGCCATCCCATTATCCGACAACAATTGTACTGCCTTGCTCCAGATCAGAAGCAACGCGGCCCACAGGCCAAACATATGGCTCTTGCTTCCAAGAAGGCTAACTGGCTAAACAGTTTCTTCTATTGACTGGCGACCCTGGCTTCTTTGGTTGGCATACTTCACCACCACTACCATCTCCAGTCTTATCCCTCTCCCTAGATTGGAAGCTTGAAGCTATCCTGCTAGGCTCTTGCTTGTCTCTAACGAAAGGACCAGATAAATATCTAGCTCCAGAGTTTGCAACAACCAGAAAGGCAACAGGGCTCTCTGCAACGGGCAAATGTGGGCCCTGGCCCATGGCACCACCTCCATGATAACTGCCATGGATCCCAGTATCTCGTAGAGATGAGGCAACAGGCTTGGGACTGCCATGACAATGAGGGTCCCTGATCTGTGACCGTTGCTCTCAGTTCAGCCAGAAACACTTGCCCTAGCAGGATGTTGAAGCATGCCCCTAAATTCTTATGGCCTTTGATGGCTGCAGCTTGCTCTTGGGTGAGTTAACTACTCATCCCAATTTCTGGGGGAACTGTACCATACAACTTGTGGCTCTGTCACTCTCTTAGAATGACTTTGCCCACTGAACCAGTAGTCTAAATAAGGATTCACCAGTATCTCCTCTCCTTGTGCAAGGTAGCTACCACGATGATCACCACCTTGGAGAACGTCCTTAGGGCCATCATCAATCTAAATGGGAGTGTGCAAAATTGGACATGCCAACCTAACACTGTGAAACAAAGAAAATGCTGATATTCATTCTAAATGGTAATATGAAGGTATGCTTCTGTCCAATCCAGAGATGACAGAAATCCCCCCTGCCAAACTTGGAACTCAACTCAAGATCTTGTTGCTCTAAATAGTAAACTGGACCTCATCGCCAACTGGCTGACATCTCATAAGCTAAAACTGAATCCTAGCAAGACTCAAGGTGTCATTTTCTTGGCAAGGTAATCCTAAATCCATAATTCCTGTTAACAGTGCAGGATCCACAATTACACTGCAAACAACTGTCAAAGTTCTAGGTGTTGTGCTGGATCAGTACCTTTAAGCTGCAGAAATCCAACATTGTGTGCTCTTGCTTCCATAAGCTACAGATGCTTCATTCCGTGCAACACTTATTCACTCAAGGGGCCCTTCGGATATTAACTCATGCTTTTGTCATTAATAAACTTGACTATTGTAATGACCTTCTAAATGGCACTCTTATAATCTGACATTTGTCATTTACAAATTGCACAGAATTCAGCTGTTAAACTTATTACTAAGTAATGCAAATTTGACCATGTAACCCCTTTACTATGCCAGGAACACTGGCTACCCAGTTGTCCACCAGATAACCTATAAAATTCTAGTTCTTACCCATAAAATCCATCATTCAGAACAACCATTGTATCTCTCTCACCTCTTGACATGACATTCCCTTACAACCTCTTAGGACATCACAGCACAACTGCCTAACAATTCCTTCCTTTCAAATTATAGGTCTAGACACTATTCGAACTTGAAACCAGTGTCACAGCTCCCACTTTATGGAAGTCCCTATCAATACCTCTAAGGCTAGAACTCTCACACCTTCAAATCACAAGTTAAAAACTTTCCTATTTCGTGATGCCTTTCTTACCTGGACCACTGACTGTTTACGTTTTCTCCCTTTTTTGCTCCTCCTGGAGATCGGGATATTAGCCACTACTAAGTCTATTTTTTCTCTCTTACCATTGTCTCTATGGATATTTTCTTTCTAGCCTTCTTTCCTATTAATGTTTGTAGTTCTCTTTGACACATCTGAATTTTTTTATTTTATTTATTCAATTTAAAGAAATATACAAGAAACTTCTTGATTGGAAAAGCATCATAAAAATAAAAGTATATCAACAGAAATTAACAATCAAAAAGGTAAATATTGATACTCAAGTCCATAAATTGGAAATCCAAAGTTTAGGAATTCAAGGGGAGCAAAACAATAATAGGAAATTAATAAGGATAACACAATCTCTACTAGAAAGAGTTAATTTTTTCCTTAACGCTTATCCTTTTTCACCGAGGCTATAAGAGCTGATGCATGTGTTGGTTCTGTAAATACATATTTCTTCTCTTCAAGTCTGACTATGCACTTGCAGGGGTATCTTAAAAAGAAGGTACCCCCCAAGTGCAGTATTTCAGGCTTAAGGAGCAAGAATTGTTTCCTCCGCTTACGAGTCTCCTTAGAGACATCAGGAAATAATAATATTTGATATCCCAAAAAGGGTTTATCTTTATTACAGAAAAATAAGCGGAAGATCCAATCCTTGTCGGGCAATAATGCAACTGTCGCAACCAAAGTCGCAGCAGTTGCTAATTCGGAGTCAGAAGTTTCAAGCAAAAGAGAGATATCCAATGGAGTTTCAGGCATTTGATTCAATTCTTTTCCTGGGATATAATATGCCAAGGTAAAAGGTGGCAAATTCTGCTCTGGTATATTCAAAATGTCCCGCAAGTAACGTTTTAACATATCAAGAGGAGAAACAGTTTTTGTTCTAGGAAAATTAACAAATCTTAAATTATGATTTTTTGTATAATCATCAAACATTTCCATCTTTTTTCTGAGATTTGTCAAGTCATTAAAGGTTGAATCGTTTCCAATTTCATAATGCTTTGTTCCATTTTGTCAGTTTTTTCATCAATAACTTTAATCTTTTCCTCTGTTTTTTGTAAATCAATCTCTAATAGTTTTATTTTGGGTACAGTTTCATTAACTTGTTTCAGGAACATTTGACCCAGGGTAGAAACTAAGTCCCATAAAGTGTCCAGTGTAACCTCTTTCGGTTTAACTAATAATTCCTTCGGTATTTCAAACCTTTCAGAAGTTTTCACACGCTCACTCTGTCCTTCGGCTCCTCTCCCTTCTATTTGCGGCGGCGTCTCTCCTTTCTCTAATGGAAGCAGGACCTCGTCTCGACGTTCTTCCGGGTCCATAACACCTGAACAGGGAGACCCCGTCGAGTCAGCGAGGAAGGAGCTTGTGCCTACCGGCTGGGGAGGTGGAGTTCGCATAGCGGGGCTCAGCGTGGTTTCAAGGCTAGGGGAAACCGATTCTCCCAAATCGCCGGTACTCCCTACTAGCAGCATTCTGCTGTTTGGATTAACTTCCTGCGGTCTAAAAAAGCGGTCGAGAGGACCAGGTAAAGAGGGGGTTAGCGGCGAGGCCCTGACCGTCAATCTCCCTCGACGTTTTGGCATTGTTAGGATTGAGACTCGCAGCGTCTCAGTAGAGTGCAGCCATCTTGGATTTCCTCCTCCCTGAATTTATTGATTTAATTGTAAACCGTTCAGATAATTTGCTCACGAGTAGTATATCAAGATATAAATAAACTTGAAAGTGCCACAATCATGGATCTTAGGGTTTCCATATGGAACCCTGAGCACCTCGAGATCCAAAGCATGCTTAAAAAATATCCTTCTTGGGCACCATGAAATATATGTATTATCTGCCCATTCTTCACTCTTCTGGAGTACCAAACGCTGCAGCACCTCTCTGACCATTGTTAACTTTAATCAGGACCAACAAGGAGAATCTAAATAGCCAATCAGCAGAGGATGAGAAAACTAAAGCAACCTTTGCAAATAATCTTGACCACCCATTGATCCAAGGTTATTTGGACTTACCTCTGGTAAAAACAATTTTAACTGGCCTATTACCAGAACCGGAGAATGGGTCCCCAAAACCCTTGTTCCCATCCTCCTCTGAGGCCCGCTAAACGGGCAGGTTCCTTGCCAAATACCTATTCCACTGCTTTCTACTTACTCTCCCTGGAAGATACCTGCAAACCTCTTTATAATGGCCTCTAGAGGAAGAAAACCAACTGAATGATCTGGGACTATCCTCTGGCAGCCTATGCACCTCAGACTCCACTAACGTTTCCAGATCTTCTCCAAACGATTTCTCTTCGAAAGGGAGCTTGCTGAACCTAGCCTTCCAAACCATGTCCACAGAACAACTTAATATCCACAGAGTGTGACATGTGGCCACCATAAGAGACATACTCTTGATTGAAGCCCCAATAAATAATACAAGGTGTCTACCAAGAAAGCCAACCCTATCAATCTAGTCTGCTTCTAGACTTTTTGCCCATGTCCCCTCCAGGGCTTTTTCAGCCAATTGTTCAGCCCAGCAAAAACATGCTCCCCACCAACACTGCTTGCATGGACAAAGTTGTTAGTTCAAAGGCCTTCCATGTGGCAATCCTGAGGATCCTTGAAGTCTGCACCTATTTACTGGAATTGTAGTCTTCTTGGTCACCACCAACACATCAACTGTTGGGAGCTGCAGGATGTCCTCCTGCTCCATCAGGATACTACAGAGCCTCAGAGTAGTCCACCTTGAACCCCACCATCCAGGGCATCTCATTCAGTTGCTATCATTTTTTAACAACTCTATATGTGGGGAATGCCTTACACAGTTTATTGATCCCTTCTAACTCTCTAAGCCTGATGTTCCCCTGAGATCTAGAGAACAGCCAGGACCTGAGAAACAGCATAGCTAATTCATCTCTATGGAAAAACCTCAATACCAAGGAGTCTTCCCCTTGGGACACCTTGAGGCATATTTTCAAAGTACTCAGCCTTCCAAAGTTCCACAGAAACCTATGGAACTTTGGAAGGCTAAGTGCTTTGAAAATACGCCTCCTTGTCATCCACAAATTTCTCCATGAGGTCCTCCTTGTGCCTCAAAAGTTCTTTGGCTAGGTCCAGGGAATCTACAGACACCCCTCACCAGACTGCTCTTTGTCTAAGTCTGCCTCTGAAGAGTCCCTTGAGTGCTTCACTGCCACTGGCCCTTCCTTAGGGAATACTGCCTGCACTGTTCCTGTCTGTCTCTCTGGCTGCTTCATTCAAAAGCCCAGTGCATCAAAAGCACCAAGTCTGGGGAAAAATGCCTGCCTGACCCGTCCCTCTCCCATCCTTTGCTGCCGCACTTACCTCCGCAGGCTCCAGTGACCATCAGGGACACCAACAGGGGGAGGAGCTGTCTCTGCACAGCCAGAATTCCAAGATAGCAGCAGTGTCCACCTAAATCAGGTCTCTGATCATCTTGGAGCTCATCATTATGCTAGGACTATGAATCCCCAAACCACCATGGACCCCCCTCTGCAGGTGCTGAATTGAGAGCAGATGTTTCCCTGGTACAGTTTTCCTTGAATCTACGGCAACTATTACTAGCTGAGATGTTGCTCCAGTAGCTACTGCATGTCAGGCAGTGCCAGCCTCTTTCTCCCTGATCTGCCACACCTGACGTGGCTTAAACCTCTGGAATACACTGCTCTTAAAACCACAGCCTGAACTGCACCACTCACCCCTCCCCCATTCAAAGTTCCACTCATTGTCTTCAGCTGCATCACCCCGGCAGAATGACCACACACACTTGATAGCCATGTTTCATTCTGCCTTTTTTTTTTGTTAAATATGGTTTTGAAAACGGCTCCTGAGTTGGGCACTCAAGGACCAAATCTCAGGAGTAGAGGAGGGCTGAGGCACAGGCAACCTACTCCTACTATTTAACATTTCTAAAGCGCTACTAGGGTTACGCAGCGCTGTACAATTTAACATAGAAGGACAGTCCCTGCTCAAAGAGCTTACAATCTAAAGGACACATGAGCAATCAGTCTGATAGGGGCAGTCAAATTGGGGCAGTCTGGATTTCCTGAAAGAGTTAGGTGCCGAACGCAGCATTGAAGAGGTGGGCTTTAAGCAGAGACTTGAAGACAGGCAGGGAGGGGGCTTGGCGTAAGGGCTCGGGAAGGTTGTTCCAAGCATAGGGTGAGGCAAGGCAGAATGAGCGGAGCCTGGAGTTGGCGGTGGTGGAGAAGGGTAATGAGAGGAGGGATTTGTCCTGTGAACGGAGGTTTCGGGCGGGAACGTAAGGGGAGATGAGGGTAGAAAGGTAGTGAGGGGCAGCAGACTGAGTGCATTTGTAGGTAAGAAGGAGAAGCTTGAACTGAATGCGGTATCTGATTGGAAGCCAGTGAAGTGACCTGAGGAGAGGGTTGATAAGAGTATATCGGTTCTGGCGGAATATAAGACGTGCAGCAGAGTTCTGAACAGATTGAAGGGGGGATAGGTGGCTAAGTGGGAGGCCGGTGAGGAGTAAGTTGCAGTAGTCAAGGTGAGAGGTAATGAGAGCGTGGACGAGAGTTCGGGTGGTGTATTCAGAGAGGAAAGGGCGAATTTTGCTGATGTTAAAGAGAAAGAAGCGACAGGTCTTGGCTATCTGCTGGATATACGCAGAGAAGGAGAGGGAGGAGTCAAAGATGACTCCGAGGTTGCGGGCGGATGAGACGGGGAGGATGAGGGTGTTATCAACTGAGATAGAAAATGGAGGAAGAGGAGAAGTGGGTTTTGGTGGAAAGACGATGAGCTCGGTCTTGGACATGTTCAGTTTCAGGTGGCGGTTGGACATCCAGGCAGCAATGTCAGATAAGCAGGCTGATACCTTTGCCTGTCTCTCCACAGTGATGTCTGGTGTGGAGAGATACAGCTGGGTGTCATCAACATAGAGATGATACTGGAAACCATGAGATGAGATCAGGGAGCCCAGGGAAGAGGTGTAGATTGAGAAGAGAAGGGGTCCAAGGACAGATCCCTGGGGAACACCAACAGATAGGGGGGATGGGGGTGGAGGAGGATCCATGAGAGAGGACTCTGAAGGTGCGGTGGGAGAGATAGGAGAACCAGGAGAGGACAGAGCCCTGGAACCCAAATGAGGATAGTGTGGCAAGAAGTAAATCACGATTGACAGTGTCAAAAGCGGCGGATAGATCGAGGAGGATGAGGATGGAGTAGTGGCCTCTGGATTTGGCAAGGAACAGGTCATTACAGACTTTAGAGAGTGCTGTTTCTGTCGAGTGTAGAGGGCGAAAACCGGATTGAAGTGGATCGAGGATAGCATGAGAGGAGAGAAAATCAAGGCAGCGGCTGTGAACGCGCTCAAGTATTTTGGAGAGAAAGGGTAGGAGGGAGATGGGGCGGTAGTTGGAGGGACAGGTAGGGTCAAGTGATGGTTTTTTGAGGAGAGGTGTGACTATGGCGTGCTTGAAGGTGTCAGGGACAGTTGCAGTGGAGAGAGAGAGGTTGAGGATATGACAGATGGCGGGGGTGACAGTATGAGAGATGATGTTAAGTAGGTTGGTGGGTATGGGATCAGAAGAGCAGGTGGTGGATTTCAAGGAGGAAAGAAGGCGAGCGGTTTCCTCCTCGATGATGTCGGGAAAGGAGGAGAAGGAGGCCTGGGTTGATTGGTTGAGGGAGAGGGTTGAAGGGTGAAGAGGAGGAGATGGCTTGGTAGTGAACTCAAGGTTGATCTTTTGCACCTTGTCGCGGAAGTAATCGGCCAGTGATTGAGGAGAGAGCGAGGGGGGTGGGTGGGAGCGGAGGGCACTTTGAGGAGGGAGTTAAGGGTAGCGAAGAGACGGCGGGGGTTGGAGCTGAGAGAATTGGTCAATTGGGTGTAATAATTCTGTTTGGCAAGAAATAGGGAGGAGTGGAAGGAGGATAGCATGAATTTGTAGTGAAGGAAATCTGAATGGGTGCGGGATTTCCTCCAGAGGTGTTCAGCTGATCGGGCGCAGGAGCGAAGGTAACGGATGCAAGGGGTCAGCCATGGCTGGGGAATAGTACGCTTAGTGGGACGGGAGGTGGATGGTGCAAGGGTGTCCAGAGCAGAGGAGAGAGTGGCATTGTAAGTGGAGACAGCCTTGTTGACAGACTCGGGAGGACATGATGGAGGGGAGGAGATTAGAAATACTAGAGGATAGGGTGGGAGGGTCAATAGCCTGGAGATTCCTGGAGGTAGTGGTTAGAGTTGACGGGGCTGGGGGGGGGGGGGGGGGGTGACGAAGTGTGAGGGTGATCAGGTGATGATCGGAGAGAGGAAGAGCTGAAGCGTGGAAATTGGAGGGAGAGCCGGAAGAGGAGAGGACGAGGTCAAGACAATGGCCGTCTCGGTGAGTAGGGGTGGTGGAGCATAGCTGGAGGTTGAAGGAGGATGTTAGAGTGAGGAACTGAGAAGCGTGAGGGTCGGATTGGTCATCAACGTGTATGTTAAAGTCTCCGAGAATGAGGGACGGAGATGAGGGTTCGAGAAAAACGGAAAGCCAGGCATCAAAGTCGGTGAGGAAGGAAGAGAGGGATTTATTAGGGGGGCGGTAAATGACTGCCACTCTGAGTGGCAATGGGTAGAATAGCCGGATGGAGTGTGCTTCAAAGGATGAGAAGCAGTGAGACTGCGATAGGAGGAGGGGTTGGAAACTACAGGAGGGCGAGAGTAGAAGCCCGACGCCTCCATCGCGGCCAGCTGGGCAGGGAGTGTGGGAGAAGAGATAACCTCCATGGCAGAGGGCCGTTACTGAGGCAGAGTCATCAGGGGACAGCCAGGTTTCAGTTAGGGCGAGCAGTTGAAGGGAACGAGAGATGACGAGATCGTGGGTGAAGGGCAGTTTGTTGCAGACTGAGTGGGCATTCCATAGGGCACATGAGAAGGGGAGGGAGGAGGGGAATAGAGACGAGATTGCAGACGTCACAGAATCGTTTGCATGGATAGGAGGAGGACAGGTGAGGGGGGCCTGGATTAGGATTAATGTTTCCCGCGGATAGCAAGAGAGTGCGGAGGAGGGTGGGGGAGGTCAGTCGATGAAGAAGGCGGGATGCACTTAGGAGGAATGGTGATGGGTTAATGGCAGGAAGGAAGTGTTGAAGGTTAAGAGCTAGGAAGGAGGAGGGGGACAAGAGAGATGGTGAGGGATGGGGGTGAAAAGGGTATTGCCGTAGCGAGCAGGACGGGAAAGGACATGGGTGGGCAATAATTTCTAGCGGTAGACAGCGGTAGGGGGAGGGGAAAAAGATTAGGAAGGGACAGGGCAAGGAAGAGAATGTGGACAGGGGCCATAAGTAGTGACTGAGGTGTAACAGGTGTATGTGTAGTGACTGGGGTTTGAGTCAGATGGAGCAGAAAAGCCGGATTGGAGGCTTGGAGAATTGATGGAATTGATGGACTGGAGAGCAGGTAAGTCAATGGCTGATAAGTTAGCAGGCAAGTAAGTCAATGGCTGACAAGCTAGCAGGCACGCTGGAGCAAGCTGGTGCAGATGGACAGGAACGTAGAGGGAGAAGCTGGATCAGGCGGGCTGCAACAGCTGGAGCGGAGGGATTGGAACAAGCCGGTGCAGATGGACAGGAACGAGTAAGGAGAAGCTGGGAGAAGCTGGATCTGACGGACTGCGGCAAGCTGGAGCAGGTAGCTGATCAAGCGGGCTGGAACAAGCTGGTGCAGATGGACAGGAACGAGCAGGAAGAAGCTGGATCCGACGGACTGCGGCAAACTGGAGTAGGTAGCTGAACAGGCGGGCTGGAGCAAGCTGGTGCAGATGGACTGGACGAGCAGGGAGAAGCTGAGAGAGGCTGGATCCGACGGACTGCGGCAAGCTGGAGCAGGTAGTTGATCAGGCAGGCTGGAACAAGTTGGAGCAGAAGCCTGGAACAGGCAGGGATAAGCTGGATTCGACGGACTGGGACAAGCTGGAGCAGGTAGCTGGAACAAGCAGGGAGAGGCTGAATCAGGTGGACTGGAACAAGCTGGATCAGGAGGGCTGGCACAGCTGAAGCAGAAGGACTGGAGCAAACAGGGAGAAGCTGAGCAGGCGGGTTGGAATAAGCTGGATTGGGCAGGCTGGAAGAAGCTGGAGCAGATGGCTGGCACAAACAGGGAGGAGCTGGATCAGGCGGACTGGAAGAAGCTGGAGCAGATGGCTGGCACAAACAGGGAGGAGCTGGATCAGGCGGACTGGAACAGGCTGGTGCAGATGGACTGGGACGAGCTGGATGAGGTGGATCAGGCGGGCTGGAATAAGCTGGAGTAGATGGCCGGAACAGGCAAGGAGAAGCTGGATCCAATGGATTGCGACTGGAACAAGCAGGGAGAAGCTGGATCCGATGGACTGCGGCAAGCTGGAGCAGGTAGCTGGAACAAGCAGGGAGAGGCTGGACGAGCTGGATCAGGTGGGCTGGAGCAAGCTGGGGCAGATGGCTGGAACAAGCAGGGAGAATCTGGATCCGACGGACTGGGACAAGCTGGAGCAGATGACTGGAACAAGCAGGGAGAAGCTGGATCCGACGGACTGGGACAAGCTGAAGCAGGTAGTTGGAACATGCAGGGAGAGGCTGGATCCGGCGGGCTGGATGGGCTGGCTGGAACAGCAGGGAGGAATTGGGTCAGGTGGCCAGGAACACTCCGAACAGATGTACCGGAACAGGCAGGTGGGTTGGAACAGGCCGATGGATCAGAGCAGGCAGGGAAAAGTTGGGTCTGCAGACTGGAACAAGCTGGGGCTGGTGGACACTGCTTCTGTCGGCCCGACGCAAAGGGCACTGGATGCAGCCAGACGCAGGCCGGGGCTGATGGACTCTGCCTCCCACTGTTCCTGGTCGCGCCCCGAAGCCACCGCGTGGTTAGCAACTGCAATTCGCACCCAGGCCGTTCTGGCCGGGGAGCGCGGCGGCAGCGCACGGGACCATGCGACCAGTGCGGCAGACTGACCAGGGCAAAATGACCAGGGGTAGGACTTGGGGGAGGGAACCAACCAGCAGGGTGTAGGACCCCAAGACAAAAATGTGAGCAGCCAAACTGTTCCTTGCTTTTTCTTACCTCTTAGGATTTTTTTTAAAGAAGGACCAAAAACCAGGTCCCCCCATTCAGGTCTACCTGACCAGATCTAGACACAGGATAAGCTCACCTAACATCTGCTGCTTCTAATTATACATTAGAATTGTAAACCGCTTAGATTTCAAATACATTGAACCTTGAAGGCTGGCTGTGGCCTGTGCCACAAAATTCTTTTTCAGGCAGCTGTGACCTCAGGTAGAGCACAACTTCCGCAAAACCAGAGCACTGTTCTTAGTTAGCCAAGGGGGGGGGGGGGGGGGGGGGGGGGAGGGAGTGCTCAAACAATTAAGTAATCCTGGAGGCAAGTCTTTACCAACCCCTTCAGAACATAAAAGGGCATAAGGAAAAGAGAATACTTCCCAGGTGGTTGTCCAGCTTCAGGCAGACGAAGGAGAGAGCACGTGTTACAATGAAAAGAAAGGTAAAGAATAAAAAAAATCCAACTCATCATACTTTATCAAAATGGCACAAAATGCCAGTTGCTAATTCAACTGAAGAACCACTTCAGAAAAAAAACAAAAGGACCTCTTCTCGTAAGCAAAATGCTCATTTTGTCTGCAGGATACCATCTGTGTCTGTTGTCAATATTTCCTCCAGTTCTCCAACATCTCTCATCCAGCTCCTGAAGAATTTTAAGAGCATAGTGCAGACGTGTTAAAGAAGACTAAGCTCTTCACTCTGTTGCCATCTCAAATCCACAGCAACAATAACTCCCACCAAACCCGGTCTCCTTCTCCAGAGAGTCCTGGCACTCTCTCCACTATCAGGAAAAGTCCATTCATTTCACAGTGTCACATGCTCTCACCAATTGGATTTAGTTCCAGTGGAATCAGTCACATCCAGTCCTGCAACCTGCCATAAAAGAATCAGTAGAGGAATGTTCATACACTAAATTCACACTGAAAATATCCAAAGCAATTTCCCCAAGTTCCACACAAGTTCTAGGTAGTAGGAAGGACTTTCACTTAATCCTTCAATCCTGTTGTGCTTTGAAAGAAATCAGCTTCATTTCTTCAGTATCTGCAACTTTCAATACAGAACAGACTGCTCTCTATCCCTCCCACATCAAGATGCGGACTGAAGTATAAATTTCTATCAGTACCAGAGCACGATCATAGCTTCCTTACCAGTCAGTGGTGTTTGGAGTTAAATCATCCACACAGGCATACACCCAACCTGGAAAAAAGATCAAAGTGCAATGCTGAGCCTAAAGACAGTGGCTCCGCAACTACAAATGTTACATTACCAGCATGCCATTCTACAGCAGCTTGAAGTTATTCTGCCTACATCAGCTCACCAAGATCAGAGAGCATAGCTCCAATTAAGTACAGGAAACTGATGCATATGACAGCTGCTCAAGCAGTGGCGACAGTCACTAGTAACTTCGGGCCTCCGGGAGTATCTCCATGACTGACCAACAGATGCCCTGTTTGGAGAAAGTCAAAATGTAGTATCTCAAAAGATCACTGCTCTACAGTCAGAGAGCTCTCATCTAAATTTGGGGATCAAAATTCCCACTACTTAAGAGCCAGCAAGCAATTCAAAAGGCAGTACCACCTTTAATATTTCCAGAGTTTTACCCACAATGGTATCAACCATATACCAAGGCCTCCACGCCAGTGTCATCCAGGTATGAGTTACAACCACCACCAATGTCCATGAGAGCATAAAAAGGAAGTGGAACTAGTCACTGCTATAGTCAAGACAAATCAATAATTTTTGAATCTCTGCTGTGGGAAGAAGGCTCCAATAATTCAAACCAGCAGGTTCAGTCCTGGAGTACCCTTGCCAGTCAGGTTTTCAAGATATCCACAATGAACATTCATGAACTTGATTTGCATGCACTGCTTTCATTATATGCAAATCTCTTTCATGCATATTTATTGTGGATATCCTGAAAACCTGATTGGCGAGGGGTATTCCAGGACCGGACTTGGGAAACACTGGGTTAAGCAATCAAGACATATCACTGGGTTCTCAAACTGGGTTATAGGTTACATTTCAACAAAATCCTTCCACAAGAAAACAAACCAAACATCCTTCATCACCTCATTGAGATACTGGATGAGATTAACATGCTTTAGAATGCTGGAGCTATGAGAAAGTTCCTCCTCATCAATTCAAGGCTTCCATTCAAGATTCTCCCCCTACTGGGCAAGAATGATTGGCTTACCTCCATGGACTTAAAAGACGCCTATACTCACATTCCAAATCATCTAAAGTATTGAGGTGTGGTAGCCGTGTTAGTCCACTCTTAAAGGTTATTAATAGAAATCAAACAAAATAAAACATGGAAAAGAAAATAAGATGATACCTTTTTTATTGGACATAACTTAATACATTTCTTGATTAGCTTTCGAAGGTTGCCCTTCTTCGTCAGATCGGAAATAAGCAAATGTGGTAGCAGATAGTATATATAAGAGAAACATCAAAGCATTACTTTGACAGTCTGACAGAGTGGGAGGGTGGGGGTATGCATGGGGACATCAAAGCATTTCATTGATATTCTAACAGGATGGGTGTTGGTAGGTGAGAGGAGGGTAATAAACAGAGAAATAAACAGAGAAAGGTAAAATTATGTATAATCATACCTGATAATTTTCTTTCCATTAATCATAGCTGATCAATCCATAGACTGGTGGGTTGTGTCCATCTACCAGCAGGTGGAGATAGAGAGCAAACTTTTGTCTCCCTATATGTGGTCATGTGCTGCCGGAAACTCCTCAGTATGTCGATATCAAAGCTCCATCCGCAGGACTCAGCACTTAGAGAATTACACCCACGAAGGGACACTCTGCCCAGCTCACCACCGCCGAAACGGGGGAGGGGAATTAACCCAGCTCATCCCCACACAAGTGGGGGAGGGGAATCCGTCCAGCTCATCCCCGCGGAGCGGGGGAGGGACACCACACCCGCCGATGCGGGGGGACCTGGCTTATCCTGCAACCGCAACCGCGGGAGGAGCTGACTGACCCTAACACCGCCGAAGCGGGAGGGGTACAAAGCTGCCCTACAGCCGCACGAAGCGGGAGGGAGTGCCGGCAGAATTTAAATCTCAATCCAGCCCCGTAAAACGGAGGGGAGAGGAATGCAGCAGCTCACTGTAACACAAACTCGTCTCAACTCTTGAAGAATCCAAGTGAAGGAAGAACTTGAACACGAAGTCTTTCTGAAGTAACTGAAGACTAAACTTGAACCTGAAATGCAACCAGAATAAAAACAGTACAGATATCTGGGAGGGGCTATGGATTGATCAGCTATGATTAATGGAAAGAAAATTATCAGGTATGATTATACATAATTTTACCTTCCATATCATCAAGCTGATCAATCCATAGACTGGTGGGATGTACCGAAGCAGTACTCACCCAGGGCGGGACATAGAAATCCCTGACCTCAACACTGAAGCTCCAAACCGGGCCTCCGCCCGTGCAGCCACAGTCAACCGGTAATGCTTGGAGAATGTATGAGCCGAAGCCCAAGTTGCCGCATTGCATAGCTCTTCCAAGGAGACGGATCCGGCCTCTGCCATCGAGGCCGCCTGAGCTCTCGTGGAGTGAGCCTTCAGCTGGATAGGCGGCACCTTCCCCGCGGCCACATAAGCCGCTGCAATGGCTTCCTTGACCCATCTTGCCACTGTAGGCTTAGCAGCCTGCAGACCCTTACGAGGACCTGCAAACAGGACAAACAGATGATCCGATTTCCGGAAATCATTGGTCACTTCCAAGTATCTGATGATGACTCGTCTCACATCCAGATATTTAAGAGCAGAGTACTCCTCTGGGTAGTCCTCCCTACGAAAGGAAGGGAGACAGAGCTGCTGATTCACATGGAAGCGAGAAACAATCTTGGGCAGAAAGGAAGGCACTGTGCGAATAGACACTCCTGCCTCAGTGAACTGCAGAAAAGGCTCTCGACATGAGAGCGCCTGGAGCTCGGAAACTCTTCTGGCTGAAGTGATAGCCACCAAAAAGACTGCTTTCAACGTCAGGTCTTTCAGAGATGCCCTCGACAAGGGTTCAAAAGGCGGCTTCTGCAATGCTCTTAGCACCAGGTTGAGATTCCACGCAGGCACCACTGAGTGCAGAGGAGGGCGCAGGTGATTAACCCCCTTGAGAAAGCGCACCACATCTGGCTGAGAAGCCAGGGAAGCACCCTTCAGGCGGCCCCTGAAGCAAGCCAGAGCCGCTACCTGGACTTTAAGGGAACTGAGCGACAGGCCTTTCTCCAGACCTTCTTGCAGGAACGCCAACACTGAAGAAATTGGAGCAGTGAAGGGAGAAAGAGAGCCTGCTTCACACCACGCTGCAAAGATACGCCAAACCCTGGCGTAAGCAGTAGAAGTAGAGCGCTTCCTCGCTCTCAGCATAGTGGCGATGACCTTGTCTGAGAAGCCCTTCTTCCTCAGACGCTGCCGCTCAATAGCCAGGCCGTAAGACCAAAGGGGGAGGGATCCTCCATCACCACGGGACCCTGATGTAACAGGCCCTGTTCCACTGGCAGACGCAGAGGATCGTCCACTGAGAGCCTGATCAAGTCCGCATACCAGGGACGCCTGGGCCAATCCGGACCCACCAGGATTACCCTGCTGGGATGCTTTGCCACCCGGTCTAGCACCCTGTCCAACATGGGCCAGGGCGGGAACACATAGAGGAGCTCTTGTGTCGGCCACTGTTGGAGAAGAGCATCTACTCCCAGGGATCGAGGGTCCCGTCCTCTGCTGAAGAAGCGCGGCACTTGGCAATTGGCCGATGACGCCATCAGATCTAGGCTCGGCTGGCCCCAGCGCTTCGTGATGTCCAAGAACGCCTGAGCAGATAGCTGCCACTCTCCGGGCTCCAAGGTATGGCGACTGAGAAAGTCCGCCTTGACATTCATGACTCCGGCAATGTGGGCCGCTGAAAGCTGCTCCAGGTTCGCTTCCGCCCACTGGCAAAGATACATAGCCTCCTTGGCTAGAGGGGCGCTCTTGGTACCTCCCTGGCGGTTGACATAGGCCACAGCCGTGGCATTGTCCGACAGGACCCGTACAGGCTTCCACACCAGTACCGGGATGAACTCCAAAAGCGCCAACCGAATGGCTCTGAGTTCCAGGAGGTTGATAGACCACTTTGCCTCTGCAGGAGACCAGAGCCCCTGCGCTGTCCTTCCCAAGCAGTGGGCTCCCCAGCCCGACAAAGAGGCGTCCGTCGTGACGACAATCCACTCTGGGGTCACCAGAGGCATTCCCGCAGACAATTTGTCTGTCTGCATCCACCAGCTCAGCGCCTTGCGCACTGCTGGGTCCAAGGGAAGTCGCACAGCATAATCCTCCGACATCGGAGTCCAGTGCTGCAGCAAGGAGTGTTGAAGTGGTCTCATATGAGCCCTGGCCCAGGGCACTACTTCCATCGTGGCCGTCATAGAGCCCAACAGCTGCACATAGTCCCAAGCCCGAAGAGGAGAGGCTCCCAGGAACTGGTCCACCTGAGCCTGAAGTTTGACAATCCGATTGTCTGGCAGGAACACTCTGCCCACTTGGGTGTCGAATCGAACTCCCAGGTACTCCAGGGACTGAGTCGGGCGCAGCTGGCTCTTCTCCCAGTTGATGATCCATCCCAGGGAGCTCAAAAGAGCAACTACCCGGTCCACAGCTTTGCCGCACTCTGCATAAGAGGGGGCTCGGATCAACCAGTCGTCCAGATAAGGATGGACTTGTATCCCTTCCTTTCGTAGGAAGGCCGCGATGACCACCATTACTTTGGAAAAGGTCCGCGGAGCAGTAGCCAACACGAATGGGAGGGCTCTGAACTGGAAGTGTCGTCCCAGGACTGCAAAACGCAGGAAGCGTTGATGAGGAGGCCAGATGGGAATATGCAGGTACGCTTCCTTGATGTCCAAGGAAGCCAAGAATTCTCCTGCCTTCACTGCCGCTATAACAGAGCGGAGAGTCTCCATGCGAAAGTGCCACACTTTCAAGGCCCGATTGACCCCTTTGAGGTCGAGGATAGGCCGGACAGAACCTCCTTTCTTTGGTACCACAAAGTAAATGGAGTAACGTCCCTTGCCAAGCTGACTTTCTGGCACAGGAACGACCGCGCCCAGGCGGATCAGATTGTCCAAGGTCTGCTGCACTGCCACAGCTTTGACCGGAGACTTGCAGGGAGAGAGTACAAACCCGTCTTTTAAGGGTCGGCAGAACTCTAGCTTGTAGCCGTCTCTGATGACTTCCAGCACCCACGCGTCTGAAGTTATTGTGGTCCACTCGCCCAGAAACGAGGACAGCCGTCCTCCAATCTGCACTGGGGCGTGGACCAAGGCCCCGTCATTGGGTACGAGACCCTGGGGGAGGACCGGAGGAAGCACCTCCGGGACGGCGGTCTCTGCGAAAGGAATGCTGCTTGGGGGAGAAATTCCTCTTGAAGGAAGAGGGGGCAGAGGAACCCGACTTGCCCGGGCGAAACCGACGGGCTTCCTGCAACCGTCCTCTGGAGGTACCAGGACGAGTACTAGCCCGAGCCCTGACCTCTGGTAATTTCTTGCCCTTAGACGTGCCGAGATCGGTCACGATTTTGTCCAGCTCGACCCCAAAGAGCAGCTTGCCTTTAAAAGGCAATCTAGCCAGGCGGGATTTAGAGGCGTGGTCAGCAGACCAATGTTTCAGCCAAAGCCACCGCCGCGCAGAGATTGTCTGAGCCATGCCTTTAGCTGAGGCCCTCAAGACATCATACAGCAAGTCTGCCAAATAGGCTAAGCCCGATTCCAGGGCCGGCCAATCAGCCCTCAAGGAATGATCCGAGGGGGAAGCCCGCTGCACCATAGTCAGGCACGCCCTGGCCACATAGGAGCCGCAAACTGAGGCCTGCAAACTTAAAGCAGCCGCCTCAAAGGACGACCTTAAGGCCGCCTCCAATCTTCTGTCTTGGGCGTCCTTTAGGGCCGTGCCACCTTCCACCGGCAACGCCGTTTACTTAGTCACCGCAGTGATTAAAGAATCCACGGTAGGCCACAGATAGGCCTCACGTTCACTCACAGCCAAAGGATAGAGGCGGGACATAGCCCTAGCCACTTTAAGGCTCGCTTCCGGGACATCCCATTGAGCCGAAATTAAGGTGTGCATGGCATCATGCACGTGGAAGGTTCTAGGCGGGCGCTTCGTCCCCAGCATAATGGCAGAGCCAACAGGGGCTGAGGGAGAGACGTCCTCCGGAGAGGAAATCTTCAAAGTGTCCATGGCCTGTAACAACAGGTTGGGCAAATCCTCTGGGCTAAAAAGCCGCGCTGCAGAGGGGTCATCCGCTCCATCCGAGCGGGGATCCGTCTCCTCCAAGGAATCCGCAAAGGACCGTTGGGAGACCTCAGACACGCTGCCCTCATCTACATCGGAGGAGACAAAGCCCTCCAAGGCCTGGGAATCAACCCGAGGGCGTTTACCTCTGGGAACCTCAACCTCTTTACCAGACGAGGGAGCAGGGGCAGCGTTTTGCATGAGGAAAGCCTGATGCAGCAGCAAAACAAACTCGGGGGAGAAACCCCCCAGACTGTGCACTTCCGCAGCCTGGGCAACAGCCCTAGACGCACCCTCAACCGGCGCTCACAAGAGCGGGGGAGAGACATGCTGCGCATCCAAAATGGCGTCCGGCGCGACACTCCGCGAAGGAGCCGCGCGGGAAGAACGGCGCTTAACTTTAGCCGCTTTTGTGCCGTCGCCCAAATTAAGGGCGTTCATGGCATTAATGTCTCCAACCTCAAGGGCGGCCCACGAAGAAGCCGTCCGAGCCGCGTGGCCGGCCAAGATGGCGGAGGCGAGGAGCGGGGGATGGGCGTTTATGGCGGGAAAAACCGCCACGCCGGAGGAAGGACCGGGACATTCATCGGTCACGAAACTGTCACCCAACAAGGGCGAATCAGGCTGTAAGACCCCCGCATCCCCTCTAGAAGCGCTCAAGCGATCCGGGGAGCGACCCTTTGCGCCCTCGCCCTCCGACGCCATATGCCACGAGGAGAAGAATCGGGGAACCCCCTGCCCGCTATAAAAAGGTAAAAATTACCTGCTGTCCGCTCCGAGCTGTAACGAACTGGTGTCCCAGTGAGTAGCTGCAATGAACGTTTAAATAAACGTCGAAATAAACGCCTTTAAGGACGTTTAAAATTTTTTTTTTTTTTTAACGGAGCCAGCGGGAGGGGGGAGAAAAGGAGGAACCTGGCACCACCAGGTTTGCACTTGCTCAAAAGAGCCCTCAACCCCAGGCACTCAACAAAACCTAAAAATTAGGCTTGGAGGCCTAGCCAGAGCTGCTGCTGTGTGTGACCACCACCTGCTGAGATAGAGAACATACTGAGGAGTTTCCGGTAGCACATGACCACATATAGGGAGACAAAAGTTTGCTCTCTATCTCCACCTGCTGGTAGATGGACACAACCCACCAGTCTATGGATTGATCAGCTTGATGATATGGAATACAGCTTTATGGTTTATAATGAGTTAGAAAACCCAGATCCTTATTAAGTCCTGTTTGTTGAGTGTCAAAATATTCAATCATTCTTATTTCAAAGGTCTTACGTTCCTGTATTGTTTTAAAATTACCTTTCAGAATTCTTACTATGAAATCACTGGTGCAGTGTTCTGGTCTTGTAAAGTGTTGGCCCACAGGGGTGGGGGCTTGACTGGCACCGGCTATTTTCATGTGATGTCTGTGCAGATTGAATCTTGACTTAAGCATCTGGCCTGTTTCTCCAATATAGCATCCTTCGTTACATTTTTTACATTGAATGATATATACCACATTGGAAGATGAGCATGTAAAATAGTCCTTTATGTTGAATATTTTTCCTTTGTGAATGACTGTGGGGTCTTCGGAAATGTTTTGGCATAGTTTGCAGCTGGCTGTGTTACAGGGAAACGTGCCCTTTTCTTTTTCCGTCTGTGTTGGGAGTTTACTTCTGATCAGCTTGTGTTTTAAATTTGGTGGCTGTCGGAAGGCCAGCACTGGTGGGGATGGGAATATCTCTTTCAGTAATTCATCTTCCTGGAGCAGCGGCTGTAGGTCTCTTATGATTTTCTTCAGTTTCTCCAGCTCTGGGTTGTATGTCACTACAAGGGGAATTCTTTCTGTGGCTTTTTTTTTCTTTGTACTGTAGCAGATTTTCCCTGGGTGTTTTGAGGGAGGAGGCAATATTCTTGGAGATTATTTTGGGGTTGTAGCCTGTTTGAAGGATGCAGTCAGGGTTTCAAGGTGTCTGTCTCTATCCTCTGGGTCCGAGCAGATATGGTAGTATCTTGTGGCTTGGCTGTAAATAATGGATCTTTTTGTATGTGAAGGGTGGAAGCTGGAGTTGTGGAGGTAGCTGCATCTGTCTGTGGGTTTCTTGTATATAGATGTTTGTATACAGCCATCACTGATTGAGACTGTGGTGTCCAAAAAATTGACTTTTTCTGGGGAGTAGTCAATTTTGAATCTGATTGTAGGATGGTATGTATTGAAGGAATAGTAAAATTGTTTCAGAGTTTCTTCGAAAGCTAATCAAGAAATGTATTAAGTTATGTCCAATAAATAAGGTATCATCTTATTTTCTTTTCCATGTTTTATTGTGTTTGATTTCTATTGATAACCTCTAAAGTATTGGAAATTCCTACTCTTCACCTTCCTCCATCCAACACTTCCAGTACAAGATTCTTCCATTTGGACTATCCTCAACACCCCGGATTTTCACCAAGTGTCTTATGGTAGTAGCTGCCCACTTAAGGAAACAAGGTCATTATGTCTCCCATTATCTGGATGAAGGGCTCATGTCTGCTCCATCACAGCAAGCTCTACAGCAAACCATAAGAAAAACTATTTTGAAAATAGTCATTGGGGTTCATAATCAAAGGGAGGTCTACTTTAATTCCCACACAGAAAATGCACTTCCTAGGAGCAGGCCATCAACACCAGAGCAATAAGTGCCTTCTTAGTGGACGACAGAGCAGATACACTTGCTATGATTGGCCACACGAATGAGTTGTGCAAGATCTGCATCTGCCCAAGATGTCCTCACACTACAAGGACATGGCAGTGGCTGCCCATGTAATCCCATTAACAAGGTAACATGTAAGTGTCTTACGTGGCACCTCAAACTCAACTGAGACCAACATCAACAACCGCTCAGCAGCAGGGTAACCCTCACAGGATCAGTCAATCACTCTGTGATGGCGGCCTCACCAGGATAGCCTAAACAAGGGATGCAGATTCCAGGCACCACTACCTCACATTCTCACTACAAATGCTTCCAAACATGGTTGGAGAACCCATATCCTGAATCTCCATACACAGGGAATTTGGAATACAAAGGAGAAAATGCTATATATAAATATTCTAAAACTCAAAGCAATTTTCAATGCACTGGGGACTTTTGCATCCTGGCTCCAAAGTGGTGAGAATGGAAAATCAAGTAGCAATGTTCTACATAAACAAGGTGGTTGGGCTCCTTAGGCCTATGATGAGTGGCTCTGAGAATTGCATTCATCATGTTCCTTGCAAATCACGCTTCAGGTGATGTACTAACCAGGGCAGGACAATCAAAAAGTATATTCCCTAAGTTGAAAGCTAAATCCGCATGAACAGTCTCTTGACCAACAAGTGGAACAAAGCCTTTTCAATCACCAGGGCAGGACAATCAAAAAGTATATTCCCTAAGTTGAAAGCTAAATCCGCATGAACAGTCTCTTGACCCACAAATGGAACAAAGCCTTTTCAATCACCAGGGCACTCTACAGATACAGTGGGGGAAATAAGTATTTGATCCCTTGCTGATTTTGTAAGTTTGCCCACTGACAAAGACATGAGCAGCCCATAATTGAAGGGTAGGTTATTGGTAACAGTGAGAGATAGCACATCACAAATTAAATCCGGAAAATCACATTGTGGAAAGTATATGAATTTATTTGCATTCTGCAGAGGGAAATAAGTATTTGATCCCCCACCAACCAGTAAGAGATCTGGCCCCTACAGACCAGGTAGATGCTCCAAATCAACTCGTTACCTGCATGACAGACAGCTGTCGGCAATGGTCACCTGTATGAAAGACACCTGTCCACAGACTCAGTGAATCAGTCAGACTCTAACCTCTACAAAATGGCCAAGAGCAAGGAGCTGTCTAAGGATGTCAGGGACAAGATCATACACCTGCACAAGGCTGGAATGGGCTACAAAACCATCAGTAAGACGCTGGGCGAGAAGGAGACAACTGTTGGTGCCATAGTAAGAAAATGGAAGAAGTACAAAATGACTGTCAATCGACAAAGATCTGGGGCTCCACGCAAAATCTCACCTCGTGGGGTATCCTTGATCATGAGGAAGGTTAGAAATCAGCCTACAACTACAAGGGGGGAACTTGTCAATGATCTCAAGGCAGCTGGGACCACTGTCACCACGAAAACCATTGGTAACACATTACGACATAACGGATTGCAATCCTGCAGTGCCCGCAAGGTCCCCCTGCTCCGGAAGGCACATGTGACGGCCCGTCTGAAGTTTGCCAGTGAACACCTGGATGATGCCGAGAGTGATTGGGAGAAGGTGCTGTGGTCAGATGAGACAAAAATTGAGCTCTTTGGCATGAACTCAACTCGCCGTGTTTGGAGGAAGAGAAATGCTGCCTATGACCCAAAGAACACCGTCCCCACTGTCAAGCATGGAGGTGGAAATGTTATGTTTTGGGGGTGTTTCTCTGCTAAGGGCACAGGACTACTTCACCGCATCAATGGGAGAATGGATGGGGCCATGTACCGTACAATTCTGAGTGACAACCTCCTTCCCTCCGCCAGGGCCTTAAAAATGGGTCGTGGCTGGGTCTTCCAGCACGACAATGACCCAAAACATACAGCCAAGGCAACAAAGGAGTGGCTCAGGAAGAAGCACATTAGGGTCATGGAGTGGCCTAGCCAGTCACCAGACCTTAATCCCATTGAAAACTTATGGAGGGAGCTGAAGCTGCGAGTTGCCAAGCGACAGCCCAGAACTCTTAATGATTTAGAGATGATCTGCAAAGAGGAGTGGACCAAAATTCCTCCTGACATGTGTGCAAACCTCATCATCAACTACAGAAGACGTCTGACCGCTGTGCTTGCCAACAAGGGTTTTGCCACCAAGTATTAGGTCTTGTTTGCCAGAGGGATCAAATACTTATTTCCCTCTGCAGAATGCAAATAAATTCATATACTTTCCACAATGTGATTTTCCGGATTTAATTTGTGATGTGCTATCTCTCACTGTTACCAATAACCTACCCTTCAATTATGGGCTGCTCATGTCTTTGTCAGTGGGCAAACTTACAAAATCAGCAAGGGATCAAATACTTATTTCCCCCACTGTATACTTGTTTTATCAGTAGAAAATTCAACGTATCCTCTTCTGAGCAATATATCTGAACCAAAACAGAATGACCCACGATGCTGTCAACATCTCATCGAGTCAATCTTTTCTTTACGTCTTCCCTCCAAAACCTTTGGTACAAAAAGTTCTCCAAAAGACAGCTAAAGCACAGGTAATCATCACTTTATGATGGCCAAGACAAATATGGTTTCCTCATCTACTATTGAGAAATCATTCGATTCCCCATGGATGTCATTCCATGCTTCTAACACAACAGCAAGGTCTCCTCTTGCATCCCAATCTGAAGAGTCTAGTTCTCATAGCTTGAATGTTGAACTATCAATCATTTGCTAGTTTCTAAAGAAGTAAGACATTTTGCTAGCATCCAGAAAACCTGCAAATAGAAAATAGTCTTACCAGCTCAAATGGAAGAATTTTTTTTAAGGTGGGCTTATAGTAGGAAAGGTAAAATTATGTATCATACCTGATAATTTTCTTTCCATTAATCATAGCAGATCAATCCATAGACTGGTGGGTTATGTCCATCTACCAGCAGGTGGAGATAGAGAGCAATCTTTTGCCTCCCTATATGTAGTCATGTGCTGCCGAAAACTCCTCAGTATGTTGATACCAAAGCTCCATCCGCAGGACTCAGCACTTAGAGAATTACACCCATAAAGGGACACTGTGCCCAGCTCAACACCGCCGAAGTGGGGGAGGGGAATCCGTCCAGCTCATCCCTGCGAAGCGGGGGAGGGACACCACACCCACCGATGCAGGGGGATCTGGCTTATCCTGCTACCGCAACCGCGGAAGGAGCTGGCTGACCCTAACATCGCCGAAGCGGGAGAGATTCAAAGCTACCCCACTACCACATGAAGCGGGGGGGAGCGCCGGCATAATTTAGTTATCAATCCAACCACTGTCACCACGGGGGGAGAGGAATGCAGCAGCTCACTAACACAAAATCGTTTCAACTCAAGGAAAATCCAATTGGAAGAACTTGAACGCGAAGTCCTCCTGAACAGGAACTGAAGACTAAACCTGAAATATAACCAGAACAAAGACAATACAGATGTCTGGGCAGGGCTATGGATTGATCTGCTATGATTAATGGAAAGAAAATTATCAGGTATCATACATAATTTTACCTTCCATTTCATCAAGCAGATCAATCCATAGACTGGTGGGATGTACCGAAGCAGTACTCACCCAGGGCGGGACATGGAAATCCCTGAACGCAACACTGAAGCTCCAAACTGGGCCTCAGCCCGAGCAGCCACATCCAAGCGGTAATGTCGTGAGAAGGTATGAGCCGACGCCTAAGTTGCCACTCTACAAATCTCTTCCAAGGAGACGGATCTGGACTCTGCCGTCGAGGCCGCCTGTGCTCTGGTAGAGTCCGCCTTCAGCTGAATAGGCGGAAGTTTCCCTGCAGCCACATAAGCTGCCGCAATCGTCTCCTTGACCCAATGTGCCACAGTAGGCTTAGATGCCTGCAGACCCTTACGAGGGCCTGCGAACAGCATGAACAGGTGATCCGACTTCCGGAAGTCATTGGTCACTTCCAAGTATCTGATGATGACTCGTCTCACATCCAGACATTTGAGAGCAGGGTACTCCTCTGGGTAATCCTCCCTATGAAAGCAGGGTAGACACAGCTTCTGATTCACATGGAAGCGAGAAACAGTCTTGGGCAGAAAGGAAGGCACTGGGCGAATCGACACTCCTGCCTCAGTGAACCGCAGGAACGGCTCTCGACACGAGAGTGCCTGGAGCTCGGAAACTCTTCTGGCTGAAGTGATAGCCACCAAAAAGACCGCTTTCAACGTCAGGTCCTTCAGCGATGCCCTCGCCAAGGGCTCAAAGGGCGGCTTCTGCAAGGCCCGTAGCACTAGATTGAGATTCCACGTAGGCACTATCGAGTGCAGAGGAGGGCGCAGGTGATTAACACCTTTGAGGAAACGCACCACACCTGGCTGCCAAGCCAGGAAAGCACCCTTCAAACGGCTCCTGAAGCAAGCTAGAGCTGCCACCTGGACTTTCAGCAAACTGAGCGACAGGCCTTTCTCCAGACCCTCTTGCAGGAACGCCAACACTGAAGATATTGGAGCAGTGAAGGGCGATAGAGAGCCTGACTCACACCAGGATGCAAAGGTATGCCAAACCCTGGCGTAAGTAGTAGAAGTAGAGCGCTTCCTCGCTCTCAGCATAGTGGCGATGACCTTGTCTGAGAAGCCCTTCTTCCTCAGCCGCTTCCGCTCAATAGCCAGGCCGTAAGACCAAAGGGAGAGGGATCCTTCATCACCACGGGACCCTGATGCAAGAGGCCCCGCTCCACTGGCAGCCTCAGAGGGCCGCCCACTGACAGCCTGATTAAGTCTGCATACCAGGGGCGTCTGGGCCAACCTGGACCCACCAGGATCACCCGGCCTGGATGCCTTGCCACCCGGCCTAGAACTCTGCCCATCATGGGCCAGGGCGGGAACACGTAGAGAAGCTCCTGTGCCGGCCACTGCTGGAGAAGAGCATCGACTCCCAGAGATCAAGGGTCCCGTCCTCTGCTGAAGAACCGCGTCACTTGGCAATTGGCCAAGGACGCCATCAGATCCAGGCTCGGCTGGCCCCAACGCTTCGTGATGTCCAAGAACGCCCGAGCCGACAACTGCCACTCTCCGGGATCCAAAGTATGGCAACTGAGAAAGTCTGCCTTGACATTCATGACTCACGCAATGTGGGCCGCCGACAGCTGTTCCAGATTCGCTTCCGCCCACAGGCATAGCTTCATGGCCTCCTTGGCTAGAGGGACGCTCCTGGTACCTCCCTGGTGATCGACATAGGCCACAGCCGTGGCATTGTCCGAGAGGACCCGTACTAGCCTCAGCACCAGGACCGGGAGAAACTCTAGAAGTGCCAACCGAATGGCTTGGAGTTCCAGGAGGTTGATAGATCACTTCGCCTCTGCAGGAGACCAGAGCTCCTGCGCTGTCCTTCCCAGGCAGTGGGCTCCCCAGCCCGTCAAACCGGCGTTCGTCGTGACGACAACCCACTCCGGGGTCGTAAGAGGCATTCCTGTGGACAGCTTGTCTGGCCTCAGCCACCAACTCAGCGCCTTGCGCACCGCTGGATCCAAGGGAAGGTGTACAGCGTAATCCTCCGAGACTGGAGTCCACCGCCGCAGAAGAGTGCTGTAGTGGTCTCATATGGGCCCTGGCCCAGGGCACTACCTCCATCGTGGCTGTCATGGAGCCCAACAGCTGCACATAGACCCAAGTCCGAAGTGTAGAGGGTGCTAGGAACTGGTCCACCTGGGTCCGAAGCTTGACGCTCTGGTTGTCTGGCAGGAATACTCTGCCCACTTGGGTGTCGAATCTAACTCCCAGATACTCCAGGGACTGAGTCGGGCGCAGCTGACTTTTCTCCCAGTTGACGATCCATCCCAGGGAGCTCAGAAGGGCAATAACCCTGTCCGTAGCTCTCCCACACTCTGCATAAGAGGGGGCTCGGATCAGCCAGTCCAGATAGGGATGGACTTGCACTCCTTCTTTGCGGAGGAAAGCTGCAATGACCACCATTACTTTGGAGAAGGTCCGCGGAGCAGTAGCCAGCCCGAACGGGAGGGCTCTGAACTGGAAGTGGCGGCCCAGGACTGCAAAGCGCAGGAAGCGCTGATGAGGCGGCCAGATGGGAATATGTAAGTAAGCTTCCTTGATGTCCAAGGATGCCAGAAATTCTCCTTTTTTTACCGCAGCTATTACGGAGCGGAGAGTCTCTATCCGGAAGTGCCGTATTTTCAAGGCCCGATTGACTCCCTTGAGGTCGAGAATAGGTCGAACAGAACCTCCCTTCTTTGGCACCACAAAGTAATTGGAGTAACATCACTTGCCAAGTTGATCTACTGGCACTGGGACCACCGCGCCCAGGCGGATCAGGTGGACCAAAGTCTGCTGCACTGCCGCTGCTTTGACTGGAGACTTGCAGGGAGAGTTCACAAACCCGTCTCTCAAGGGCCGGCAGAACTCCAACTTGTAGCTGTCTCTGATGACTTCCAGAACCCAAGCGTCTGAAGTTACCCTGGTCCACTCTCCCAGAAACGAGGATAGCCTTCCTCCTATCTGCCCTGGGCCATGGACCAGGGCCCCGTCATTGGGTACGAGACCCTGGGGGAGGGCTGGAGGATGAACCTCCGGGACGGCGGTCCCTGCGAAAGGAATGCTGCTTGGGGGAGAAGTTCTGCTTGAAGGAAGAGGAGGTCGACTTGCCTGGGCGATACCGACGGGCTTCCTGAAATCGGCCCTTGGAGGAACCAGGGCGAGCACTGCCGGCCCGTGCCCTGACCTCCGGCAACCTCTTGCCCTTAGACGTGCCGAGTTCCGTCACAATCTTGTCCAGATCGTCCCCAAAGAGCAGCTTGCCTTTAAAAGGCAACTTGGCTAGGCGAGATTTTGAGGCATGGTCAGAGCCACCGCCGGGCAGAGACTGTCTGAGCCATACCTTTAGCCGAGGCTCTCAAGACATCATACAGCAAGTCTGTCAAGTAGGCCAAGCCCGACTCCAGGGCTGGCCAGTCCGCCCTCAAGGAAGAATCCGAGAGGGAAGCCCGCTGCAAAACAGCCAGGCACGCCCTGGCCACATAGGAGCAGCAAACCGAGGCTTGCAAACTCAGGGCGGCCGCCTCCAATCTCCTGTCCTGAGCGTCCTTCAGGGCAGTGCCACCTTCCACCGGCAGAGCCGTTTTCTTAGTCACCGCAGTGATTAAAGAATCCACTGTAGGCCAGAGAAAGGCTTCCTGTTCCCCCTCAGGCAGAGGATACAGACAGGACATAGCCCTGGCTACTTTAAGGCTCGCTTCAGGGGAATCCCATTGAGCCAAAATTAAAGTCTGCATGGCTTCATGAACGTGGAAGGTTCTAGGCGGGTGCTTAATTCCCAGCATAATGGCTGAGCCAGCTGAGGCTGAGAGGGCCTTCCTCCGGAGAGGAAATTTTCAAAATGCTCATGGCCTGCACTAACAGGTTGGGCAAATCCTCTGAGCAAAAAAGCCGCGCTGCAGAGGGGTCATCCACTCCATCCGAGTGAGGATCAGTTTCCTCCAAAGAATCCCCTAAGGACCTTTGGGAGAACTCAGATACGCTGCCCTCATCCACATCAGAGGAGACAGAGTCCCCCAGGGCCTGGAGATCCACCCGAGGGCGTTTGATCATAGAAGCCTCATCACCCTTATCAGACAGGGGAGCAGGGGCAGCGTTTTGCATAAGAAAAGCCTGATGCAGCAGCAAAATGAACTCAGGGGAGAAACCCCCCAGTCTGTGCACTTCTGCAGCCTGGGCCATGGCCCTAGAGGCACTCTCAACCTGCGCTCCCAAGAGCGGGGGAGAGGCACGCTGCACATACAAAATGGCGTCCAGCGCGACACTCCACGAAGGAGCCGCGCGGGAAGAATGGCGCTTTAATTTCACCGCCTTCTTACCGTCGCCCAAGTCAAGGGCGACCATAGGATTAACATCTCCCACCTCAAGGGCGGCCCAAGAAGAAGCCGTCCGAGCAGCATGGCCAGCCAAAACCGGGAGGGCGGCCAGCGGGGGATGGGTGCCTAAGGCGGGAAAACCCGCCGCACCGGAGGGAAAACTGGGGAACTCTCCCGACTCCGAAAAGGGGCCCAAAAAAGGCGACTCTGTCTTCGAACCCCCGCTTCTCCGCTAGACACGCGCACGCGGTCCGGGGAGCGTCTTTTCGTACCCTTGCCCTCCGATACCATAAGGAGACCGTTCGGGGAACCCCCTGCCCGCTATAAAAGGTAAAATTACCTGCTTCTCGCTCCAAGCTGCAACGAATTGGTGTCCCAGTGAGCAGCTGAAATAAAAGCCCTTTTTGGACGTTTAAAAAAAGACTTTTTTTTTTTCAACGGAGCCAGCGGGAGGGGGGAGAAAAGGAGGGACCTGGCACCATCAGGTTTGCACTTGCTCAGGAAGAGCCCTCAACCCCAGGTACTCAACAAAACCTAAATGAATAGGTTTGGAGACCTAGCCAGAGCTGCTGCTGTGTGTGACCACCACCTGCTGAAATAGAGAACATACTGAGGAGTTTCCGGCAGCACATGACCACATAAAGGGAGGCAAAAGATTGCTCTCTATCTCCACCTGCTGGTAGATGGACACAACCCACCAGTCTATGGATTGATCTGCTTGATGAAATGGAAACAAGACCTTTTCTCCTACCTAATCTCTCTGATGTTCTCTTATCTTCTTCATTCTAATCTCTTTGATGCTCTCTTACCTTCTTCATCTACCTGAGGTGGCTCTCAAGATATCTTCAGATCATCTACACCTGTTAGCCATATCAGCCTACCATCTTCATGTCAAAAGCAAGCTCCCTCTTTAATCATCCATTAGAGGCCTCATGAACACCAAACCTCCTCTTAAGAAGTCCCCTCCCATAGAATGGGGCTTCAATACTATTCAAGAAAAGATACATATCCTTTTATTTCAATCAGATTGTGGAATTATGTAGTATTTTTTCACCTGTTTTATTTTCGAGAAAATTGTAATTCTGGACCCCTGAGGCAGGCGTTAAGCCAAAACACTGCCCGTGTCAGGTCTAAGAATAAAGGACTCTAATATTAGTCACAGTCTTGAAGGCAAAGTTGTGCTTTTTTCTTTGGCTGCTTGCATTTGTGTACTTTTGAACCCTCTCTTTTGTCACAAGGTAGTAGGTGAGAAATATGTGGACTAAAGACCATGGTGTAGGTCTGCAAAACTCCTCAATGGAGAAAGGACCAAAAATAGGGTGGACTGTCTATGGCCTTTAGTTCACTCCAGATAGAAGGTCAAAGCTCGCTTGCAGTCCAAGGTGTGTAGCGTGCTTTCACCAGGATGGGCATGAGGTTTTGGAAAAAAAAAGGTTAGTAGAACAATTGACTTATTAAGATGGAATTCTGAAACTATCTTAGGAAGGGAACTTAGGATAGGTGCAGAGAACCACTCTTATATTGAAACCTTTGTAAAGTGGATCAGCTACTAGGGCCTGAAGCTTGCTGACACTGCACGCTAAGTGACTGCCAACAAAAACAAAACCTTCCAAGTCAGGAACTTGAAGTGGTAGGTGTACAGTGGCTTAAATGGAACTTTTATCAGCTGGGTGACGATGATATTAGGGTCCCATGACACAGTTTGTGACTTGAGAGGGGGTGTGGTCAAAAGTGAACCTTGCATGAACTGAACAACTAGAGGCTGTACAGAGATAGGTTTGCCTTCTACACAGTGATGGTACGTGCCAATTGCACTGAAGTGAACCCTTATGGTTTTGAGAACAGACTCAAAAGTGCAAAAAGTTGTCTCCCCAGCATAGATCATCTGCCCACTTCTCCTGAACCACTGGTTCTAGGTATGAGGCACACAGCTAGGTGAGTCTGTGCATCCCAAAATCCATGGCAGAGGCTCTAGATATTGTCTTGAAAAGAAGTTACATGGGAGGTAAGCATAGCATTCTGAAAAGCATTCCTCCCAAAGTATTCCAAGGTCTGAGCCTCCCTCCTTGGGGGCACCGAGGAGTGAGTCTTGGAACTCTTGGCTCTTTAGAGAGCGGATTTGACAACCATCGAATGGTGCAGAAGCTGGAGCTTCTCAAATCTGAGAGTTATTTGGACTCTACACATAGTTGTCATCCTTCTTGTTAATCTGATGTACAAAGAAGGCTCTGCACTCTGCTTCATCTGTATATTCTTAAGGATTCTGTGCACGGGCACTGTCACAGTTTCCTTTGGTGAGGCATCAAACTGAAGGATGTTCAATAACTCAGCCCTGAGCTCATCTTCGCTTTCTAACTAAAATCGGTCAGACTTAATCTCCCTAATAAAATCAAAGGAGAGTTCTTCTGAGGGAGATTTTCTCTTTTCGAGAGGAAGGGAGGGGTCTGAGGAAATCCCAAGGGACCCCTCCTCCGAGAGGACTTCTGGTATCTCCTCAGACACCAGAGAGTGTGTAAAAAGAAACCCTGACTGGTGAGCCTTGGAAAATAAAGTGTCAAAAAACCTAAGGAAAGAAAAGGGGGAAAGAAGGCACTGTCCCTGTGTGAAACTTACAAAAACAGGGGAGAAATCAACAGTAAGATAGTGTGAAACACTGAAAAGATGTGAGCTGGAGACACCAAAAAGCATCCTCACGGCTCTACGGAAAACTAGACTGACCTAGTCCTGCACGACAACAGCGGGTGAGAAGATTCGCCCATGTATGGCAGCTGCTTCTAGAAAATAGAATGCTAGGGAGCATATCTGTGCCAGACTCCGTTGGTGACGTCAACCGTCAGAATACTGCATCCTGCTTGTCTTTGGAGAAACCATAAAAACAATCTTTGAATCATCAGAGTGCATGCAATTCGCTTGCTTGTCTCTGGAGAAAGTAAAGTTGCTTACCTACAACTGAGGTTTCTCCATAGACAGAAGGGGTGTGCAGAAACACTCGTCCTCCCATTAAAAAAAAAAAAAAAAAAAAAGTAAAATAAGGAAATACAGAAGTCACTGATGCAAACATGGTATATTAAAGAACTTACCTTGGGACAGAATGGGGGTGGGGGACTCCTGCGCAGGCTCAGAGAAATAAAAAAAGATTTATCTGTGGTAGGAGAGCTCCTATAAATAGGCCGTGAGGTCACCAGAGTGGTTTTCTGGCTATCCACAATGAATATGCGCGAGATATATTTGTATACCAAGGAGACAGAGCATGCAAATCTGTCTCCTGCATATTCATTGTGGATATCCTGAAAACCTGACCTGCCTGGGACTCTTGAGGACCGGAGCTAGCCATCCCTGTTCTAAGGAGAATCACCGTTGTAGCTAAGCAACTTCTCTTTATCAGTCTCCATCTGCTAGTAGAACTGCATATACCCACAAAACTGGAATGGTCTGGAGAGACATTAAGTGTGGCATTTATTGCTCCCCACCTCCCACAAGTGTTACTTCTCCCCCAACACCCCCCCCCCCCCCCAATACACGGCACAAATTTTGGCCTGCAATCAATTTATTTTATGCAGTGCCAAAGAAAGCAAAGGGGAAGTAGTTCTCACTTTGCTAATTTTGATGGCACAGGGAGCCCCTGGGAAACCTGGCAGGCAGGTTTTGAAGGCTGAAATTTCGCTGAAGGGTCCTCGGCCACAAGCATTGATCCCTGCCACACGGAATTTGTAGGCAGTGCCTGGCTGCAGCTCCAGCTTCTTCAGCTGACTGTAGTCAGGGACAGTCCCAGAATCATCCTGAGGAGAGGTAGAAAGGAGAAGTGCAATTAAGACAAGGCAGCAACTTAGAGCACTTAGAACTGGAAGCAACTAAGGCATTTATGTTCTTTTAGCACTTGAGCTTTCTAGCACTTACATCTGTTTGGGTAGAATCCTCCGAGGGCAAAAAGTAGTGTGTCACCACCATGTTGGTGCCTTTCATTACACCCACATCAAACCACTGGTTCTCCTTCTTCACTGGCACCTTCAGTGGCTGTGGAGGGGGGTCCTGCTTCTAAGAGATGAAGGGGTACAATTATAGAAAGAGTAGCATCTTGATTATTGTTACAAATATTAAGATATTTCCTCTTATTCAATGTACAGGTCCTCCTTCTTATGACTTATAAAACCAAATTACTTACTTGTGGCAAGTGCTCTCTGTGGACAGCAGGATACTAGTTCTCACAGACAGATGCCACACTGTGTATGTATGCAGCTTCTCATTTTGCATCATCACATAGGATTGCCTCAATTTTTGTACAAACTTAAGAAACAACTCCAAAGTGAGGTAGGCACGTAGGCAAGGACTTGTATTTTGCTGTCCAAAGACAACACCTGATTCGGGTAAATAATGGCTTTGAGAACAAGGAGATTATCAAGTCCTCACAACCAGGACTCCCTAGTCACAGGCTGCCTTCAACAAAAATATAAATGAAAGGTACCACCAATGGGCAAACACCAAAACCTTTTCTTCAGTGGCAATAAGTCTTTTAGTGTTGATTTTTTTTCCAAGACAGTCTGGAAATTAAGAATATCGGCCCTACAGCAGAAAAAGCTGGATTCTAAACCTTAGACACTCTGGATTGGCCAAACCTACTGGGGAATGAATCCCTTTCCAAATGGTGAGATGTGAAATCAAGTTGCAGAACAGCAAGCCTCCATAAAAGCTGACCTTATGGACTACTAATGCAGCCATGACCAGTGGTTCCCAAACCTGGTCCTGGAGGCACCCTAGCCAGTCAGGTTTTCAGGATACCCACAATGAATATTCATGAGAGATTTGCACACATTGCCTCTACTGCATGCAAATCTAATTCATGTATATTCATTGTGTATATACTGAAAACCTGTCTGGCTGGGGTTGGGAACCACTGACTTAGACATTATGGCCCTTGACATGATCCTTCCATGGCCAGGCTTGCTTGGGCATAAACTAAGGAAATTAAGTCTGCTAGGCAACTGGATAGTGGGTGCTTGACAACAGCAGTCCTAAGATTATTGGGGTTAAAATAAACAAAAAGGCTGCATGGGACTTCCTAAGGGTGTAAGTCCCAGGGGCGTAGCTACGGGTGGGCCTGGCTGGGCCCAGGCCCACCAAATTTAGCCTCAGGCCCGCCCACCCAGAGTCCGAGTCCATCCCCGTCCGTCTGTATCTTTGAATCCTCGCCTACAGCGATGAACTGGCGGCCGGGGCGCCAGTGCGCTGCTCTTCAGTAGTAAAAGCAGCAAACCAGCAGGTTCGAGTCCATCCTTCGCTTCCCTGCCCTCTCTGCGTCCTGCCTTCCTGTGATGTCATTTCCTTTCAGGCAGGCGGGACGCAGAGAGGGCAGGGAAGCGAAGGACGGACTCGAACCTGCCGGCTTGCTGCTTTTACTACTGGAGAGTAGCGCCCCGCACGCCAGTTCACCGCTGCAACGTCGGGAGTGGAGTGCAAGTGAGCCAGCCTATGAAGTCCACTGTAAAGAAGCCATTTGGTAAATTTCTGTTTCTTTCCACTCTCCCACGCAGCCGTCGCATTGCAAACACAGCAAGCAAACCTGTGAGCTGCTGCATCCACGTTGTCGTTCTTTGCCATAAGAGATGCTGCGAAGGGGGAGAGGGGTGGGGATGGAAAGAAACAGGATGGGTGGGGGAAATTCTGGCCACAGGAGAGGGGGGCAAGATGAAAGAGAGAAGTGACAGGAAGATGCTGGGAGGGGGTGAAGGGTGGGGAGAAGAGAGGGAGCAGATGCTGGGCTAGAAGAGTGGAGGGAGAGAGACACTGGGAAAGGTGGAACCATGGGAGAGAGGCCAAGGGGGTGGCAAGGAAATAAACTCGAGGAGGATGGTGATTACAGGGGAAAGAAATATGGTAATGGGGAATAGATTGAAGATGGAAGGGAATGGATGGCTGGGGAAGTAGAGAGATGGGGAATAGGAGAACTAGTGTGTGAAATGGAAATCTGACAGGTATCTGAAAAGTAAAACAAGGAAAAGGGGTTAGGATAAAATTTGGGTGGACAGAGAAAAGAAAAGAAAAAAAAGGGAGGAAAGAGCTAAAATGGAAAGGTCAATATGTCAGAGGCAAGTGAAGTGAGGGAATGGAACGAGAGGAGAAAAAGACAAATGGACAGCAGCTGCTTGAAGGAGAAATAGCAGAAAGATTGGAAAGTTCAAAAGAGAAACTGGATCAACATGAAGGAAAAAGAAAATGACCAGACAACAAAGGTAGAAAAGGCATTTTATTTTGAATCTTAACTGAAATATGATAGCTTGAGAAATTTGCATAGTGGATGTCACTTTTCTCATGAGCTAAAGTGTTTCTGTTTCTATTTTGAGTTGGGAGGTCCTGGGGGAGAGGTGGAGAATAGGGGGTGGAAGGGGGCGGGCAGAGAGAAAATTTTGTGCCCACCCACTTTGGTCTGAGGCCCACCCAAAATTGGCTGTCTGGCTACGCCACTGGTAAGTCCACTCTAAGGAGAAGGCCAAAGCTTGTTTTCAATCCAAAACGTGCAAGACATCACTGAGTGTGTGGCCTAGAGAAAAAAATATGAAAGTACAATAGAATGGTTAAGGTGGAAATCTGATACCACCTTAAGAAGGAACTTTGGATGCATGCTCAGAACCACCCTCTTGTTTAAATACCTGGTATAAGGTAGATCAATCATTAGAGTTGGAAACTAACTACAGGCTGAAGTGACTGACACCAAAATTAAGAACATTCTGGTCAGGTACTTCAAATCTCAAGAGTGTAGTGGCTCAAAAGGAGCTTTCATCGATTGCGTTAGTATGGGAAAATTAGGTTCTTACCTTGGTAATTTTCTTTCCTTTAGTCATAGCAGATGAAGCCATTACGTATGGGTTATGTCCATCAACCAGCAGGGGAGATAGAGAGCACTCAAACTTTCACAGTGCCCTCTTGGCCAGCTAGCTCCACTGCCTCTTCAGTATTTGAAGCTTCCAAAGCAGTATGGCAAACCGCAATGGGAATCACAAGAGCTTTCCTCACAGCGAACGATGGCCCATCACAAGGGCATGAACTCATAAAGGAGGGAATGCACATCCTCCTGGAGGGAATAAACTCATCCTCCTTATTGTATAAGTGGAGGGGAACACACGCGCCTCCTGGAGGGAATCACACATCCTCCCCAACACACTGGAGGGAATGAACTCATCCTCCTATTTATAGAACTGGAGGGGAACACACGCGCCTCCTGGAGAGAATCAACACATCCTCCAAAAAAAAAAAACATGCTGGAGGGAATGAACACATCCTCCTAAATTTAAACTGAACATGAATCCTGAAGACTGTTTTCCAACTTTCTCCCAAGGAAGGAACTTCAGGAAACAAGAACAGAACCTGAAACAGATTCACAGCATACAGACAATCATACAGGGAGGGCTCATGGCTTCATCTGCTATGACTAAAGGAAAGAAAATTACCAAGGTAAGAACCTAATTTTCCCTTCCTTGTCATCAAGCAGATGAAGCCATTACGTAGATAGGGTGGGAACAAGCCACACCACGCGCTAGCACTTGTGCACCAAAACGCGCATCCCTCCTGGCAGCCACATACAGCCTGTAATGTCGGGCAAAGGAGAGCTTAGAAGCCCATGTTGCTGCACTGCATATCTCTGGAAGAGAGAGTGCTCCAGTTTCAGCCCAAGAGGAAGAAATCGCTCTAGTAGAATGCGCCTTAAAGGCTACAGGCGGAACCCTGCCGGCCAGCAGATAAGCTGAAAAACTAGTTTCTTTGAGCCAGCGGGCAATAATGGCTTTACACGCTGGAGACCCTCTGCGAGAACCGGATAGCAAAACAAACAGATGATCAGAAGTCCTGAAAGAGTTAGTAACTCGCAGATACTGCAGCAGAGTCCTGCGCACATCCAAAAGGTGCAGCTGCCCAAAAGATTCTGGAAACTCTTCCTCTGAAAAAGAGGGCAAGAAAATAGGCTGGTTTAGGTGAAAGGCTGAAACCACCTTAGGCATAAAGGAAGGCACGGTCTGAACCGTGACTCCGGACTCTGAAAATTGCAGAAATGGGTCTCTACAGGACAGCACCTGGAGCTCTGACACCCGTCTCGCCGAGGTAATGGCCACCAGAAAAACGGCCTTCAGTGTCAAATCTTTCTCCGATGCTCGCCGAAGCGGCTCAAAAGGAGATGCCTGCAGGGTTTTCAAAACTAGCCCCAGGTTCCAAGCTGGACAGGGTGCTCGCACTGGAGGTCGGAGCCGAAGCACCCCTCTAAGAAACCGTGCCACATCTGGGTGAGCAGCCAAAGACACGCCTTCCACCTTACCACGAAGGGAGGCCAACGCTGCCACCTGCACCCGCAGGGAATTATAGGCCAAGCCTTTTTGTACACCTTCCTGCAAAAAGTCCAGAATCGGCGAGACAGGAGCCCGCATTGGAGCAATGGCTCTGGAAGCACACCAAGACTCAAACAGGCACCAAATCCTGGCATAAGCCACGGAAGTGGACCGCTTGCGGGCTTGCAGGAGTGTGGAAATAACTTTATTGGAAAAACCTTTATCCCTCAATTGCGCCCTCTCAATAGCCATGCCGTAAGACCAAAGCGGCCAGTGTCCTTCATGGCTACCGGTCCCTGAGTCAACAGGTTCGGTACCAGAGGTAACGGCAGAGGAGCCTCCAGGAGCATCTGTCGGAGGTCTGCATACCAAGGTCTCCTTGGCCAATCCGGGGCGATGAGGACCACTTCTCCTGGGTGCAGCCGAATCCGCAAGAGCAGGCGCCCTATCAAGGGCCATGGGGGAAACACATAAAGTAGACCTGGAGGCCAGGGTTGAGCCAAGGCATCCAACCCCGCCGAGCGAGGATCTCTCCGTCTGCTGAAGAAGCACGGGACTTTGATATTGGCACTTGTCGCCATTAGATCCATCACGGGCTTGCCCCATTTGGCACAGATCTGCAGGAATACTTCGGCTGCCAGATTCCATTCTGCTGGATCGATCTGATGCCTGCTCAGATAATCGGCCTGCACATTGCTCTGACCTGCAATATGAGCTGCCGACAGACACTGAAGATGCAGCTCGGCCCAGTGGCAAATCAGTTCGGCCTGCGCGGCTAGTGCTCTGCACCTTGTTCCGCCTTGTCGATTTATATAGGCCACCGTTGTCGTGTTGTCCGACATCACTCTGACAGCCAATCCTTCCAGGGTCACTTGAAAGGCCAGAAGCGCCTGAAACACCGCTTTCAACTCTAGGCGGTTGATGGACCACTCCGACTCCTCGGGTGTCCATAGACCCTGGGCATGCTTCCCCTTGCAGTGTGCGCCCCAGCCCTTCAGGCTGGCATCTGTTACCACCAGGCACCAAACGGGGAGCGTCAGCGGCAACTGCTACTGCCATTTGTTTAGCCGAAGCTCTGACAAGGTCATAAAGGGCATCAGCCAGAAAGGACAAGGCCACCTCCATCCGCGGAGCCACATCCAAGAAGGGCTCCGCTCCATCTCTGGGCTGAGCCACTGCCTGTTGCAGCCAAGCTAGGCAGGCTCTAACAGCATAACAGCTGCATGCAGACGCCCTAACAGTGAGACCTGCAATTTCAAAGGACCGTTTCAATGCTGTTTCCAGCCTACGGTCTTGAACATCCTTCAGGGCAACACCTCCTTCAACAGGGAGGGTAGTTTTCTTTGTCACTGCAGTGACTAGGGCATCCACTGTAGGCATTTGAAAACGAGCCATATGTCCCTCACGCAGAGGGTATAACTGCCCCATAGCCCGGGAAACTCTCAAAGGTCCCTCGGGGTCAGCCCACTGAGCCGAAACAAGCTCTAGGATGGAGTCATGCAAAGGGAAGGCCCGAGCAGCTTTCTTGGTACTAGCCATCCTGGGATTACCCGAGGAGGCCATGCCACTGTCAGGATCTTCAATCGAGAGGGCCTGCAGGGTATCTGAAATAAGCGCTGGCAGCTCATCACGGTGAAAAATCCTCACCGTGGAGGGATCATCCAGATCCTGTGGTAAATCCTCACCTGACTCTGGTTCCTCAGACCAAGAACGTCTGTCAGAGTTCTCCGAATCCTCACACCACGACCACGGGGGGGAAAAAGGTGCACCACAATCTGAAGGGGAATTAACCCTTCTGCGCTTATCTTTAGGCCAAGCATCCGGGAAAAAAAGCCTCACTGGGCAGTCCCAGGCCAGAATCCATCGGGGGGGGGGGGCAATCAGAGGAGCCTCAGGCGACCCTTGAGGAAGGGCTCTTTTCATCATGTATGCTTTATGCAGCAAAAGCACAAAATCCGGGGAGAAAATCTCACCCTGGGCACCCAAATCCTGTCCGGTGCTAGCCACTCCTGAAATAACCTCATCTCGAGGTGCCCCACCCGGCTCAGGTCTCTTCGTGTCCACGGAGGCCGCGCCATGTGGTGTAAGCAAAATGGCGCCAGCTGCCAGCTCAGAGCGGGAAGAAACATCGCTCGCCATGCTCGGGCCGGCTCCTACGCCAGTACAGCACGATTTACAGAGCCCTGCTGCTGATTTGCGCTTGCCACAAGTGGAACAGCGCTTTACATTGTCCGCAGCCATCGCCGAAAAACGGCGGTAAAATCCAAGATGGCGGTTTCGCGCCAAAATCGCCCCGATCGCGGGCCCACCCCGGAGGAGTTGGAAAACATTCTTACCTCAAAGGATCTAGTGTACAACTACGATCCTGCTGAAAATCAGGTCAAAAACCTCTGTTCCAGCGTCTCTGCGTTTAAAAACGCGACGCGACTTTTTTTTTTAAGCTGTGAGGAAAGCAGAGGTATTGAAGACTCCGGAGGCTCAGATGAGTGGGAAAGGCAGGGAAAGGGCGAACCTATATGCCTGCATCCACTGTTGGTGGGTAAGGACAGGGAAAGCAAGGCAATATGTCCACATCCACAGAGGTATGGGTAAGGCAGGGAAAGGGCTAACCTATGTGCCTTTAAAGTGAGGCTCCTATAGCCTCCAACACCCCGGTTAACAACTGGCAAGCCAGGAACCACCTCCCGGCAGATTTTTCTGGAGCTCGAACAAGCTGCAGCCACCCTGCTAGGGGAGATAGAGAATACTGAAGAGGCAGTGGAGCTAGCTGGCCAAGAGGGCACTGTGAAAGTTTGAGTGCTCTCTATCTCCCCTGCTGGTTGATGGACATAACCCATACGTAATGGCTTCATCTGCTTGATGACAAGGAAGAGACCTTTCTAAATAGCAAAGCAAAAAGCTTTCCAAGGGCTTTTCTGCCTTCTAAATCACTTAGTCATTCTCTCATTAGCAGAAAAATAGACTTGTGTTTTGACAGACTCAAGGTGGCAAGTTAGAGTCCATAAGTTACTCACCGTGGCTGTGGACTCAATTCCATTGGCTACTTCAGTGAGGGTTGCTGCAGCCTGCAATTTGGCAGGACTGACAACCATCACAGGCTGTGGAGCTGCAAAAGTATTGGATGGAGCCAGACCTGGTGACACACAAAAGAAAAAAAAAACCCAATAACAGTTATACAGGGATAAGTGTCCCCAACAATCTCTAATAAGAAATTTGATTTTACCTAATTCATCAGTCCTGCCAGACCAATCTAGATATTTGGATTTATGGTCCTCTACCAGCAGATGAGGACAGAACTGGTTTGTTTACACCACTCTATATTACTACTACTACTTAACATTTCTAGAGCGCTACTAGGGTTACGCAGCGCTGTACAAAATAAACCAAGGACGGTACCTGCTCAAAGGAGCTTACAATCTAAAGAACGAAATGTCAAGTTGGGGCAGTCTAGCTTTCCTGGGTAGAGGTGTAGAGGTTAGTTGCCGAAAGTGACATTGAAGAGGTGGGCTTTAAGCAGAGATTTGAAGATGGGCAGGGAGGGGGTCTGGCGTATGGGCTCGGGGAGTTTGTTCCACGCGTGGGGTGAGGCAGAAAGGGCGGAGCCTGGAGTTGGCGGTGGTGGAGAAGGGTACTGAAAGGAGGGATTTGTCTTGAGAGCGGAGGTTACGGGTAGGAACGTAAGGGGAGATGAGGGTTGAGAGGTAGGGAGGGGCTGCAGATCGAGTACATTTGTAGGTTAGTAGCAGAAGCTTGAATTGAATGCGGTACCTGATCGGAAGCCAATGAAGTGACTTGAGGAGAGGGGTGATATGAGTGTATCAGTTCAGGCGGAATATAAGACGTGCAGCAGAGTTCTGAACGGACTGAAGGGGGGATATATATATAAAGGGTGTCATGCAGTCTCTACTTCTCCAGTATTCGTGTACCTGCTAATTTTCTTTCCTTGAATCTCAGTTCAGTTCTGAGTGGTATATGCCCTCCTACCAGCAGATGGGGAGACTGAGAACTACTGAGCGATGTCACCCTATTAGGTGAAGCCCTAAGCCATCCAGTATTTCTATCGGCAAAGCATAAGACAATAATAATAGCCACACTGGGTCAGACCAATGGTTTATCTAAGCCCAGTATCCTGCTTCCAACCGTGGTCAATCCAGGTTAAAAGTGTCTGGCAGAAACTGAATTAGTAGAAGCATTTCATGTTACCAATCCCAGGGTAAGCAGTGGTTTCCCCATGTCTATTTCAATAACAGACTATGGACTTTTCCTCTATGAACTTGTCCAAACCTGTTTTTAAACCCAGATATGATAACCGCCGTTACCACACCCTCCGGCAGTGACTTCCAGAGTCCAACTATTCTTTGAGTGAAAAAATATTTCGATTTTAGAAGTATTTCCATGTAATTTCACTGAGTGTCCCCTGGTCTTTGTATTTTTTGAAAGAGTGAAAAATCGAGTCACACTTACCCGTTCTACACCACTCAGGATTTTATAGACCTCAATCATATCCCCCCTTAGCCATCTCTAGTCCAAGCTAAAGAGCCCTAATCACTTTAGCATTTCCTCATATGGAAGGACTTCCATTCCCTTTATAATTTTGGTCACTCTTCTTTGAACCTTTTCTAATTCTGCTATATCTTTTTTTACATATGGCGACCAGAACTGAACACAATATCAAATGTCAGGTTGCACCACGGAGTGAAACAGAGGCATTATAATCAAGCCTAGCATCCTGTTTCCAACAGTGGCCAAACCAGGTTATAAGTCATTCTTACCAGGTTGTAAACCACATAGAGCCTGCCTTAGTGGGATTATGTGGGATATAAATGTTCACAATAAATAAATAATATTCTTGTTCTTATTTTGCATCCCTTACCTAATAATTCCCAACATCCTGTTTGCTTTTTTGGCCACCGCCACCGCACACTGGGCAGATTTCAGCATACTGTCTACAATGACACCTAGATCTTTTTCTTGAGTGCTGACTTCTAAACTGGAGCCTAGCATCAGGTAACTATGATTCAGATTATTCTTCCCAATGTGCATTACTCTGCATTTGTCCACATTAAATTTCATCTGTCATTTGGATGCCCAGTCTTCCAGTTTCCTAAGGTGTTCCTGTAATTTTTCACAATCTGCATGTGCTTTGACAACTTTGAACAGTGTCAGCTGCAAATTTAATCACCTCATTTGTCGTTCCATTTTCCAGATCCTTTATAAATATGTTAAATAGCACCAGTCTCAGTACAGATCCCTGCGGCACTCCACTATTCACTATCCTCCACTGAGAAAAATGGTCATTTAAACCTACCCTCTGTTTTCTGTCCAATAACCAATTCCTAATCCACAGAAGGACACTGCCTCCTATCCCATGACTTTTTAATTTTCTCAGGAGTCTCTCATGAGGAACTTTGTCAAAAACATTTTGAAAATCTAGATGCACTGCATCAACCGGCTCACCTTTATCCACATGTTTATTTACGCCTTCAAAGAAATGAAGCAAATTGGTGAGGCAAGACTTCCCTTGGCTGAACCCATGCTGACTCTGTTCTATTAAACCATGTTTGTCTATGCGTTCCGTAATTTTATTCTAATAGTTAACACTATTTTCCCCGGCACTGAAGTCAGGCTTACTGGTCTGTAATTTTCCAGATCAACCCAGAACCCTTAAAAAAAAAAATTGTTACGGATCACGTGACGCCATGATCAGGAGCGGCTGCTGAAAACTCCGCTCCTGCCAACCCGCTTGCTAACCCCTCCAAAGCGGCGATTTTACAATCCCAAAACGAAGAGTCCAAGCTGCTATGGATAGCGCTAAACAGCGCTTTGTTTAAATAAGAAACTGACCTCATGGCGGCGAAAGGAGTCCGCAAAGACCAGGAGAAGGCGCGACTCGGATAGGACAAGATGGCAGCCCCGGTAAGCCCAGCGGGAAACACTATCAGCTCGGCGTGGGTGGCGGAAGTAGTGGCGGAGGTAACCAGCGCTGTGGAACCGCTGCTGGAGAGAAGATTAGACCTCATAGACAGTAAATTAGATCTAGTGCAGGAACGCCTGGAGCAACTTAATAAAGATCTGGCAGAATATCAACATCGCCATGGAGCCCTGGAGGAGAGAGTGCAGACTATGGAAGAAGAAAACAGTAAATTAAAGACTCTGGTTACTGGCTATGAGGAGAAGATAGAAGACTTAGAAAATAGGTCACGGAGGAATAACCTGCGTTTTGTGGGGCTCCCAGAGGCGTTAGACGGAGCTGGACTGTGGAAATTTCTGGAACAGTGGATACAAGAACAATTACAACTTCCAGCAGATCTGGGTACCCTCCAAGTGGAAAGAGCACACCGAGTGGGACCCAGGAACCCAGAGAATGCAAGACCGCGAGTGGTGATTTGCCGCCTGCTAAATTTCGCTCATAAAGAGGCGATACTGCAAGCTTTGAGAAGGGACCAGGAGCTACGCTATGAGAATAAGAAAGTGCTGTGCTTCCAGGACTACTCAGCAGCTATCGCAATGCAGTGGAGACAATTTTCGCCTATCTGCAGTAGACGTTTTACTTTGAAAATTCGATTTGCCTTACAGTACCCGGCCAAACTGAGGGTAACTCATCAGGCGACCACAAAAATTTATACTACAGCAGAACAAGCACAAGCCTTTTTGGATTCGGTGGAGCCGAGATGAACGGAAATGATGACCATTAGGAGCTATCATATGGAGATATTGATGGAGAATACAAAGCTGGGAATGCAGCGGGTGAGACCAATATATCAGTTTGGATTTCTATGGTAGTCCAGCCCAGTTTGGAGGGCTGACAATCTCTGAGCTGTGGAATAACATTGGCAGCAGATCAGAACAGCTACCGACGGCTTTTTTTTTTTCCTTTTGTGATGGAAATTGCAGAATGCGACTAGGAGAATACAATCTAAACATTGGACAGGAACATTGGCAGGAGTCGCAAGAGGAAGCAACAATTTAATGGGCACTAAATATCAGAATCAATTTGGTTAATTGCAGCAGCTGGACTGGTTTGAAGTTGATACACGGGGGGCAAAATGACCTTGGAGTTCCAGAGAGGAGAAATGTTGCGGAATAGAGGACACACAGGAAACAAGATGCAAGAGTAAAGAGAGACTCCTGTTTGTTTCTTCTGTCCTCTCTACTTATATTTCCCCTTTTTTTTTTGTTTTTGTTTATGGAGTTTCTGGTTCCTATCCTTACTCCTCGTTAGGAGGGGGATTTTGATATTTGATATATAAGGGTATGGTTCATGGGAGAATTTTGGAGAAGGGAGGGTGTGATGGATCTTGTTCAAGTGGGGTTAGGAGTGAGGGGTGTTAAACGTGAAGGTCTCACATAGGGACATGGGGGATAGAAGGGGTAATTTGGGGATAGGGGAGTTGGGGGAGGAAAGGGTTAGTTGGGAAGGTAATAAGGGGGCTAGAAGGAGGGCTAGAGTAGGAACCTGGAAGTTTAGGATGGGCTGTACTTGGAGGGAGGAACAGGAAACTCAATAGAGAAGATGGAGGGGGGTGGAGGCTGGGACACCCCCTTCAGTTGCAGGAAAACTATATAACTGGGATACGAAAATCACCGTTACACAAGGGATCCTGAAAGTAGTCACATGGAATGTGGGAGGCATTACATCTCCTATTAAACGTTCCAAAATATTGCAGCACCTGCAACGACAAAGTAGATGTTGCAATACTTCAGGAAACTCACTTATCTAATTCAGAACATGCTTAATTGCGGACATGGTGGGTAGGCGAGTGCGTGTCTGCAGCAGCCCAGGGGAAAAAAGGGGGGGGGGGGGGGTTGCCATTTTGTTTAGGAAAGGAGTAGCAGATAAGATGGAATTGCGTTTTGCGGACCCAGGAGGGAGATTTCTGCTATGTGAGGTCACAATTCAGCGTCAAAACATTTTGTTGGGGAATGTGTATGCCCCGAATCAATATGATAGGAAATTTTATATGGTACTAATGGCCAAACTGTTAGGGGGGACTCCCATGCCCAAAATAATAGGAGGAGATTTTAACATGGTGATGGACCCTTCAATAGATTGTACAGGGTCAAGGAAATATGATCTGGGACTGGAAACTCGGGGGCTGCCTAATCTATGCCGCCAGGTCGGACTAGTAGACGTTTGGCGGGTACTTCACCCACATGAGAGAGATTACACACATCTTTCAAGGGCGCATGACACGCAAGCTCGTATTGATTACTTGTTGGTCTCAGATCAACTGTTTGGGTCGATAGGGAGCTAAAAACTGGGTGCATACGTGATATCTGACCATGCATGGGTGGAAATGAGTTGGTCGGGATCGGGAAAGGAGGAGAAGAGAATAAATAGGAGATGGACATTGTAAAGAGTATGAAGGAAGGAAGAGGGTGGAGAGGAACCCCAGTTTCCTACAGGGGAAAAGAGAGCTGGAGGGTAGGAGGGAAGACCCTAGGGGGGCTCCTGTTTTGCCTAAGAGGGACATACCAATAAGAAACTACAACTCCCAGAAAGCCCCAGGAGAACCCCGGGTAAGGAGAAATAGGGTGCAAAACCAAGAAGCTCCAGAAGAGGGCTGCCAGAAAAGGGGAAAAGCTGAGTCACCACCCTGGTGGAGGAGGTGGGTGGGGGGGAAGAAAAAAGAGCCTAGCCCGGTTAATGAGGAAAAGACAGATCAGCTGGAAAAGGGGTGGGGGGAGGAGAAAATGGACTGGGCTCCAGAGAGAGAGGAGGAGGAGGAAGAGGAGGCCATGGAGCAAGAGGAGCCAGAGAATGTCTCAGAAGAACCGATGGAACTCTTGGCTCTGAGGCAGCCCGAGCAGGAGGTATAGTGGGAATGCCCGGGTCAAGCGGGAGGTCAGGAGAGTAAGGCTGACCAAGAGGGTGGGACCCGAGGCTTTGAGCCCGCACAAAGCCTGGCTGTAATTGGGACTGTGTTTTGAACAGCCTGGCTATATTGAACTGAGTTGAGAAAAGCCGGGCTGTAAGTGGGACTGTGTTTTGAACAGCCTGGCTATATTGAACTGAGTTGAGAAAAGCCGGGCTGTAAGTGGGACTGTGTTTTGAACAGCCTGGCTATATTGAACTGAGTTGAGAAAAGCCTGGCTGTAATTGGGACTGTGTTTTGAACAGCCTGGCTATATTGAACTGAGTTGAGAAAAGCCTGGCTGTAATTGGGACTGTGTTTTGAACAGCCTGGCTATATTGAACTGAGTGGAGAAAAGCCTGGCTGTATTGTGGACTGTGTTTAGCACAGCCTGGCTATATTGAACTGAGTTGAGAAAAGCCTGGCTGTAATTGGGACTGTGTTTTGAACAGCCTGGCTATATTGAACTGAGTTGAGAAAAGCCTGGCTGTAATTGGGACGGTGTTTTGAACAGCCTGGCTATATTGAACTGAGTGGAGAAAAGCCTGGCTGTATTTTGGACGGTGTTTAGCACAGCCTGGCTATATTGAACTGAGTTGAGAAAAGCCTGGCTGTAATTGGGACTGTGTTTTGAACAGCCTGGCTATATTGAACTGAGGGGAGAAAAGCCAGACTGTAATTGGACTGGGTTTATTACAGCCTGGCTATATGGCACGGTGCTGAGTCAAACTGGGCAGTAATTATACTGTGTCTGGAACAGCCTGAATCTTGAAGGGTGTTTTGTTTGAAAACCCAAAAAGACCTGCTGAATAAAGAAAAGTAAAGGAGGAAACGAAAGCTCTGGGGGCCGGTGGTGTGGTAAGGCCTTCCCGGACTGGGCCAGACGCAGAGACCTTTTACAAGTGGTGGCAGTGGTGGGATCATCTGCAGGACCTGTCGCTAGAGGAGGCCGCGACCTGCCTAGACGAAAAGCCCCCGAGAGGGCCAACGCTGAGAAAGGCGCAGACCCGTCTTGGGTTCCGGTAAGCGGGCCCAACTTGGGGGAGGGGTAGTGGGATCAGAGAAAGAGTCCAACATAAGTGGGGTAATCGCACTTGGAGGTGGTTCTCTGTTGTTTTTTTCAGGTGACGATTCCAGTGCCAGGATGGACCCCAAGGAGATCTTCGGTTGGATGACTCTGCAGTTCCAAAAACAGCAGGAGCTGACAGCAAAGATAGTCGAGGACTCATTGATGGCAGCCAGGGATCAGCAGCAACCAGTACTAAACATGCTACAAGACTTTTTCCAAAGAGGTGCTAGTGCTCCACGAGAGGGGGACACAGGAGCGAATGGACTGGGGCCCGGAGGAAGCGGTGCGGTAGGACAAGTCTCCATGCATTCACTTAACTGGGGAAAGTTGTCCGAGCAGGATAATGTGGACGATTTTTTTGACTGCATTTGAGAGGGTGGCTGGGGCGGCTGGCTGGCCACTAGAGCAGTGGGCCATGAGATTGGTGCCGTCTTTGTCAGGGGAGGCGCTGGCAGCCTTTAGGGATTTGTCTCCTGGGGAGGCTGCCAACTATGGAAGGTTGAAAGAGGCTATTAAGGACAGATATGGACTCAGTACACAAGCTTACAGGCGTAAGTTTAGAGCCACTAAATGGGAAAAGGGGACCCCCCCTAAAGCGGTAGCAAATAAACTAATGGATTTAGTGAAAAAATGGTTAGAGCCCGAGCAACACACCCTGCACGAGGTACTGCAAGAACTGGTAGTGGAGCAATTCCTCCAGGGTCTGCCAACCGAGATTAGGGCAGAATTAATAAAGAGGGGATGTAAGACGGCAGAGGGGGTGACCTCGGGGTTGGAGTGTTACCTAGAAGCCCAACAGTGGGGTGGACCAGAGCGGGAGGGAGGCAAGGCTCGGGTGTTAGAAAAAGGGGAGCAAAAAGTTTCCCTAGTTAAGCCGGAGACCCCCGCAGGGAGCAAAAAGACAGGGCTGGACACCGGCCAGAGTAGAAAGGCTACTCCTTTTGGGAGCAAGGTGTGCTTTAAGTGTGGGAAGGATGGACACTTCAAAAAAGATTGCCAGGGGCGGGAGGGGTGGATCTCTCAGGTGGCCCAAGGGTTTAGGCCCCGATACCTAACTCAGGTTAAGGTGGAGGGAGTGCCCATCACAGCCATGTTAGACTCTGGGGCGGACCAATCCATGATCTCTAGGAGGTTGTGGCAACAAATATGAAAGAGGAGGACCCCGGGTAGGGATACCTATGATGGAGGGGTGTCCATACAATGTATTCATGGGGCCAAGACACGTTATGCGCTCCAACGGGTCAACTTACAGGGGCCCTCCGGGGAGATAGAGCTGGCCGTGGCCGTTCTACCCAGATTGCCCCAGGACATGATTTTGGGGAGGGATTGGCCACCGTTTATAGAGTGTATGGGCGAGAAAAAAGTGTTGGTCACTACCAGAGCTCAGTCTCATCGCGAGGCGGACAGGGAAGAGGAAGGCATAGGGTCTGTTTTTCCTTTTCAGGGGGAGGTCTTGGGCGAGCCGGGCGGACAAAAAAAGAGAAAAGCGGTGAAAAAAAAAGAACAGAAAGATCGAAGGGAGGCTTTTCAGCGGGTACAGAGGGAGGGTTACCTGCCGGTGGCTCCGGGAGAATTAAGAGAGCAGTTTCCCCAATTTCATAGGGAGCAGGCCACTGACCCTACTTTAGAGTATGCCTGGGAAAGGGCGCGCCAGGGAGAAGGTCAGGTAGCCCCGGGGTTCATGATAGAAGGGAACATATTATATCGAAGGGTGCCTAGCTGGGAAGACTCGGGAGGAGGGAGACAGCTAGTGATCCCCCGGGCTTTTCGTCCTTTGGTGGTAAGGCTGGCCCATGATCATCCTCTGGGCGGACATAAGGGATCCCAGGCTACCCTGACTCAAATATTGGCGAGGTTTTATTGGCCAGGTGTTTATGGGGAGGTGGAGAAGTACTGCAAGTCCTGCCCCAACTGTCAAAAGGTATCAGACAGATTCCCTCCTAAAGCACCGTTAAAGCCTCTTCCGAGGGTAGAGCAACCGGGGAGGAGGATAGCCATGGATATTGTGGGGCCTGTAACTAGGTCACAGAGAGGGTTCCTCTATGTCTTAGTAGTTATGGACACGGCCACCAGGTATCCGTGGGCCCTGCCATTAAGGAACATTTCAGCGAAGGGTATTGCCAGGGAACTCATAAAAATTTTTTGTGAGGTAGGTTTTCCCCAGGAAGTCTTGACCGACAGGGGGTCCAATTTTATGTCACATACCTTAAGGCAAGTATGGGAGGCGTTTGGGATAAAACATGTACGCACGGCAGCTTACCATCCGCAAACTAATGGGATGGTGGAACGCTTTAACAGGACCTTAAAGGGTATGCTAAAAAAAAGCCTTAGGAGAGGATAGGACGGGGTGGGACCAGCTTTTACCATTTGTGCTATATGCATACCGGGAGAAGGTGCAAGACTCTTTAGGAGTTTCACCTTATGAATTAATGTTTGGTAGGAGACCCAGGGGTATGTTAGATATCGTACAGGAGCATTGGGTACCACCCGAAACCACCGATCAGTCTGTGGTTGAATATTTACAGGATCTGAGGGGCCGATTGGATAGGATACAGGAATATGCCCGGGACCGGCTGGAACAGAGCCAAGAACAACAGAAGGGGTATTACGATAGAGGGACTCGGGAATGAAAAATAATAACGGAAGGCTAATGCGCTGGTACTTGGCATTGCAACCCTTCCAGTACACAGTGGAGCATCGTCCGGGGAGATGTTTGGGAAATGTGGATGCCCTATCCCAGGTAGGAGAGGATAAGGAGGAAAAGGGAAAAGAGTTGGGGAGTGAAATCTTAAGGGGGGGGGTATGTAAAGAGTATGAAGGAAGGAAGAGGGTGGAGAGGAACCCCAGCTTCCTACAGGGGAAAAGAGAGCTGGAGGGTAGGAGGGAAGACCCTAGGGGGGCTCCTGTTTTGCCTAAGAGGGACATACCAATAAGAAACTACAACTCCCAGAAAGCCCCAGGAGAACCCCGGGTAAGGAGAAATAGGGTGCAAAACCAAGAAGCTCCAGAAGAGGGCTGCCAGAAAAGGGGAAAAGCTGAGTCACCACCCTGGTGGAGGAGGTGGCTGAATCGGGTGGGGGGGGGGAAGAAAAAAGAGCCTAGCCCGGTTAATGAGGAAAAGACAGATCAGCTGGAAAAGGGGTGGGGGGAGGAGAAAATGGACTGGGCTCCAGAGAGAGAGGAGGAGGAGGAAGAGGAGGCCATGGAGCAAGAGGAGCCAGAGAATGTCTCAGAAGAACCGATGGAACTCTTGGCTCTGAGGCAGCCCGATCAGGAGGTATAGTGGGAATGCCCGGGTCAAGCGGGAGGAGGTCAGGAGAGTAAGGCTGACCAAGAGGGTGGGACCCGAGGCTTTGAGCCCGCACAAAGCCTGGCTGTAATTGGGACTGTGTTTTGAACAGCCTGGCTATATTGAACTGAGTTGAGAAAAGCCGGGCTGTAAGTGGGACTGTGTTTTGAACAGCCTGGCTATATTGAACTGAGTGGAGAAAAGCCTGGCTGTAATTGGGACTGTGTTTTGAACAGCCTGGCTATATTGAACTGAGTGGAGAAAAGCCTGGCTGTATTTTGGACTGTGTTTAGCACAGCCTGGCTATATTGAACTGAGTTGAGAAAAGCCTGGCTGTAATTGGGACTGTGTTTTGAACAGCCTGGCTATATTGAACTGAGTTGAGAAAAGCCTGGCTGTAATTGGGACTGTGTTTTGAACAGCCTGGCTATATTGAACTGAGTTGAGAAAAGCCTGGCTGTAATTGGGACTGTGTTTTGAACAGCCTGGCTATATTGAACTGAGTTGAGAAAAGCCTGGCTGTAATTGGGACTGTGTTTTGAACAGCCTGGCTATATTGAACTGAGTTGAGAAAAGCCTGGCTGTAATTGGGACGGTGTTTTGAACAGCCTGGCTATATTGAACTGAGTGGAGAAAAGCCTGGCTGTATTTTGGACGGTGTTTAGCACAGCCTGGCTATATTGAACTGAGTTGAGAAAAGCCTGGCTGTAATTGGGACTGTGTTTTGAACAGCCTGGCTATATTGAACTGAGGGGAGAAAAGCCAGACTGTAATTGGACTGGGTTTATTACAGCCTGGCTATATGGCACGGTGCTGAGTCAAACTGGGCAGTAATTATACTGTGTCTGGAACAGCCTGAATCTTGAAGGGTGTTTTGTTTGAAAACCCAAAAAGACCTGCTGAATAAAGAAAAGTAAAGGAGGAAACGAAAGCTTTGGGGGCCGGTGGTGTGGTAAGGCCTTCCCGGACTGGGCCAGACGCAGAGACCTTTTACAACATTCCCAATAGAGCTGTACTGGGACCAAAAATTCAAAATTTCAATAAAGTGCTGGCAAGAATATAAGATTCATAATGTAGAGCATGTAGGAGACCAAGTGCTGTATTGGGAGGCGGCAAAAGCAGTATTATGTGGGGAAATAATCAGCTATGTGGCTCACAAACGGAAAGCCAGAGATTGAGAAGTGCTGAGGCTGAGCCGGTTGCTAGGTATTGCAAGGAGAAAGTATGGTCAGTTGCCCTCCCTCGCGAATAGACAACAGCTACTGAATTTGCAAACGGCGCTAAATGAACTCTTCCATCAAAGGGCCTTGAAGTCGAAGAATTATTACAGATATCAACTCTATAAGCATGGAAACAAAGGGGGTCGGCTGATGGCATGATTGGTAGCAGTTAAGCAAGGAAAAGCTAGGATATTAAATATGAAGACAAGACAAGGTGAACGAGTTCACACAGATAAAGCCATCAGGGACATATTTTATGACTACTATTGACGGCTATATGAGGCTCCACAAGAAAACAGTTTGACGGGGGCCTTATACTTAAATCAATTGAGGCTACCTACAGTTTCATCACGTGATGAACAGCGGCTTAACAACCCAATAACAACAGAGGAGGTGCTTTTAGCGATTAGTCAGAGTGAGTTAGCAAAGACACCGGGGGTGGACGGATATAGAGCGGAGTTTTATAAAATATTGGGAGAGGAAATAGTGGCACCAATGACGAACATGTTTAATGCTTTAGTGGATAAAGAACAAACACCTTCTGCCCTAAACACTGCCTGTATCATAGTGATCCCGAAAAAGGGGAAAGACCCTGAACTAGCCGAATCTTACAAGCCTATATCGTTGTTAAATTACGAGGTAAAATTACTAGCTAAAATTATGGCAAACAGATTAACTAATGTACTGCCTAAGCTAATAAAGGAATCTCAAGTAGGATTTGTGAGCGGCAGGACAACTGTCAAAAATGTTCGGAAAGTACTGGCTTCATTGGAGGCTAGGCGTCGCGAGAAACTGGACTCCCTTTTGATAAGCTTTGATGCCGAGAAACCTTTCGATAGAGTGTATTGGAGCTTTCTATATGCCGTATTGCAAAAATATGGATTCTCGGGTAGATTCCTGTCGGGAATAAAAGCCTTATACTCAAAGCCGAAGGCTAGAGTATCAATAAATGGAATTGACACAGAAGATTTTGAGATAGGTCGGGGAACCCGTCAAGGGTGCCCGTTATCGACCCTCTTATTCATGTTAACTTTGGACCCACTAATTAGAGATATTGAGGAACAGCCAGCGGTGGCAAGAGTGGAGATCAGAAGGGATGTTTTTAAAGTAGCGGCCTTCGAGGACGATATTCTGGTTCACTTAACGAAACCGCAGGAATCATTAGGGGCTTTATTGGAGATTTTTTCCGAATATGGGGACTACGCGGGCTTACGCTTGAACCTGGGGAAGTCAGAAGCCCTAGCCTCCTCAGAGGAGGTTTGGAGGAGGTGGAGGGGTGAATTTCTTCTGAGACGAGCAGCTAATTGTTTTAAATATCTAGGAATGCTACTGTCGATGAACACCCATCAGCTGCATAACCTTAATGTCACCCGGCTGCTGGAGGAGACTCGAAACATGCTACATGGTTGGCAAGAGGTACCACTCTCATTGTTGGGTAGAGTGAATTTAGTCAAGATGATACTATTTCCTAAATGGCTATATGTGCTACAGATAGCGCCCCTCTGGTTGCGAAAGAAAGACATAACTAGGTTTGATAAATTAGTGTCAAAGTTTTGTTGGAGGGGTAAGAAGCCTAGAATTCGGTTCTCAAACTCAGTGGGTGGTTGGTGGCGGGGGGGGGGGGGGGGGGGGGGGGATAGGCATACCAGATCTTGCGTTATATAACCAGGTGTGCCAGTTGTGCCATATGGGAGACTGGTGTTTAGATACTCAGACATACACCCCCACAAATTTGGAGGCTGCGTGCTATGCGCCTTATCAATTTTTTTCGTTATTACACCATAAAACTCGACAACTTCCGGGGAGTCATAGTACAAATGTATTATTGCGGCCACTACGAGAGCTGTGGAAGGTGGTTGTTAGACACTATGGGGGAGACCCGACTGCAACAGATCAGCTTACCATATGTGGGAATTGTGAATTTTCACCTGGATTATCAGGGTCTCAATTTAATCAGTGGGCTGAATGAGGGATCACACGGCTGGCGCACCTGGCGGATGTGGATGGGCAGCCCGTCTCATTTCAGGACTTGATGGGTAGGGTTGGAGATTCCTGGGGATCTAGATTCACTATACAGCAAGTGCGACATTACGTTGCCTCATTACCTGGGAACCCCCTGGGGAAACAGATGGGGGTGCAGTTACATGGTTTTTATCAGTCCCTGGGGGAGGAGAGGATTACTATTTCACTGCTCTATAAAGCATTAACAAAATGGCTACCCCCTAGAGATTATAGTCCCCTGAAGAGAGCTTGGGAAAGAGAACTGGGCACATCAGTGGAGAGGTGGGACATAGCCAAATCAATAGCAAAAGTGCCTTTGTTAACCTCGGATGCGCGATTGAGAGAATGCGCATATCGATGTATTAACAGGGGGTATGTGCCTTCTTCTCAATTAGCGCATATGGGAGGGATTCAGGGCCCGGAGTGTCTTACGTGCGGGAGGAGTCCAGGAACGTTGCTACACATGTTTTGGAGTTGTCCAGCGCTGAGGAGATTCTGGACTCAAGTCCAATGCTTTTGGGGGAGACAATTAGGGATTCCTATCTTGGGAACGGTAGAGCAGTTAATTCTGGATATACCAGGAACCTTTAGAGGCAAAAACCGCTTTGAAACCCTGATGCTCCGCAAGATGTGTCTGTTAGCAAGGAAATGTGTCCTACAGTATTGGACGGTAAAGGACCCGCCGGCATACTGGCACTGGAGGAACCAGTTGCACTTGTTGGTATCCTGGGAGGCCAGGGAGGCAAGGCTTTCGCAGAGAAGGAGAACGACATTTTTGGCGATCTGGGGTCCTTACCTACAAATACTAAATCCAAGAGGATGTAGCCTACTTTTGAATGAAGGATGAGTTCCCTCTAGCGTGCAGCTTCATTTTGATATTCAGGTTCCTGGGGGGAAGGGGAGGAGGAGATAGGGGAAGGAGAGTGGGAGGGTTAGGGGGAGGGAAGAAACGGGGGGACATTGAAGGTTAAAATAGTAAAGTTGGAGAAAGGTTGTTTAATCATCTTACACTGTTGGGATCATAACAGTTGTTAGCACTGGAATGAATGAGATTGTGTAATCAATGGGGGATCTCAACAAAAGATTAAAGTAATGAGAGAGAGGGTTGGACGGAAAAGATCAAAAATAATGGATGATGCACTCAATATCTCATTCATACTCAGATGGATGATAACTATGTTTTGATATGTTAAATGCGATGACTGTTTTGTTAAATCCTCAATAAAAACTGTTGAAAATTAAAAAAAAAAAATTGTTACATTGGCCACCCTCCAATCTTCAGGTACTACAGATAATCTTAATGACAAGTTACAGATCACCAACAGATCTGCAATTTCATATTTGAGTTCTTTCAGTACTGGGGTGTATGCCATCTGGTCAAGGTGATTTATCACTAATTTGTCAATTTGGCTCAGTATATCTTACAGGTTCACTAAGATTTCTTTCAGTTCTTCTGATTCGTCATTTCCGGTACAGGTAGATCTGTTACATCATCTTATGTAAAGACCAAAGCAAAGAATTCATTCAATCTCTCCGCTATGGCCTTGTCCTCTCCGAGTACCCCTTTTGCTCCTTTATGATCTAACTGTCCCCGCGGATTCCCTCACAGGCTTTCTGCTTCTGATGTACCTGAAAAAGGTGTTACTATGGGTTTTTGTCTCCACAGAAAGTTTTTCTTCATATTCTCTTTTAGCCTTCTTTATCAATGCTTTGCATCAAGCTCGACAGTGCTTACGTTGCTTCTTATTTTATTCATTTGGATCCTTTTTCCATTCTTTGGATGCTCTTTTGGCTCTAATGGCCTCTTTCACTTCACCTTTTAACCATGCAGGCTGTCGTTTGCTCTTCTTTCACCTTTGTTAATACATGGAATACATATTGTCTGGGCTTCCATGATGGAAGGAAACAGATACCCCCAACAAAGCCCAAAAGGGGAAGGAAACTACTATAACTCGAGCACAGTACTCTAATTGTATTTTGCTCTCTCTCTCTCTTTTCTCACCAAAAGGAACACTGGAACCTGTTGGGAGTCTAACAAAAATCTGATGTTCTGGAAAACAAAAAAGAGCAAACAAGTAAAGAATCACAGCTGAAAGGACCCATGTCCAGGTGGGTTTGGGAATGATCTGGAGAGATTCAAGGAAAGAAAATTAGAAGGTAAGGAGAAATTAGACCTTACCTGCTAATTTGCTGTCCTTTAATCCCTCTGGACCGGCCCAGGATTGGACTGATGGGTTGTGCACGCCTTCCAGCAGGTTGGAGACTGAGAAAAAACTCTGACTCTAGCGAGACAATAAGAGCCCTGGTCATGTGACCCTAGCCTCAGTATTTGAACAACAAAGCAGAAAGAAGACAGTCTGTGCCCCAAGGAATTCAAGCAACCAGGGAGCACTCTTGAAAACGTGCTCGTACAAAGGCACACCGACAACTCTCACCAGAGCAGCGGTATGACCTTATTGTAATGGCTCACCAACAACCTGTACCAGAGTATCGGTATGACCTGACTGTAACAGCTCACCGAGTACTCTCACCAGAGCATCGGTATGGCCGACTTGTAATGGCTCACTATGTACTCTTACCAGAGCAACGGTATGGCCTTAACAGAAAAAACGTTGTTTTTTTTTTTTTAAACTAACCAAACAACAGCTGTACAAACAATAGAACACATCTCTGCCAACAATTGAACATACAAACACAGACAGAAAGAGAGAAGTATGGGAGGGGCCTGGGCCGGTCCGGAAGGATTAAAGGAAAGCAAATTAGCAGGTAAGGTCTAATTTCTCCTTCCTTAGCATCCCTCCGGACCGGCCCAGGATTGGACTGATGGGACGTAACAAAGCAGTAGTCCTACGGGAGGGATCCCAGCAAACCCGCTGAAAGCACCCGTGACGCAAAGACAGCCTCCTGCCGACACTGAACATCAAGTCTGTAATACTTAGCAAACGAATGGAGTGAGGACCAAGTCGCCGCCTTACAAATCTCCGCTGGCAGAACAAAGGAACACTCGGCCCAGGACGCTGCCTGCCCTCTAGTTGAATGAGCTTTAACAGAGTCCGGGACTGCTTTACCTGCCAAAAGGTAAGCTGACGCTATCATCTCTTTAATCCATCTAGACAACGTGGGCTTAGAAGCCGCCAACCCCTTACGGTGACCTGCCAACAGAAGGAAAAGATGGTCCGTGCGGGGAAAATCCTCAGTAACTGCAAGATATCGTTTAAGCACTCTCTTAACATCTAACGTATGTAAGCGCCTCTGCTCCTGCGTCCTTGAGGCCGATCCCAGAACCGGAAGAAAAACTGACTGGGACAGATGAAAATGAGACAACACCTTATTTTATTTTTGTTACATTTGTACCCCGCGCTTTCCCACTCATGGCAGGCTCAATGCGGCTTACATGGGGCAGTGGAGAGTTAAGTGACTTGCCCAGAGTCACAAGGAGCTGCCTGTGCCTGAAGTGGGAATCAAACTCAGTTCCTCAGTTCCCCAGGACCAAAGTCCACCACCCTAACCACTAGGCCACTCCTCCTTAGGCAAAAAGGAAGGAACAGGACAAAGAACCACTCGCTCCTTAGAAAATTGCAGGAAAGGAGCTCTACACGAAAAGGCTTGCAACACCGAGACCCTTCTAGCCGACGCAATAGCCACCAAAAACACTGTCTTAAGCGTCAAGTCCTTCAAAGAACATGTTAGCAATGGTTCAAATGGTGGTCTCGTTAAAGCCGAAAGAACCAGATTAAGATCCCAAGATGGAAAGACTGATCTGACCGGAGGACGAAGAAGACTGACCCCCTTCAAAAAAATGTGCCACCTCCGGGAGGCTGGTCAGAGATTTGCCCCGAATCCTACTCCTGAAACAGGAAAGAGCTGCCACTTGCACCTTAAGAGAAGAAAGAGATAGCCCTTTATCAAAACCTTGCTGTAGAAAATCTAACATCTGAGGCACGGACGCTCGAAAAGGAAGAATGCCACCCTCTGTACACCAATCTTTAAAAATTCTCCAAGTGCGAATATAGTTCAGAGAAGTGGAATGCCGACGCGATCGAAGCATGGTGGAAATCACCGACGCTGAAAAACCTCGCTTAGCCAGGCCGTAAGACAAAATCGAGCCGGATCTGGATGTGGAACTGGCCCTTGTACCAGCAAAGCCTTGTGAACTGGGAGTCAAAGAGGAGACGTCACCGACAGACACTGCAGATACGCGTATCAAGGACGGCGAGGCCAGTCTGGTGCCACCAAAATTACCGGTCCCCCGTGTTCCTCGATCTTCTGTAGGAGACGACCTATTAGCGGCCAAGGAGGAAACGCGTAAAGAAGGTCGGAGGGCCACTGCTGCAAAAGAGCGTCTACCCCCGCCGCTCTTGCATCCTTTCGGCGACTGAAGAATCGAGGAACCTTTGCGTTGAGACTGGTGGCGAAAAGATCTAGAACTGGAGTGCCCCAGCGCCCCACTATCAACTGAAACGCCTGAGCGCTGAGAGCCCATTCTCTGGATCGGGAGTGTGGCGACTGAGGAAATCGGCTTGAACGTTCTCCACTCCGGCTACATGCGATGCTGAAATGGCCGTGAGGTGAACCTCTGCCCAGGAGAGGAGACTTTCTGTCTCCCGACACAAGAGTCGGCATCTCGTTCCTCCCTGGCGATTGACATAGGCCACTGCTGAGGCATTGTCCGAAAGTACTCGTACCGCTTTGCCCACCAGAAGAGAATTGAAGTGCTGCAGAGCTAACCGGATCGCCCTGGTCTCCAAAAGATTGATCGACTGAACTGCTTCCAGTGGAGACCAGAGACCCTGGGTCCATTTGCCTAGGCAATGCGCTCCCCAGCCTCGGAGACTGGCATCTGTCGTTAACTGTATCCACCGAGGAGATTCCAACGGCATTCCTACAGTGAGGTTCTTCATCTGTAGCCACCAAAACAGAGAGCTGCGTTCTCGGTTGCGAAGAGGCAGAAGCCTCAGTAGCGAGTCCCTCTGCGATGACCATCGGGATAGAAGGGACCACTGAAGAGGACGCATGTGAAGCCTGGCCCAGGGCACTACCTCTAGAGTGGCTGCCATGGAACCAAGAACCATGAAGATAATCCCGAGCACAGGGATGCTGCTGCTGAAGAAAGTCCCGTATCTGATTCCGGAGTTTTACTATCCTGGCCTGTGGTAGAAAGACTCGACCGATGTCTGTGTCGAAGTGGCCCCCCAAATACTCCAGAGACTGAGATGGAACTATCCGACTCTTGGCGGCATTTATCACCCAACCTAGAGACTGCAAGAACTGCATCACTCGATCCGTGACACGACAACTCTCTTGATAAGACTTTGCTCTGATTAACCAATCGTCTAGGTACAGATGAACAAGAATCCCTTCTTTTCTGAGGGCCGCGGCCACCACGACCATAACTTTGGTAAAGGTGCATGGAGCCGTCGCAAGACCGAAGGGTAGAGCGCAAAACTGAAAATGTTGCCCTAGGATTGCAAAGCGCAAGAACTTGTGGTGAGCCGGACGAATAGGAATATGCAAATAGGCCTCCGTGAGATCTAAGGCTGTCAATACTCTCCCTGGCGGACAACCACTATAACCGATCGCAGGGTCTCCATGTAAACTCGTGACTCAGAGCGCGATTGACTGCTTTGACATCCAAAATAGGGCGAAAAGAGTCTTCCTTTTTGGGTACCACAAAATAAATGGAATACCGGCCTTGTCTGTACTCGGAAGGAGGGACTGGACAGATAGCCTGAAGATCTAAAAGCATCTTTATAGTATCCCGAACCGCCCTCACCTTGAAAGGAGAGCGACAGGGAGACTCCAGAAAGGCGTCTCAAATAGGCCTTGCGAACTCTAAGGCATAACCATCTCGAATAACCTCCAAGACCCACTGATTTGAAGTGATATGGGCCCACCTCTGATAAAACTGAGAAAGCCGAGCTCTGACAGGGACCAGAGGAGAGACCCCTGCACCTTCATTGGGTAGGACGGGACTGTGATCTAAAACCTGGATTGGAGAAACCCGCTCCTCTGCGAGAACCCCGAAAGGACTGAGTCCTATTGTAGAAACGAGACCTGTGAGGTTGAAAACTCCAACCAGCCTGAAACCTACGGAAAACTCTCCCTGAGCCTCTACCAAACAAAGAACCTCGGCCAGACAGACGAGGCCTATCTTGCGGTAGGCGAGGAACTTTAGCATCTCCCAAAGAATTAACCAACTTATCCAATTCTTCTCCAAACAAGAAAGAACCTTTAAAGGGAAACTTGCTCAACTTTGACTTGGAGGCCGCGTCCGCCGACCAACCCTTTAACCACAAAGATCGACGAGCAGCGACCCCCAAAGCCAAAGACTTAGAAGATGCTCGGAGCAAATCATACAGGGCATCCGCCAGAAAAGCCGCCCCTGACTCAAATCCTGGCCACCTCCAAATCGATAGCTTGAAGGTCATCCGAAGTCCTGTCCAGAACTCTCTCTGACCATCTAAAACAGGCTCTAGCTACTAAGGAACCACAAATGGCAGCCTGCACTGCCAAGGAAGAAACATCAAAACTATTCCTGAGCACAGAATCCAATCTTCTGTCCTGAACATCCCGCAGAGCTGTTCCCCCATCCACGGGGACCGTATTACGCTTAGTAACCGCGACACCACTGCATCCACGACTGGTACCTTAAGCAGAGTCTTATCCGCTTCCGGAATCTTATAGAGACGAGCCATAGATCTAGTCGGACGAAAAGCCGCATCTGGAACCTCCCACTGCGCTTTAATAACGTCCCAAATGTCCTGATGCATGGGAAAAGTCCTTGCTGCGGATCTTGACCCTTTAATCAAGAAATCTACCTTACGGGTCTGTGTAACGGACGGAAGATCTTCAAAATTCAAAGTAGATGAGACAATAGCAATTAGCTCCTGCAAGTCATCTTTGTGAAAAATCCTAGCCACAGAAGGATCCTCCCCCTGGGCAAAAGCTGCCTCCTCAGGATCTGTAGAAGAGAAATCTGGATCATTCCAGACATTCTCTTCCAGATCTTCCTCTTCTTCCAGATAGGGCATCTCCTGATCAACCCAAAAATCTCCATGCAAACCACTTTCCCTCACCCTTTTAGGGGGCGGAGGAGCCGGTCTGCCAGAAACTCCTGGTGCAGCTTCTGCATCACCCTTGTGCAGCAAAAAGGCCTGGTACATCTGGAGCACGAACTCAGGAGGAAAACCCCCTGCCTGAGTGGGCCCAGCTTGAACCAGCGCTCCTGGCGGAATAATATCAGCAGATGGAACAGAAAGAGGAGTAGATGACGGCGACAACGGAGCGGGAGGCAAAATGGCAGCCTGTCGCGGCAAATTCGCGGAGGCGGTCTCCAGGGGCGCGCCCGATTCCTCAGAAACCGCCAGAGATGACTGCGACGGCGAGGGACCCTGAACCGCTGATGAAACTCCCGAAGCCAAAGAGAGAGTCGGACCCGATGCTGACACTAGGGCCGTACAATATTTACAAGCGCCGGATGAAGCAACTCCCTGACGCTGGCATACAGTGCATCTCTTAAGCTTCTCCGACATGGCGGCGGTCACATGCGCGCCTGCGCACACACAATTCGCGCCTAAATTTTTTACTTGAAGGCCCTGCTTTGCCGACGGAAAAAAAAGACAAAGAACCAAATACTCCCCCTAAAATGGAAGGTAAGAGAAAATAAAAGAAAACTTGCCTCTGTATACTTTAGTGCTGTTCACTTCGTGTCCTTGCTCAGTTGTTTTTTTTTTTTTTTTAACAGCTGATCCACACAACACAAACGCACAGAACAGAAAACAGAGCAGGCTGCTCACTAGAAGCAAGGAGAAACACTGGGATTTCTGATTTCTTTTAATCTGGCTGCCCCTCCCAAAAGTAATCCCTTTTGCTAATCAACAAGGGAACCCTTCCCTTAAAGAATCAATAGAAGGGAGTTGGGGAGGAATAGGGGGAGGGACTCGGGGCACCTGAGTATAACACCCCTGGGGTTGCACTCTAAAGAGGCTGTAAATTCTAACAAGCCCCAAAGAATTCCTGTGGCACAGAAACCAAAATCAAAGCCAATAGAAGACAAAAGTCAGAAAAGTGAAAAAGAGAGACTAATGGGCTCACTTCCTACCTGCTGGGAGACTGAGAAAATATTGAGGCTAGGGTCACATGACCAGGGCTCTTATTGGCTCGCTAGAGTCAGAGTTTTTTTTCCCTCAGTCTCCAACCTGCTGGAAGGCGTACACAACCCATCAGTCCAATCCTGGGCCGGTCCGGAGGGATGCTAAGAAAGTATAATTTATCCTTATCATCTCCAGATCATTTCAGATGAGTGGGAAATATAAAAGCAATACTCAACAAAAAATATTGATGATGCAGTTACGATGTATGTATGCAACAGTGACCTGTTCTTAGGTTAACGAAATGTTTGACTTTATGGATTATGTTTACAATGTGTATTGTCATCAATAAAAACCGTTGAAATATAAAAGCAATACTCAACAAGGGCAGGAAGCAGACAACCCCTGAGCCAAAACTGAAGTTCCTCTTGCTGAGTTTGCACATCAAAGTGGTAATGATTCACAAAGGAACAACTAGGTAGCCACCCTGCAGATGTCTAACAGAGAAATCAGAGAACTCAGCCCAGGAAGAGGCCTCAAGATCAGAAGGAAGTTTCAAGTTTATTTACGACTTGCTATCCTGCCCATCAGCAATTCCAGCTGAGCTGCTTACAGACTATGGGTATCAATAGAAATCAAACAAAATAAAACATGGAAAAGAAAATAAGATGATACCTTTTTTATTGGACGTAACTTAATACATTTCTTGATTAGCTTTCGAAGGTTGCCCTTCTTCGTCAGATCCGAAATAAGCAAATGTGCTAGCTGACAGTGTATATAAGTGAAAACATTCAAGCATTACCATGACAGTCTGACGGGGTGGGAGGATGGGGGTGGGTAGGAGGTATGCATGGGGACATCAAAGCATATAATTGATATTCTAACAGGATGGGTGTGGATAGGTGAGGGGTGGGGTGATCAACAGAGAAATACAGCTTTATGCTTTATAATGGGCTAGGAACCCCAGATCCTTGTTAAGTCCTTTCTGTTGGGTGTTAAAATATTCAATCATTCTGACTTCAAAGGTCTTATGTTCTTGTACGGTTTTAAAGCTACCTTTCAGGATTCTCACTGTGAAGTCACTGGTACAGTGTCCTGGTCCTGTAAAATGCTGACCAACAGGGGTGGGAACCCTACTGGCACCAGTATTGTTCATGTGATGTCTATGTAAATTGAATCTTGTCTTAAGCATCTGGCCTGTTTCTCCAATATAGCATCCTTTGTTACACTTTTTACACTGAATGATATATACCACATTGGAAGATGAGCAAGTGAAAGATTCCTTTATGTTGAATATCTTTCCTTTGTGGATGACTGTGGGGTCCTGTGAAATATTTTGGCATAGTTTGCAACTGGATAAATTACAGGGAAGTGTGCCCTTCTGTTCCTTTTCAGTCTGTGATGGAAGTTTACTTAGCTTGTGTTTTAAGTAGAGTGGCTGTCGGAAGGCCAGTACTGGTGGGGATGGGAATATCTCTTTCAGTAATTCATCCTCCTGGAGTATAGGTTGTAGATCTCTTATGACTTTCCTCAGCTTTTCCAGCTCTGGATTGTATGTCACTACAAGGGGGATTCTGTCTGTGGATTTTTTCTACAACAATCATGATAGGAAAGCAGGTAAAATAGAAGGTAAATGGAAGCAATTGCTGACTTGATCCACCAAGCTATAGTGACTTGACATTGTTTCTCTTCTCTCTGAACAGCATGAAGAGACCATCTTGCTAAACTCCTCAGTTCTCTTCAACAGCATAGAGTTTGTCAAACGTACAAGATGAACAAAGGAATCCAGTCTCTCCTGCCTAAAGACCAGTAAGGAAACGGACTGATTAAGATAGAACGGAGAGACACCACCTTCTGCAAGAATAAAGGCACGGATTTGATTTACTTAACATAACATAGTAACATAGTAGATGACAGCAGATATACCGCCTTGTCCAGGAAGAGGAGAAACAACTCCATGCAAGAAAGCGCCTGCAATTCTGAAATATGCCTAGCCAAAGTGATTCCCACTAAAACTGTCATCTTAAGGGAGAGATCCTTCAAAGTCGCTGTGTGCAAGGGCTCAAAAGGCACTTCAGTCAAGGCCATCAACACTAAATTCAAATCCCACAGGGGCAAGGGACGCTGGAATGGAGGCCTCAGAGGCTTTATGCCTTAGAAAAATCTAGAACAACCGAATGGAGAGCAAGAGGTTTGCCATGAACTGGGCCTTGAAAGATCACCAAGGTCACAAATTGTTCTTTAAGAGAGGGCAAGGCCAGACCTTTGCCATCTTTAAGCAAGTCCAAAATCTTTTTGACTGAAACTTGCAACAGGGTGACACATCCGTCATCACACCAATTCTTAATACTTCCTGAACACAATAAGGTGGAGACAACTCTTGCAGAGTATCCTTTCTTCCTCAGCCTCTCCCACTCAATAGCCAGTCCCTAAGACAGAACCAAGCACAGCATGCAAATGGGCCCTTGAAACAGTAGATTATCTACTACTACTACTATTTAGCATTTCTATACCGCTACAAAGCTGAGGAAGCTAAAGAGTTGCCACAATCTGCAGGTGCACCAGGTCTCCGTGCCATGGTCTTCGTGACCAATTCGGGGCCGCCAGAACTACTGTGCCTCAATGGGATTCAATTCTCTGGAAAAGCCAGTCTATCAACGGCCGGGGGGGGGGGGGGGGGGGGGGGCAGGGGGCAGGCGGGATACACAGAGCAAGCCCTGGCTTAGCCAAGGCTGCACCAGAGCATCTATTGCCTCAGACAACAGTTCTCTTTGGCGGCCGAAGTAGTGCGGGACCTTAGCATTCACTGCTGTTGCCACAAGATCTATAACCGGAGAACCCCAATGACTGACCAATGTTTGGAAGGCAGCTTCTGCGAGAACCACTCTCCCAGATTCAACAAGTTTCAGCTGAGAAATTTTGCCTCCACATTTGAGGCTACAGCTATGTGAGCTGCAGACAGGACTCAAAGGTTGAGTTCTGCCCATGACATTAGGTCCGCTGCCTCTTGAATAGTGGACAGCTTTTCATGCCCTCTGATGACTGACATAAGCCACTGCCTTCGTATTGTACTATTAACTCTGACCACTTCATGGAGAAGGGAGCAGTGGAAGGTCAAGAGAGCCAAGCGAATGGCTTGCATCTCCAAACAACTGATGGACCATACTGCCTCCACTTCTGACTAGCAACCCTGAGGAAACTGACTAACAATGGGCTTCCCAACCAGAGAGGTTGGTATCTGTCACCAGGATCCACTCTGGAATCTCTTGAAACATCTCTCGCAACAACTGACGCCTCTCTAGCCACCAGAGCAGATTGCTGCACACCGATTGATTGAGAAGGCGTTGACCATGCAAGCTTGCCCATCTGAGGAAACCATATCGAAAGGAGCGTTCCCTGAAGAGATCTCAAGTGAGCCCTTGCCCAGGGACCAACTTGATGGTGGCCATCACGGACCCCAGAACCTGCAAAATCTCCCATGCCGAGGGTCTGAGGGACCTGAGAAGTAGGCTCTAATTCTGAAGCTTCTGAACCCTGGCCTCCAGGAGAAAGACTTTGCCTATCAGGATACTGAAACAAACACTTAAGATATTCCAGAGACAGAGTCAAAGAACGCTTGGCGAAATTCACCACCCAACCAAGATTTTAAAGGAAAGTCATCACTTTTCGATTTTGCTTCAATTAGCCAATTGTCCAGATAGGGATGAATCAACACCCTCTCCTTGTGGAGATGTGCTGCTGCTACCACCACCATCTTGGAAAAGGTTCTGGGCGCCATGGCTAGTCAAAAGGGCAACGTCAGGAACTGAATAGTGATGTCCAAGGATCGCAAAGTGCAGAAATCTCTGATGGTCCAGAAGATTCCAATACGTAGATAAGCTTTCGAGAAGTCTAAGGATGTCAGGTACTCTCACTGATGAACTACTACTACTACTAATCATTTCTATAGCGCTACTAGACGTACGCAGCGCTGTACTTGAACATGAAGAGACAGTCCCTGCTCGACAGAGCTTACAATCTAATTAGGACAAACAAGAGATAAGGGAATATTAATGTGAGGATGATAAAAATAAAGGTTCTGAACAAGTGAATAAGGGTTAGGAGTTAAAAGCAGTATCAAAAAGGTGGGCTTTTAGCTTAGATTTGAAGACGGCCAGAGATGAGCTTGACGTACCGGCTCAGGAAGTCTATTCTAGGCATATGGTGCAGCAAGATAAAAGGAACGGAGTCTGGAATTAGCAGTGGAGGAGAAGGGTGCAGATAAGAGAGATTTACCCAGTGAACGGAGTTCCCAGGGAGGAATGTAGGGAGAGATGAGAGTGGAGAGGAGCTGCAGAGTGAATGTACTTATAGGTCAATAAGAGGAGTTTGAACTGTATGCGGAAACGGATAGGAAGCCAGTGAAGTGACTTGAGGAGAGGGCTAATATCAGCATAACGACACTGGCGGAATATTGGTGCAGCAAGATAAAAGGAACGGAGTCTGGAATTAGCAGTGGAGGAGAAGGGTGCAGATAAGAGAGATTTACCCAGTGAACGGAGTTCCCAGGGAGGAATGTAGGGAGAGATGAGAGTGGAGAGGAGCTGCAGAGTGAATGTACTTATAGGTCAATAAGAGGAGTTTGAACTGTATGCGGAAACGGATAGGAAGCCAGTGAAGTGACTTGAAGAGAGGGCTAATATCAGCATAACGACACTGGCGGAATATTAGTAGTGCAGCAGAATTTTGAACAGATTGAAGAGGAGAGAGATGACTAACTGGGAGACCTGTGAGAAGCAAGTTGCAATAGTCTAAACGAGAGGTGATAAGAGTGTGGATGAGGGTTTTGGTAGTGTGCTCAGAAAGGAAAGGGCGGAGGAAGTGACGTCAGCAGCACGAATGGCTGCTTGAAACGGGAGCTCCTCAGCAACTTGTCGAGGCAATAGCAAACGAGCGGCACTAACGATCCACTTCCCAGAGAAATTATAAGAAAACGAGGGGGGAATACGAGGTGAAAGCCCGGATGGCGTCGGGGGCGGCCAAATCGGCCGACTTGCAAGCGTACGGCTTCAAACGCAGGGAGCCGAAATCGGGCCTCCTGCAAGATGGAGAGAGCACGCACCCGACTGGAACGCAACAAGGGGGCCCAGAAGTAGCAGAATTAATGGGAGGCGACATGGAGAACATACCTCAGCAGGAAGTTTGGGCAAAACTCTGCACGTGGTTCCAGGAGATACGAACGGACTTAAAAGATTTAAAAGGGGTGCGTCAAGATATAGCAGCCCTTGGGGCGGAACTTAGAGGAGAGATGGTGGAGTTGGGCAACCGCGTAGCGGAGGTGGAGTCGGGCCTAGAGGAAAACGCAGAGGCAGTCCAGGCGCTGGAACAGCGGGCGCGAGGTCAGAGTGAAGACACCCAATTTCTACTGGACAAGGTACAGGACCTCGAGAACAGAAGTAGGCGCTCCAATATCCGGATCCGCGGCGTCCCGGAACTCCCAGAGTACATGAACTGTGAGCAGGTAGTCCAGCGCATAGCGGCTCAGCTATTATCGACGCTGGAGGACCCTCGTGTTCCAACTGATATCATAATTGAGAGGGCACATAGAGCGCTGGGTGGACGGAATAAGAATGCACCTAAAGATATAGTGGCCTGCTTCAAGGACTATAAAACTAAAGAAGAAATAATGAAGAAGGCGAGAGAAGCAGAGCCTGTGGAATGGGACAGTTATCCCATAGAGCTGTATCACGACCTGTCGTCCACCACGCTCAAAAGGCGGAGCGAACTGAGACCGCTGACTGCTCAACTTAGGGACGAAGGGATCCGATATAAGTGGCAGCATCCTTTTGCCCTGCTGTTCTACAAGGACGGTAAGCAATGCAGAGTGGTGTCACTGGAAGAGGCCCAAGCTTATCTGGCACAGGAAGAACCAGTTGCAGAGAGCGAGCGTTCCCAGGTCGCAGAGCGCCCAAGGAAAGTCAGGCCGAAATGGCAGCGAGTCACACAGGGCAAGGGAAGACTGCGCAGGTAAATTTCGGAGAAGAAACTGACACAGTCTACAGACAAGGGATGAGACTGGACTGAGTTGCTGAGAGAAGCAGACGCAATTTTGTGCTGAGTATACTTTACATGCAGGACAAGAAGTTGTGTGTCGTTAGGTTAAGACTGATAGCTAGTTGCTGATGGCTAGACGTGACTTCCTCTATATGGACATGCCATGTATGAGCAACAGGGTATGTCATGATTGGAGGAGGGGGAAGGTAGGGTGGGGGGTGGAGGGAGGGTTGGGAGGGAAAAGGGCACTGAGGGGGGATTTGTTTAGCGTGACAAACGATTAGCTATGATTGTATGCACATGTGTAACATTTAATGTGAGAGGTCTTAACACCCCCCAGAAACGTAGGCAGGTTTTTAGGGAAGCCATACGCTTAAAAGCGGATGTGCTGTTTATTCAAGAAACTCACCTAAAGCGTAATCATGCACACTTGATGCGTCATAGACGATATTCCATAGTGCATGGAGCATCCAGCTTAGATAACAAGAAAACAAAGGGGGTGCTTATAGCCTTTTCAAACTCTCTTCCCTGGGAGGTCCATAAAGTACTAAAGGATAAAGCGGGCAGATACGTGATAGTGGTGGTATCCCTGTACAACACGTACTATACTATGGTATGTGCATATGCACCCAATGAGGGACAGGGTATGTTTCTGGAGGAGCTAGAGGGGCTTTTGCAGAGATCTGCCAAGGGCCATTTGCTTGTGGGAGAAGATTTAAATCTAACAATGGACCCCTTGGTGGATAATTCGGGGGGAACAGTAACATACGCAAAAAGGGAGCGAGTAGCGTTGAAGGGATGGATGGCACGGTGGGGGCTGGTAGATCTTTGGAGGGAGTCTCACGGGTCAGAAAGGAATTACACTTACTTCTCCCCCAAGTACAACACATACTCTAGGATAGATTATTGGCTGGGGGATGGTCTGATACGGGAAAAAATGATGGAGGTGGTTATTGAGCCTAGAACCTGGTCTGACCATTCCCCCGTGGTGCTGACTATGAAGATATGTGAAGGGGGTAAACAGCGGAGGCAATGGCGTATGAATGAGGCGATTCTCTTAGATCCACAGAATATATCTGCAATTGAAAAATACATTGTGGAGTATCTCCAGTTTAATGACACGGGAGAGGTGCATCCGGTGAGCATATGGGAGGGATTTAAAGCAGTTTTACGGGGACAATTAATAGCTCTTAAGGCACATTTGGACAAGACGAGGGTAGAGCGGGAATCCTCCCTTAGGGTAGAGTTGGCAGAAATGGAGAGATCGCATAAAGCAGACCCAAATGATAGTATGAAGGCAGGAGAGCTACATAATCTTAGAGCCCAACTTAATGACCTACAAATGGCAGAGATCGCGATGCAACTACAACAAACACAACAAGAACATTTTGAATTTGGGAATAGAGCCAGTAGGTTGCTCGCGCTAAAACTTAAAAAGCAGGCCCAACGGAATGCCATCTCGTGCATAAAGAATGAATCGGGGGAGCAATATACCCAAACAGAGAAAATAAAGGAAGTGTTCTGGGAATTTTATACACGACTATACCAGTCGGAAAGGGTGATAGTGCCAGAGGAAGTAGCCCACTATCTGCAGGGGATGGACTTCCCGGGGGCGTCTCGGGGGGAGCTGGAGGGGCTATCGAACCCTGTGACCTTGGAGGATATAGAGAAGGCAATCGCTGACCTCCCTAATAATAAAGCCCCGGGCCCAGACGGATTCCCCATTCGGTTCTATAAACTATTCTCCAAGTGGATAGCGCCCCTATTGTTGAGGGTAATTGCCTCTTTTGATGAAGCTCAGGAACTTCCGAGCTCCTGGAGAATGGCAGAGATAATCGTGATATTAAAGCCGGGGAAAGATCCATTGCAGTGTGGGTCGTACCGACCGATATCACTATTAAATACAGATTATAAGATTTTCACCAAAATTTTGGCCAAGAGGCTGCAGGGGTTGATGCCCTCCTTGGTTCATGAGGACCAGGCGGGCTTTGTCGCCGGACGTCAAACCTTCGACAACACCCGCTGCCTATTACATATTGTTCAACAAGTTAGGGACGAGGATGTACCCGTACTTCTGCTCTCGGTCGACGCAGAAAAGGCGTTTGACCGAGTGGAATGGCCCTTTTTGTTCGCAGTTTTAAGGCAGATAGGGATAGGAGGCAAGTTTTTGCAATGGCTCCGATTACTATATACCAAGCCAATGGCAGCTATCAAGATTAATGGCTCACTTTCTAAACCTTTGGACTTGGGCAGGGGCACAAGGCAGGGATGTGCGATCTCTCCATTATTATTTGCACTTTCAATTGAACCATTGGCCAAGAGAATTCGTGAGCACGGGGAAATAAAAGGGGTGGTAAGGGGCAAGCGAGAGCATAAAATTATGCTCTTTGCAGATGATATCTTGCTGACCTTGGCGCATCCTCGGCGGTCTCTAAAGCGAGTAATAGAAGTTATGACACAGTATGGGCAATTGTCTGGATTTAAAATAAATATCAATAAATCAGAAATACTTAACCTTACAACACCAGTACAGGAGGCCCAGATGCTACAGAGGTTGTACCCTTTTAAGTGGGCCGAGAAATCTATTCAGTATCTAGGCATTCAGGTAACTGATAGGATAGAGACTATGTTCCAGGGGAACTACCCTAGAAAGCTGAAGGAGCTGTTTGAAGAATTAGACAGATGGGAAGGCATGACATTGTCATGGATGGGGAGAGTGCATGCCATAAAAATGATGTTATTGCCCAAGTTATTATATCTATTTTTGGCTCTCCCGATACCGATCCCGCGCTCCTTTTTTCAACAGTTGAATAGGAAAATGTTTGCATACATATGGCGTAAGAGGCCGCCGAGGGTGCGCAGGTCGATGATGTTTCAATCACCGTCCAGGGGAGGTATGGGAGTCCCAAATTTCCTCCTCTACTATCAAGCAGCACAGTTGCGGGTCTTGGCCAATTGGTACCCGGAAAACAACAAAAAGTGGTTACACTGGGAGAGAACATGGCTAGCTACACGATATCTGGGTAATATCCTTTGGTCCCCGGAGTGTGAGATAAGAGCGGTAATCCGCAGAGTCCCGGTAGGCCTAAATCATTTATTGACAACCTGGTTACAGGTGAGAAGGAGGGTGTTCCCGGATAGAAAGTATTTCTTACAAATGGCTATCTGTAGAGCTCCAGGGTTCCCACTGGGAGAGTCTGAGAAAGTCTATCAGGACTGGGCACGCAAAGGGCTTTATAGGCTGGGGCAGGTGTGGGAACAGGGGACGATAAAGGAGTTTACTGAGCTGCAGGAAGAGTATGGCCTAGAGGAGCGCGACTTGGTGTTCTACCACTGTTTAAGGAACTTCCTACGCCGGCGCGCAGGGGAGGAACTGGATCTGGTGGAAACAGGATTAGAGAGAGCAATTAGAGAGGGAGGGGGGAAAGGAAGTGTAACTAGAATATACAGGGCACTGCTCTTGCTTGTGGCCCCGCAGGATTACTATGTTCATAGGTGGGAGCAGGAGCTGCATAGGACCTTCCCCTCGGGTGACTGGATGCATATCTTTAGATCTTTGTTGAAACCCTCAATCGCACAACCACTAATTGAAAATGGGTATAAAATTTTTTACTGGTGGTACTACACACCGGTAAGGCTTAAACGGATATACCCGAGCCTGTCAGCGGAATGTTGGCGAGAGTGTGGGTCACAAGGGACATTTATGCATGTATGGTGGGATTGTCCAAAGGTGAGAGAATACTGGGCACGGGTGCTGCACATGGTTTATACGATTCTTAAGGTGCAATATCCAGGGCGAGTTGAATATTGTCTGCTACATCTTAGACCCCCGGGAGTGAAGGCCCACTTACACAAATTGGCAGTGCAATACTTTGTAGCAGCAAAAATTGAAATAGCTCGGGCCTGGAAACAGAAAAACACACCATCATTACAGTTGATAACTCGAAAGGTGGATTTCATCTATCAGATGTCAAAACTAACAGCTATGACAAGGGGGCAGGTTGCATTGTTTCTAAAAATCTGGCAACCATATGAGCTTATGAGGGAAGAGCTACTATCTTCCCCGTAGTGCCTGAGGGAGGGAGGGTTGGGGGAGGGTGGGCAGGGGATATATGTTTGAGCGACTAAAACAATGTTCAGTTAAGCTTTGGAAGTTGTATGATGCGATATGGCTATGATTTGTTTTGTATTCAAAATTTTCAATAAAAATATTGTTAAAAAAAAGAAAGGAAAGGGCGAATTTTGGTGATATTATAGAGAAAGAACCGACAGGTTTTGGCAGTATGTTGAATATGTGCAGAGAAGGAGAGGGAGGAGTCGAAGATGACCCCAAGGTTATGAGCTGATGAGACAGGAAGAATGAGAGTGTTATCCACAGAAATAGAGAATGGGGGAGGAGGAGAGGTTGGTTTAGGGGGAAAGATAAGAAGCTCAGTCTTGGTCATGTTTAGTTTCAGATGGTGCTGAGACATCCAGACAACAATGTCAGACAGGCAGGCTGATACTTTGGCCTGGATTTCAGCTGAGATTTCTGGTGTGGAGAGGTAGATCTGGGAGTCATCAACGTAAAGATGATACTGAAAACCATGGGATGAGATCAGAGTACCAAGGAAAGAAGTATAGATGGAGAACAGAAGAGGTCCCAGGACAGATCTCTGAGGTACACCAACTGACAGTGGGATAGAAGTAGAGGAGGATCCACTAGAGTATACACTAAAAGTACGATGGGAAAGATAAGAAGAAAACCAGGAAAGAACAGAGCCCTGAAATCCAAGTGAGGACAGCGTATCAAGGAGTAGACTGTGATCAACAGTGTCAAAAGAAGCAGATAGATCGAGAAGGATGAGGATATAATAGAGACCTTTGGATCTGGCCAGGAACAGGTCATTGGAGACTTTAGCAAGCGCTGTTTCAGTTGAATGAAGGGGGCGAAAGCCAGATTAAAGTGGATCAAGAATAGCTTGAGATGAAAAAGTCAAGGCAACGGCAGTGAACAGCATGTTCAAGTATCTTGGATAGGAAAGGGAGGAGGGAGATGGGGTGATAGTTGGAAGGACTGGTAGGGTCCAATGAAGTTTTTTTAAGGAGTGGTGTGACTACAGCATGTTTGAAGGCATCAGGAACAGTCGCAGTGGAAAGTGAAAGATTGAGGATATGACAGATAAAAGGGATGACAGTAGGAGAGATAGTGTTAAGTAGATGGGTGGGAATAGGATCAGAGGAACTAGTTTCGAGGAGGAAATAAGATGTATAGTTTCCTCTTCAGTGATTTCAGAAAAAGAGGCAGGGGTTGGAGGGTTGAGAGAATGGACTAAAGGAAGGAGAGGTGGAGGTGTCCTGGTTGAGAATTCAAGTTTAACCTTGTGAACCTCATCATGAAAGAACTCAGCCAGAGTCTAGGGGGAAAGTGAAGGGGGAGTTGGAGGTGAAGGCAGTTTGAGGAGAGAGTTCAGTGTGGCAAAGAGATGTTGAGGGTGTGAGCCAAGAGAATTTGTCAACTGGATGTAATAGTCCTGTTTGGCAAGTAAAAGAGCAGACTGGAAGGTCAGCAAGAATTTGAAATGTATGAAGTCAGCATGGGCACAGGATTTCAGCCAAAAGCATTCGGCAGAGCGGGCACAGGAACGTAGGTAGCAGATTCTAGAGGTCAGCCAAGGCTGGGGTTTGGTACGTTTTACAGAACAGGGAATGGGAGGAGCGAGAGTATCCAGAGTAAGGGAGAGAATAGTATTATAGGAAGAGACAGCCTCATTGACAGACTTGGATAACATAGTGGTAGAGAAGAGATTTGAAACACTGGAGGACAGAGTAGAAGGGTCAATAGCCTGAAGATTCCTAAATGTATTGGTTAAGATTGGCCGGGACTGGGGAGGAGGGTGTTTAAGTTATCAGATGATGGTCAGAGAGGCACACAAACTGGAGAGTGAGCAGTTTGAGAAGAGAATAAGATCAAGACAGTGGCCATTCTGGTGAGTGGGGGCAGTGGAGCACAGTTGAAGATTGAAAGAGGATGTTAAAAGCAAGAAACTAAGAAGCATAAGAGTCAGAGGGATCATTAGCATGAATGTTAAAATCCCCAAGAATGAGAGAAGTAGATGAAGGTGCAAGAAAGAAGGAAAGCCAGGCATCAAAGTCAGTGAGAAAGGAAGAAAGGGACTTATCAGGGGGTCAATAAATGACTGCTATTCGGAGAGGCAGAGAAGCAAATAGACGGATAGAGTGGACTTTGAAGGAAGAAAAACAGTGACACTGAGGTGGAAGAAGAGGTTGAAATCTACAAGAGGGTGAAAGTAGTAGCCCAACCGGGCGAGGAGTATGGGAGAAAAGATAACCTCCATGGCATAAAGCCATGACTGAAGCAGAGTCTTCAGGATAAAGCCAAGTTTCAGGTAGGGCAAGCAGATGGAGAGTACGAGAGATAAAGAGGTCATGGATGTAGGAAAGTTTGTTACAGACAGAGCGGGCATTCCACAGAGCGCAAGAGAAAGGCAGGGAAGAAGGGGGGAGGAGAGGAACAGAAATTAGATTGGAGATATCACGGTGTGACCTGCACAAATAGGATGAGAGCTGATGTGAAGGACCAGGATTTGGATTAATGTCCCCAGCGGAGAGCAGGAGAAGGAGCAAGAGTAGGGAGAAGAGTCGGAGAGGTATGACGACAGCGATGAAGGCGAGATGTACTCAGATAGAAAGGAGATGGATGAATGGAAGGAAGGAAATCTTGAAGGCTGAGAGCTGAGAAAAAGGAAGAGGAAAAAAAGAGATGGTGAGATGATGATTACAGAGGGTGGACAATGTGTTCCTGTAGTGTACAGTGGCTTCAGATGGAGAAACAGATTAGGAAGGGACAGTACCAAGAAGAAAAAGTGTACTGGAGCCATAAGTAGTAACTGGGAAAAAATAAATGTAAAGAGAAAATGCCTTGCGCACCAGAGGCCCTGAGTGGATCGGAGTGGACCTGGGAGTCACCCCGGAGAAGGCTGTAAAGTACTACAACCATGGACCATAAAGTCTCCATACGGAAGGACAGCACTTTTATTTACTTTAAAAGCTTATATATCACCAAATTAACTAAGTGGTCTATAGAAAGTATGCAGCCTTGTAGATTTCCTTGAGGTCCAAAATAAGGAGCCCTCTTTCTTGGACACCACAAAGTAAATGGAGTATCTGCCAGAACCTCTCTTCCTGAGGGCCACAAGCATGTCCAAGGTCTGATGAACAGTCATTGCTTTCTGATGAGACTTGCAGGGAGAGACCAAAAAGGAATCCATGTTACAGGAACCCTGCAGAGCCCATATGAAGACTCCCTTACAAGGGCCAAACTGAGAACACTCCCCCAACCTCCAACCAGTGCAAGATGTACATGGTGAAATTAGGTCTTACCTGCTAATTTTCTTTCCTCTAGATCCTCCAGACCGTTCAAGACGCTTGGGTTATGCACCCCTACCAGCAGAGGGAGACTGAGAACACTAAAACTTCTTATACAAGTAGCCTGTGCAGACCTTCTACTAACCAGTAAAACAATAAAGCAGAGGAACAAAACACCACCTAAACAAAACCACTGAATCCACACTCAGATCTCCTCCCCTTAAGACGGGGGAATTCTACTACAGATGGGCACAAACGGTACCACAAACTGCCCTTAGTAAAACTCCAGGACCCAAATCACGGGAGCTACTAGAAATATCAGCAACTGAAGTCTCAAGAAATTATCATACTGAAGTGGCCGATACACTGCCCGATACACTGGGTGGGTTCTTGAACGGTCTGGAGGATCTAGAGGAAAGAAAATTAGCAGGTGAGGCCTAATTTCACCTTCCTCAGCAATCCTCCAGACCATTCAGACGCTTGGGACGTACCAAAGCAGTAAACACATTTAAGGATGGGACCTGCGAAGCCCAGAGGACAGGACTTCAGCTCCAAAACTGGCATCCTCCCTTGCCTGTACATCCACTCTGTAATGTTTGACAAAAGAATGCAGGGAGGACCACACCGCCCCTCTACAAATGTCCACCAGTGGAACAAAACTACTCTCTGTCCAAGAAGCCGCCATCCCCCTAGTGGAATGTGCCCTGAGCCCCACCGGCAAGGTACGGCCATGCAATATGTAAGCCAAAGAGATGTCATCCTTCAACCACCGAGCTGTAGATGCCTTAGAAGCAGCTGCTCCTTTCTTGGGCCCCCCAGGAAAGACAAATAACCTGTCCAAAGACCTGAATTCCTCCGACCTGCGGAAGTAAACCTTCAACACTCTGCGCACATCCAATTTCACCAAACGACGCTGAGAAGCATCCCCCGTCCGGTCCCCCAAGACCGGCAACAAAATCACCTGATTGACATGAAAGGAGGATACTACCTTAGGCAAAAACGAAGGCACTGGACGCAGCGAAACCGTTTCCTTAGAAAACCACAGAAACGGAGGCCTACATCAAAGAGCTTGAAGTTCTGAAATCCGGCGAGTCGACGATATAGCTACCAAAAAGACCACCTTCATAGTAAGGTATTTTATCGAACAAGACTCCAAGGGCTCAAAAGGAGAACCCGCCAAAGAGTCAAGAATGAAATTAAGATCCCACTGAGGAACTACCAGCCACTGAGGAGGACGAAGCAACTTCACCATCCTCAAAAAATGGACCACATCCGGGGAAGACGCAACCGACCTGCCCTGCACCTTACCCCGAAAACACGCCAAAGCAGCCAGCTGCACCTTCAAAGATGACAATGAAAGGCCCTTCTCAAAACCATCCTGCAAGAAATCCAAAATGCACGACACATAACCTGTCAAAGGGACACACGCCTGGTCCCCACACCAATCTTCAAATATGTGCCACACATGCACATAGGCCAAAGATGTCGAACGTTTGTGAGACTGCAGTATCGTCTGAAACACCTGAGGGGAAAATCCCTTCATTCTCAACCGTTCCCTCTCAAGGGCCACACCGTAAGAGAGAACCGATCCGGATCCGGCATGATAACTGGACCCTGACACAACAGCACCGAGCCCCCCAGACGCAGAGGCTCGCCATCTAACAAGCGCATCAGATCCCCGAACCACGGCCGACGCAGCCAATTCGGAGCCACCAACAACACCGGACCCGCATGACATTCTACCCTCTGTAGGACTCGACCTATCAAGGGCCACGGGGGAAACACGTACAGCAATACCCGCTGAGGCCACAGAAGGACCAACGCATTGATCCCTTCCGCTCGCGGATCCCGACTGAAATACTGAGGAACCTGAGCATTCTGTGCCGATGCCATGAGATCCACTACTGGCATTCCCCACTTTAGAACTATCTGGTCGAACAACGACCGGTGCAGAGACCATTCTCTGGGGTCCAACATATGTCTGCTTAGGAAATCTGCGTTCACGTTGTCCACCCCGGCCACGTGCGCCGCCGAAATCTGCACTAGACGCCTTTCCGCCCAACTCATGAGCAGAGCCGTCTCGATTGCCAACCGCGGACTCTTTGTATCGTCCTGCCGGTTGACATACTCTACCCGCTGTCGCATTGTCGGACATGACTCTTACCACCTTTCTGACCACACTTGAGCGAAACGCCAACAGAGCTAGCCGAATCGCCCTCGTCTCCAACCGGTTGATAGACCACTGAGCTTCCTCCGTCGACCACCGCCCCTGCGCGGACCGACCGAGACACTGAGCTTCCCAGCCCAGCAGACTGGCATCCGTTACCAGAATCACCCACTGAGGAGGTTCCAATGGCATGCCCTTTTTCAGATGGGCCAAGCACATCCACCACTGGAGACTGCGCCGAGGAGCCCCCCTCAATGGCAACCGCAACTCCAAACTGTGTACAACAGAGCCACCTGAAGCTGACGCATATGTGCCCTGGCCCATGGTACTACCTCTATTGTCGCTGCCATGAGGCCCAGAAACCGAAGATACATTCGAACCGTCGGACTCTGAATGGACATTAACAGCTAGACCTGCTGCTGAAGAGAGGCGATCCAAGAATCCGGCAGAAAAACACGACCCACTGCCGTGTTGAACCGCACTCCCAAGTACTCCAGACTCTGCAATGGGATCAGCTGACTTTTGACTACATTCACTACCCATCTGAGCGATTCCAGAAACGCGACCAACCTGAGCCGTTGCCGCCACACTGTGAGCCCGAGACTTCGCCCGGATCAACCAGTCGTCCAGATACGGATGCACCAGAATTCCTGCCTCCGCAAAGCCACTGCTACCACCACCATTATCTTGGAGAAGGTGCGTGGAGCCGTTGCCAGACCAAAAGGCAGAGCACAGAACTGAAAGTGCCTCCCTAAAATAGCAAAACGAAGGAAACGCTGATGGGCCTCTCGAATCGGCACGTGCAGATACGCTTCCGTGAGATCCAGTGACGTGAGAAATTCTCCCTGACGAACAGCCACTATGATCGAGCGCAGTCTCTCCATGCGGAAGGATGGCACCTTGAGCGCCCCATTGACCCTCTTGAGATCTAAAATGGGTCGAAACTGGTCCTCCTTCTTCGGCACCACAAAGTAAATGGAATAACAACCCATTCCCAGCTCATGCTGAGGAACGGGTACCACAGCTCCCAACTGGATTAAGCGACCCAGAGTCTCTTGAATAGCCTTTAACTTGACTCGAGAGTGACAAGGAGGGGGAAGAAACAGATCCGGCAGCGGGTGCTCGAACTTGATCGCATAACCGTTGCGAACGACCTCCAGCACCTACTGATCTGAAGTAATTTGGGTCCACCCCTGATAAAACAGACGAAGTCACGCCCTGACCTTCACCAGAGGCCGGACCCGCACACCTTCATAAGGAGGACATTACCATTTCCAGCACCTCCGGATGAGTCCCAACCTCCTTGACAACCCCCTTGAAAGGACTGCGTCCGCTGGAAAAACTGGCTTTTAGAAGGAGACACAAATCTGCCCGGCCTATACCGCCTCGCGTCCTTAAACCGACCTCTAGCCGAACCACTTCGACTAGTCGCCTTAGGCCGTAACTCCGGCAACCGTGAGACCTTGGTATCCCCAAGACCACTCATCAGTTTATCCAAGTCCTCTCCAAACAACATAGAACCTTTGAAAGGTAGAGAACACAACTTTGCTTTAGAGGCCGCATCTGCCACCCAGCCCCTAAGCCAAAGAGCCCTGCGAGCCGTCACTGCCAGAGCCATATTCTTAGCCGAAGCCCTTAGCAAATCATAAAAGGTGTCTGCCAAAAACTAAGACCCCATCTCCAATTTGGCCAGGTCCTGAACCAAACCAGTCCTATCTAACGCAGGCTCATCCAAGAGCTTCTCCGCCCAACGGAAACAAGTTCTGACACACAGAGGCTTGCAAGGCCAAAGCCGACAAATCAAAGCTGCGCTTCAGAAAGAACTCTAGCTTCCTATCCTGAGAATCCCGTAAGGCTGTACCGCCACCCACTGGAATGGCCGTAGCCTTAGTAACCGCCGTAACCACCGCATCCACAGTAGGTGGTTTCAGCAGGGCCAAATCTTCCGGAGGCAAGGGATACAGCCGCGCCATAGGCCTAGACACCTTACAAGCAGCCTCCGGCACAGACCATTCCTAAAAAACCATGTCCCTAATGTCTGAATTCATGGGAAAGGAACGGGAGGCTCTCCAAATCCCCTTAACCAAGGGATCTACCTGGAGTCCCTCTGCAGAGGGAGTGGCCGCCGCAGCAAACTTCAAAGTAGAGATCACCTGATCAGTGAGCTCTAACTCCTCCTCCTTATGAAAAATGCGATCCACTGAAGAATCTTCCCCAGGCCTTAGCCCATCCTGATCCTCAGACACATCTAAGAGATCCTCCTCTCCTGGGTCACTCCAAACGTCCGACCCAGGCAGAGAAAGTATCTCCATAGGCTCTGAAATATCCACCAGTGGGCGCTTAACTGCCACTGAGCTAGCAGCCTCCGGGGAACAAACAGCCTGAGAGGGGCCAGCTCTCCAGGCATTATACAGAGACCAAACAAACTCAGGGGGGAAGCCAGACCCCCCCGCCCGACGCTGCTGAAGCCCTAACAACACTTCCCGCAGTCTCTGCGACGGACCCCCCTCGCTCCCGAGGCGGCAGGTCCATCGCGTGAGCCGCGGCTAAACTAGGCGCGCTTCCCACCACACATGGGTCCCCTGGCGCCGGTACGGAATTTCCCGCCAAAAACGGCCCGGAATGTGCGGTCAAATCACCGCCCAACACCTCCACCAACTCAGGGGAAAGCACGGGAGGCAAGAGCGCTGACAACATAGGCTCCCCACAAAATTTACATTGGCCACCTTTCACTTCAACGCCGCACATCGTGCAAAACCGACACCTCGCCGGCTTAGACATAATGGCCGCGAACACAATAAAAACAAACAATTGCTTCTGCTCTGACAGACTAATAGGCAAACCTGCCTAAGGCAAGAACGCCCTTGAAGACGTTTTATCTCTGGACTGCCAAAATAGCCGCCTTTTAAAAATGTTTATTTTTAAAACCTCGTTGCTGATGCCTAAACACCTCAAGGGTACAGAACGAGGTCTGTAACCGAGGTCAAGCAGTCCTCCAGAGGAAGAGCACAGGGGGAGGGACCCGGCCACCCAGGTGTGACACCCCACAGGGAATAAGAAGCCCCTTAGGACTTACACCCTGTAATAGAGATCCAAGTGTGGGTTCTCTAACATTTACAACCCAACCTAGAAACCCCAAACGGGCCTACCAGACTGAGTACACTGGACAGGCTGCACACATCTACCCTCTGCTGAGACTGAAAAAATACTGGTTAGTAGAAGGTCTGCACAGGCTACTTGTATAAGTTTTAGTGTTCTCAGTCTCCCTCTGCTGGTAGGAGTGCATAACCCAAGCCCCTTGTTTTGATTGGGGAGCCAGCTGGGCTTTTCGCATACACTGTTGAAGAGAATGAGTGCAGTGGGGATGGACAGAAAGAGTACGAGAACAATATAACCTTTTATGTATAATGAAGAAAACAGGAAATACCCTTTTATGTACAATAAGTAAGAATAAGAGGAATCACATGTTTTAGAAGAAATGAAACTTATAACAGTATATAAGTGCAGAAAGAGAAACCCAAACTGAGCAGATTTTGCAACTCAGCCCGAGCGTCTTGCTTACTGGGTGACAAAACTTCTCCAGAGGGATCACTTTTGTAGTGACTAAGAGAAATACCAATTAAGATTTTATTTGAGGCACCTAAGTCTGATTATCTCTCCTTAACAGCCAAGGAGTTCATCTCTAAGGCTGAGGTGTATTCTCTTCCTAAAGGGGCAAGGGATGGGAAAACAGAGCTCATTGTTTACGTGCTATGGCAACTACTTGAGCTCATTTACGCAGTGTCTGCTTAGACATTTGCAGGGCTGCTACTTTGTCAACAATTCATACGTTTGCTAGACATTATTGTTTAGATTATCCTGGTTATTCCGATTCCGTTTTTAAACATTCAGTATTAAATTCTGTTTTATAATGCTTCAACTTACCGCCTCCTCCTGTCTTCTTGTTTGTTGCTTAATGTGTATTGCTCTTTATATCTCATGAATATAACTATTTATTACATAGTATATATTCACCACTGTCCTAGGAGAAAATATAGTTGCATACCTGTAATGTTTGTTCTCCAGGGACAGTGGGATATTTCAGCCACACAATCCCGCCCTCTGTTCCCTGAGTTGAAGCATCCTTGGTACGAACTGAGGCTGGAACGCGCTGGGTTAACTATTTATACTACTTGCCTTAGGTGGGAATTCCCACATATGCATTTTAAAAAAGTCTCTCTCGAGACTGTCAGCTTGGAATCTGTCTGGTCTGGTGCAGTCATCTACTGATGTTGACACTTGGTGTGGCTGAAATATCCCATTGTCCACGTAGAACAAACGTTACAGGTATGCAACTATATTTTCCTAAAATCTTAACTCTTTCAGCTACATGGGTTTGCTAGCCCACCATCTGCTAGAGACAGAAATACTGGGGGAGTTAGAGATTGCATGGGACCTCATACAGGGTGATGTAACCAAACCAGTTTTCATACATCTGCCACTATAAGAGCATCAACCCACATATCTGGACTAGCTGGCAGGACAATAAGGAAGAATGGACAACCATTAGCTAACTGCTTGGAGGATGACTGCTCAAGATCACTTCTCATCCTATCTTTTATGATTCTAAAACAAAGCACAAAGTCTACTGTGAAATAAGGAAGATATGAAAAAGGGGTGGCGCTGAACTCACTCTCAGTGGCTGCAGATGGCAGCAGTGCCACAGCGCTGGTGACAGCACTGGCCAGCTCATTCAAGCTGTTACTCTCACTGGTAGGATCATTGAGGCTGTCAGCAGGTACTAGGGCCTCTGTGGGCAGGTGATGCTGTTGTTGCTGAAGCTGGAGCTGGAGCTGCTGCTGCTGCTGCTGTGCTTCCTGAAGTTGCTGCTGCTGCACCAGGGCTGCCAGTTCCTGCTGAGTCAGGACAATGGGGATGGCTGTGGGCTGCCCCAGTTCTGCTTGAGCCACATCTGAAGTATCCATGGGCTCTCCGCTAGCTGCTAAAGTGGGAACAAACAGGACAGTTAAAAGGCATAGCTCTTAACTGGAGAACAGCATTAACCCTGATACTTTCTGCAAAATACACAAAAACACTACTGTGACGAAACAGTGGGTTTCTAAGCCTGTGAAGTGTATTATTTCATGAAGTATATTTCTCCTAATTGGCCAGCAGATGGAGTATGTTTCATGTTTTAAAGCTGTTGTAGAAAAATACCTTTTCTTTTCCAGATTAATCTTGGTGAAAGGCAATCTGCAGTACCATTGGCCAGATACTTTCAAAGTTAGTGCCCTGGGCACTGATTTGTCCTGGAGTTCAAATCTAGCCAGGAGGTACTTTTCTTTAGTCTCAGCTTGGGGGTAACAGAGGAGAAACATCTCTGTCCTGATACCCTGTTCAAGACTTATGAACAGTTAATTTCCCAAAACTCCCCAGGTGCTACCCAGGTAGTAACAATGTGTTTAGATAGTTTTTATACTAATCCTTATTGCTTGTTGGTTTTTCATCTGTTTTATATCATTCACTGTTCAAATTTTTCATAATAAATCATTTATTAGCTCAGTTTGTCTTGGTCTGACTAAGAATCTTGGTGGTCTGTGTTTTGGGTCTGTGGGTGCTTCTAGGAACTGTGGGACCCCTGGGAGTGCAGCTCCAGTGTTCTAGAAATCACTGGGGAACAACTTGAGCGTGTGAGACTTGCCCACAGGAAAGTGGGACCCAGTCGGTGGGGTGGAGGGTGCTAGTATAGAGCAGTGCCCAGGTGCAGGCGGGCCTGAGCAGTGCAGGGCACATATCCTCCAAGTGGCCACAGGGTTAACCCCAGGAACATTAAAATGGGGAAATTAGATCTTATGTACTAATTTACTTTCCTTTAGTCCCTCTAGACGAGCACAGATGGGTTATGCACTCTTACTAGCAGATGGAGACTGAGAACACGAAGTTTCAAGTAACCCTATAAGTGGTTTGTGCAAACCCCTGAAATTCAGTCTATGAATAGCAAAGCAGAACCCCAAAAAAGAGGAGAGACTAAAAGAAAACTTCCCAAGAGAATGTTCAATTCCAACATCACTGCTGCTGCTAAGCTGGTAATTACAAGAGCAGCACAAAATAAAACCAGAGGAGAGACTGTTGCCCGCTCTAGGTCTATTTCTGTCTAGTTATGTCTCATATATACTTTTTGTGTGTATATGTATATACACAATTTTTTTTTTTTAAATATCTTTTTCCAATGAAATACAATACAGACAGGATTCCCTAAAACCACCCTTCGTAAAGCAACAGAGGAAGACGAACAGCATTCAGAATACAGCACCAAAGCAACACAGAGCAGGCTCATCTAAAGGGGTTAAAAAAAAAAAAAAAATCAAATTAACAGGTAAGATCTAATTTCCCATAGTGTCCCTCTAGACAAGCACAGATGGGAAGTACCAATGCAGTGACCTCAAGGGAGGGACTCCTCGAAGCCCAGACTCCAAAACTTGCGCCCCAAAGGAGGCATCCGGGCAAGCCTGCACATCCAAACTGTAATAATGTGCAAAAAGCGGCAGTGACAACCAAACCTGAGTGGAGTGAAATGGGTAGATGTGAATTGTTATTCCCAAAATATTAGGAACTAGGGGACATGCAATGAAGCCAATTAGTAAATTGAAAACAAACTGGAGAAAATATTTCTTCACTCAACGTGTAAACATACTCTGGAATCCGTTGCCAGAGAATGTGATACAAGCAGTTAGCTTAGCAGGGTTTTAAAAAAGGTTTGGATAATTTCCTAAAAGAAAAGCCCATAAGTCATTATTAAAAATGGACTTGGAAAAATCCACTGCTTATTTCTAGGATAAGCAGCATAAAATCTGTTTTACTGATCTGCGATCTTGCCTGGTACTCGTGACCTGGATTGGCCACTGTTGAAAACAGGATACTGGGGACTTGATGGACTTTCTTGTCTGTCCCAGTATAGCAAAGCTTATGTTCTAAGTTTGGAAATCCTGCTCACTGAGGTCAAAGCCACCAGAAAAACCATCTTCAACTAAGATCTCTGAGAGTACAACGAGACAAGGGCTCGAAAGGTGCAGAAAACACCGATGGCACCAGATTAAGATCCCAGGAGGGAATCGTCAGACAAACTGGGGGCTGAAGCAGTTGCACCCCCAGAAGAAAGCACACCACATCTGGATGCATTGCCAGTGACATCCCGCTAAGAGAGCCCCCAAAACAACCCAGGGCCGCAACCCGCAGTCTCAGTGAAGACAAGGCCAGGCATTTATTGAGACCTATCTGCACAAAATCCAGAATCTGAGGCAGTGAAGCCTTGAAGGGAGCATTCCGATGATCCTGACACCAATCCTCAAACACATGTCACACCTGCTTATAGGCAAAAGAGGTGGAGTTTTCCCTCAAATTCAAGAGAGTCGAAATGACCCAGTTTAGTACCTTTTCGTCCTTAAATGTCTGTTCATGAGCCAAGCCATAAGGGAGAACCGAGATGAAACTTCCATGACAGACCCTGAGATAAAAGATCCTTCCCCCACCAGGAGCCTCACGATGTCGACATACCACAATCTCCAAGGCCAGTCCAGTGCTACCAGAATCACTGGTCCACCGTGCTGCTCTACCTTCTGGATGACCCTGCCTATGAGAAACCAGGGAGGAAATGTGTAAAGAAGCCCTGATGTGGGCCAAACCTGGACCAGGGCTGTTCAGACCCGCCGCATGGCCATCTTCTTCTGCTGAAGAACTGAGGTAACTTTGGCATTATGTGAGGTTGCCATCAAGTCCATTATTGGTTTTTAGATTTAATATACCACCTTTTTTGGATGTCAAATCAAAGCAGTGTATATTAAAAAGAGGTAGCCTGGCCTCCAAATCCTGGGATTGAGGGTATCACTGAGAAAGAGTAGCTGATTGAAGAGGTCTAATGTGCAACCTGTCCACCCGTATCACCTCCAATGACGGCATGGATCCTAGGACCTTCAGATACAGATAATCCTTGGCCTGTGGAATTCAAACTGAAGAAAGGCCCACCTGGGCTTGCAATTTCTGAATTTGAGCATCTGGCAGAAAAACCCTGCCCAGTCTGGTGTCAAAAGTGCACCCCCAGATATTCCAAACTCTGTGATGGCTCCAAATGATTCTTGGCCAGGTTTACCCCCCAGCCTAATTCTTGCAGAACCTGCACAACCTTGGATGTTATGCTGACACTCTCTTGAAAGGGCTTTGCCAGAATGAGCCAGTAGAAGTAAGGATGGATCAAGATGCCTTCCTTTTGAAGAGTTACTGCCACAATAACCATAACTTTGGGGAGCCGTGGCCAGACCAAAAGGGAGTGCACAAAACTAATAAATGCCAACCCAAAACTGCGAAACAAAGGAACCACTGGTGAGCCTGGTGAATGGAAATGTGCAGATAGGCTTCTGTGAGCTCTAGGGAAGTGAGAAATTCTCCTGGCTGGAACGTTACGATGACTGATCGCAGTGTCTCCATGTGGAAGGTGGACACCTGCAGGGCACAATTCACCTTCTTCAAGTCCAGAATGGAGCAGAAGTAACTCTCCTTCTTGAGCACCACAAAGTAAATGGAATACCGCACCAACTCATTGGTCGTGAACACTACCGCAGCCCATAGAAGCCACAAAAGTGTTTGCCGAACTGCCTTGACCTTCCACTGGGTTTGACAAGGGGATTCCAAAAACTATCTGACAAGGGGCAAGTAAACGCCAAAGCGTAGCCATTCCGAACAACCTCCAGAACCCACTGGTCCAAGATAATCTGGGTCCACCTCCGATAAAAGCCTCTTAACCATGCTCCCCCAGCACTGTATGCTGAACCCGGACACCTTCACTGGGAAGTCCAACTAGGGGTAGCAGCTGAAAGGCTGGAAACTCGGCCACCTCGGCGAGCCCTCCCCCCCAAAAGGGCTGCACCCTCTGAAAGAAACAACCATGCCAAGGCCTGCCTCCTCTACTAGGCTGATACCTGTGAACTTCCCAGAATCAAGGAACCACTTTAAGCCTATCCTCCGGAAGATGAGGAACCTTAGTCTACCCCAAACTTTTAACCAGCTTGTTCAATTCCTCACGAATTGAAAGAATGCCCTGAAAGAGAAACTTAAAAAGCTTAGACTTGGAGACCACATCTGCTGACCAGCCTCTTAACCATAGGAAGCGCCTCACTGAGAACCATGAACTTAGCAGAGGTGCTCAGGTCATAAAGGGCATCTGACAAGTAAGCTCCCATCTCGATCTAGGCTGCTTCCTGATCCACCAAGGACCAGCCATCCTCCACCTCTCTGTCTAGGATATGCTCTGCCCAATGAAACAGGCTTGAGCTACTAATCCTCCAGTAATAGCAGCCTGCACTGCCACATCAAAGCTCTGATTGAGAAGCGCTTCGATCCGACGGTCCTGTGGATCCTTTAGAGCCATATCACCATCCACCTAGACCGTATTCTTCTTTGTTACTATGGAGTGGACTGTATCCACCATCGGGGATGCAAGGTCTCTCTATCTTGATCTGGTATAGGGTAAAGGTGTACCATGGACTAGACAAGTCAAGATAGAGGCATCAGACACATTCCACCGAGTCTGGATCACCTCTCTAATATCCTGGTGCACAGGAAAGGACCTGGAGAACTTTCGGATGCCTTCACCACACAATCTCCTTAGGGGCGTCCTCGAAATTTCAGCACCGTGGAAACCTGGGAAATAAGCTCAAGGAGTTACTCCCTATGAAAAATCCGAATAGAAGTCCTCACCTGGGGCAGACCTTTCATCCAATCACCCTCTTCCAGGACCGGATCCTGATCATCCTCTGGGACTGGCTGTAAACTTCATTTGAATGGGATGAGCCAGCTTCCACCAGATCCTCCTCCTTCCGATCTACATGACACCTTTGGAAGGTAGAGGATTAGAAGGCCCCTGAATTGTCCCTGCAGAGGATTAGAAGGCCCCTGAATTGTCCCCACAGCCGCTGTCCCTCACCAGCATCCTTTCTGCAGAGGCAAAATGCCCTATACATACCCAAAACAAAAATCTAGAGGAAAATCCACTCCTGAAGGACCTGACAATGCTGAGACACTAGCGGGAGTCACAGCCAAAGACAAATACGCGGCTGGAGTTCCGGCGACAGAGATGAATCCAAGATTGTAGCACTTCACACTGAAATCAGAACTGCCACCATTAACTGCCCCTCAACGTTTTCTATAGCTACCAGGTCACCACGAGAAGGGTACGGCACCAGAGCAGCCACCACCGCTGGAACTGGCGCCGGAACCTCTCCCTCAGCCAGCACAATTAGGTCAGTGCCCTGCTGAATTTACACAGCGCCGATGACATACCAAACAGCACTTCAAACGCCAAGTCGACATCTCCCTCTGCCCAACGTGGGACCTGCACAAGGCAGCCAGCACAAGAAAATAGAAGAACCCACAGGACTGTGATAAGCAAGCTGCTGGTAACACCAAATCCAAACTTTTCTTTTTAAAGTAATTGAACTGAACACTGCAGGCAGACCCCTCAGGCACTCAAGGTTGTCTGTGTGCCCCACGGCAGAGAAGGCAAGCCGAGGCACACAGCCAAAAGACAGCTCATTAGGGAACCACAGCGAGGAGGACGGAAACTGGCCATCCGGGTGTGTAACAATCCTGGGGACTGAAGAGACTCCCCACAATGGGCCTCAACCCCAGTCCAGCAGGTAGGCAAACACAGAGCAAATATTTCTTTTCTCCATGCCTCTCAAAAGATTTTTTTTTTTTTTAACAAAACCCCTCAAGGAACCCAAAAGCACAGAGATCCTCTCAGGGCCTATAGATTCAGACTGCACAGGTTTACCACTGCTACCATTTGCCAAGACTGACAACAGATTGACTTTCAGGGGACTGCACAGCCCACTTATAGAGTTACTTGAAACTCAGTGTTCCCAGAGCCAGATGCACAAAGGTCCCGTTAAGAATCCGTCTGCAATTCCAAATTGGCAAAAATTTACCGACTTAGAAACACAGAGGGATTCACAAAGAGAATCGCATGCAAGTGCGCTGCTCGTTGCTTTTGCAACCCAGCTCATTTGCATGCGATACGGGGGAAGCCAGTCGGTGAGCTGAGCATGAACAGGTCAATCGCTATGAGTGGCTGCTCTGCGCATGCTACAGACTGCTCTCATGCACGCAGACAAGTTACGTGTATGAAACCAGTATAGATTTACCCCCCCCCCCCTTTTTTTTTTTTGATGGGCATACCTGTGTTGGGGCTCCCTGCCTCCCGGTGCTGGGAAAAACCTCTCTGCTGCTCTCCTCCTCTGAGGAATCAGCATCAGGATTTGTTTCCACCCCCAGCTGTTCCTGCTGCTTCCTTCTATTGGCTGGCTGACATCCTAGAATGCCCATCTCCCTGAAGATGGACTCTCATTGGCTGGCTGCTGTCCCAACTCCTCCTCCCTGCAGGCCTTCCCTGATGACATCACTAGTCCTCCATGCAGGGCTTCCTTGATGACATCACTTTAGAGCTGTGGACTGATTGGATCTGAACTTCCTGGTGTCCCCCTCCAGTAGTGAGTGGGCAGGACATCCCAGGCTGACGGGGTTTAGCCCCTCACTGTGGGGGGGAGGAGGACACCAGGAAGTTCGGATCCAATCAGTTCACAGCTCTAAAGTGATGTCATCAGGGAAGCCCTGCAGGGAGGAGGAGTTGGGATAGCAACCAGCCAATGACAGTCCATCTTCAGGGAGATGGGCGTTCTAGGATGTCAGCCGGTCAATAGAAGGAAGCAGCAGGAACAGCTGGGGGTGGAACCAAGCCCTGAGTGTTTCCCACAGATGCTGTTTGATGGACCTTTGTCTTCTCTGCATTTTTGGTAAGTTACCATTACTTTTATGCTTTACATTTTCGGTACTGCCCCCCTCCCCCCCAAATCTTGCCAGTAAAATGTCATTTGAAAAAGAAACATGGCACAGCTTTCATACACGCAAAGAAGCTGCGTGTAAGCTGGTGTACTTTTTTTTTTGTGCTCCATCGTCCCTGCCTTGTTTCTCCCCTTCTCCTACTTGCGATAATGAAAAACCAGCAGGTCCAGACCTCCAGTTAAGATTTCCACGGTAAAGGTAGGGACTGCTTTTGTGCATGGGGTCGGAAACGGTAGTGCATCACATTGCATGCTCATTATAATAGCTTTGCATTCCGTTTTCGTTAGCTGCTATTGTGACAGGAAAATGGCTCGGAAAACCCTTTTGTGCAAGTCCAGGTTTTGTTAGCTGCTATTGTGACAGGAAAATGGCTCAGAAAACCCTTTTGTGCAAGTCCCGGTTTACCACTTGCGTGCTAAACCAGCTAGAACTAGTTTGAAAACCACGTTGCTGGCTCGTTAAGTTTAGTGCATCTGGTCCTCAGTCTCCATTTGCTGGTAGGACTGCATAACCCATCTGTGGCGGTCTACAGGGACACTGTGGAACCTCCATTTTGACAGACTTTCTGCACAAAATCTTTAGACATGCATTTCAGGAGAACATATTTGACATTAGGAGAGCAGAAGAGATAGCGAATGATACATACCTGTAGCAGGTGTTCTCCGAGGACAGCAGGCTGATTGTTCTCACGACTGGATTGATGTCCACAGCAGCCCCCACCAACCGTTAGAAAACTTCACGGGCGGTCCCGCACACAGGGCACGCCCACCGCCCATGCGCGGCCGCCTTCCCGCCCGTGCGCGACCGTTCCCGCTCAGTTGAATGACAAGCAAAGGAATGAGTAAAACATAACTCCAAAGGGGGGGAGGAGGGAGGGTAGGTGAGAACAATCAGCCTGCTGTCCTCAGAGAACACCTGCTACAGGTATGTATCATTCGCTTTCTCCGAGGACAAGCAGGCTGCTTGTTCTCACGACTGGGGTATCCCTAGCTCTCAGGCTCACTCAAAACAAGAACCCAGGTCAATTGAACCTCGCAACGGCGATGGCATAACAGAAATTGACCTACGAAGAACAACTAACAGAGTGCAGCCTGAACAGAATAAATCGGGTCCTGGAGGGTGGAGTTGGATTCAAACCCCAAACAGATTCTGCAGCACCGACTGCCCGAACTGTCGCGTCGGGTATCCTGCTGGAAGCAGTAATGTGATGTGAATGTGTGGACCGAAGACCACGTCGCAGCCTTGCAAATCTCTTCAATAGTGGCTGACTTCAAGTGGGCCACTGACGCTGCCATGGCTCTAACACTATGAGCCGTGACATAACCCTCAAGAGCCAGGCCAGCCTGGGCTTAAGTGAAGGAAATGCAATCTGCTAGCCAATTGGAGATGGTGCATTTCCCGACAGCGACCCCCTTCCTATTGGGGTCGAAAGAAATAAACAATTGGGCGGACTGTCTGTGGGGCTGTGTCCGCTCCAGATAGAAGGCCAACGCTCGCTTGCAGTCCAATGTGTGCAACTGACGTTCAGCAGGGTGGGTATGCGGTCTGGGAAAGAATGTTGGCAAGACAATTGACTGGTTAAGATGGAACTCCGACATCACCTTTGGCAGGAACTTAGGGTGAGTGCGGAGTACTACTCTGTTATGATGAAATTTGGTATAAGGAACATGAGCTACCAGGGCTTGAAGCTCACTGACTCTACGAGCTGAAGTAACTGCCACCAAGAAAATTCAGATGGCATGAATTCAGTGGCTCAAAAGGAGGTTTCATCAGCTGGGTGAGGACGACGTTGAGATCCCATGACACTGCAGGAGGCCTTGACAAAAGCAAGCCTCTCATAAATCGAACGACTAAAGGCTCTCCAGAGATGGCTTTACCCTCTACACGAAGATGGTAAGCACTAATCGCACTGAGGTGATTCCTTACTGAGTTGGTCTTGAGACCAGACTCTGATAAGTGCAGAAGGTATTCAAGCATGTTCTGTGCAGGACAAGAACAAGGTTCTAGGGCCTTGCTCTCACACCAAACGACAAACCTCCTCCACTTGAAAAAGTAACTCTTTTTAGTGGAATCCTTCCTAGAGGCAAGCAAGACACCCTCGGACAGACCCAACGAAGCAAAGTCTACGCCCTCAACATCCAGGCTGTGAGAGCCAGAGACTGAAGGTTGGGGTGCAGCAACGCTCCGTCGTTCTGCGAAATGAGAGTCGGAAAACAGTCCAATCTCCACGGTTCTTCGGAGGACAACTCCAGAAGAAGAGGGAACCAGATCTGGCAGGGCCAAAAAGGCGCTATCAGAATCATGGTGCCGTGGTCTTGCTTGAGCTTCAGCAAGGTCTTCCCCACCAAAGGTATGGGAGGATAAGCATACAGGAGGCTGTTCCCCCAATGGAGAAAGGCATCCGACGCCAGTCTGCTGTGCGCCTGTAGTCTGGAACAGAACAGAGGCAGTTTGTGGTTGGTCTGAGAGGCGAAAAGGTCCACCGAGGGAGTGCCTCACTCTCGGAAGATCTTGCGTACCACTCTGGAATGGAGCGACCACTCGTGCGGTTGCATGACTCTGCTCAGCCTGTCGGCCAGACTGTTGTTTACGCCTGCCAGGTATGTGGCTTGGAGAAGCATGCCGAACTGGCAAGCCCAAAGCCACACCCTGCCGGCTTCCTGACACAGAGGGTGAGATCCGGTGCCCCCCTGCTTGTTGATGTAATACCATTGCAACCTGATTGTCTGTCCGAATTTGGATGATTTGGTAGGACAGCCAATCTCTGAAGGCCTTCAGTGCGTTCCAGACAGCTCGGAGCTCAAGGAGGTTGATCTGAAGATCTAGTTCCTGGAGGGACCACAGTCCCTGGGTGTGGAGCCCATCGACATGAGCTCCCCACCCCAGGCGAAATGCATCCGTCGTCAGCACCTTCGTGGGCTGTGGAATTTGGAATGGACGTCCCAGGGTCAAATTGGTCCGAATCGTTCACCAGTGCAGCAAATTGCGGCAAATGACAGACAGGCGGATGACATCTTCTAGATTCCCGGTAGCTTGACACCACTGGGAAGCTAGGGTCCATTGAGCAGATCTCATGTGAAGACGAGCCATGGGAGTCACATGAACCGTGGAGGCCATATGACCCAGGAGTCTCAACATCTGCCGAGCTGTGACCTGCGGAGACGCTCTGGTCTGGGAAGCGAGGGACAGGAGATTCTGCGCCCTTGCTTCGGGAAGAAAGGCCTGAGCCGTCTGAGAATTCAGCAGAGCTCCTATGAATTCCAGAGATTGCACTGGCTGGAGATGGGACTTCGGGTAATTTATCACAAACCCCAGCAGCTCCAGAAGGTGACTAGTGCACTGCATGGACCGAAGAGCTCCTGCCTCTGAGGTGCTCTTGACCAGCCAATCGTCGAGATACGGGAACACGTGCACCCCCAGCTTGCGTAGATACGCTGCAACCACCACGAGACACTTCGTGAACACCCGTGGTGCAGAGGCGAGCCCAAAGGGCACCACACAATACTGAAAGTGCCGTGTCCCCAGAATCGGAGATACTGTCTGTGAGCTGGCAGTATCGGGATGTGAGTGTAAGCGTCCTTTAAATCCAGGGAACATAGCCAATCGTCTTTCTGAATCATGGGTAGAAGGGTGCCCAAGGAAAGCATCCTGAACTTTTCTCGGACCAGATATTTGTTCAGGCCTCTCAGGTCTAGGATGGGGCGCATCCCCCCTGTTTTCTTTTCCACAAGGAAGTACCTGGAATAGAATCCCTGCCCATCCTGACCGGGTGTCACGGGCTCAACCGCATTGGCGCTGAGAAGGGCGGAGAGTTCCTCTGCAAGTACCTGCTTGTGATGGGAGCTGAAGGATTGGGCTCCCGGTGGGCAATTTGGCGGGCTGGAGATCAAATTCAGGGTGTATCCGCACCGCACTATTTGGAGAACCCACTGGTCGGAGGTTACGAGAGGCCACCTTTGGTGAAAAACTTTCAACCTCCCCCCAACCGGCAGGTCGTCCGGTACGGGTACTTTGATGGCAGCTATGTTCCCATGGATCCAGTCAAAAGCCCGTCCCCTGCTTTTGCTGTGGAGGCGCAGGGGGCTGCTTAGGCACACGCTGTTGACGGGAACGAGCGCGCTGGGACTGTCCCTGTGCCTGAGGAGGCCTTCGGGCCGGCTGGGTGTACCTGCACTTGCTGTAGGCGTAGGGCGCAGCCTGCCGGGCCCGGGAAAAACGTCCACCTGCAGAGGTGGATGCTGAAGGCGCCCGGTGGGAGAGCTTGTCGAGAGCGGTTTCCCGCTGGTGCAGTTGGTCCACCAACTGCTCGACCTTCTCGCCGAAAATGTTATCCCCCCGGCAAGGGACATCGGCCAGTCGTTGCTGGGTGCGGTTGTCCAGGTCAGAAGCACGCAGCCATGAGAGTCTGCGCATCACTATACCTTGGGCCGCAGCTCGAGATGCCACATCACAGGTGTCATAGATACCCCTGGACAGGAACTTTCTGCACGCCTTCAGCTGCCTGACCACTTCCAGAAACGGCCTGGACTGCTCAGGGGGGAGCTTGTCGACCAGGTCCGCCAGTTGCCTCACATTGTTCCGCATGTGAATGCTCGTGTAGAGCTGGTATGATTGGATGCGGGTCACGAGCATGGAAGATTGGTAGGCCTTCCTCCCAAACGAGTCCAGAGTGCGAGACTCCCGCCCAGGGGGCGCCGAGGCAGTATCCCTCGAACTCCGTGCTCTCTTGAGAGCAGAGTCCACGACCGCCGAATCATGAGGCAATTGAGGCAGCATTAACTCTGGGTCCGAGTGGATCCTGTATTGGGACTCCGCTTTCTTGGGGATGATGGGATTAGATAGTGGCTTCAGCCAGTTCCGAAGCAGTGTCTCCTTAAGGACATTGTGCAACGGCACCGTGGAAGACTCTCTAGGTGGTGATGGATAGTCGAGGTCTTCGAGCATCTCCGCCCTCGGCTCATCCACAGTAACCACGGGAAAGGGAATGCAAATAGACATATCCCTGACAAAGGAGAGGCTCTCGGGGGCGAGAGCTTCCTCTCCGGTGAAGGCGTGGGGTCGGAGGAAAGACCCAGAGACTCCTCTGAGGAGAAATATCTGGGGTCCTCCTCCTTCCCCCACGAGGCCTACTCCTCCTCGGTGTCGGACAAGAGCTCTCTCAGCTCAGACCTCAACCGGGCCCGTCTCGACTGCGAGGAACCACGTCCTCGATGATGGCGTCGAGCGGTGGACTCCCGTGCCGGCGGGAACGAAGCTCCCTCCATCGACGGGGACTCCACCTGCGTGGCGGTCGACACCGGTGCCGCAAGGGGCATCGGAGGCCTCGGCATCGGGCCGGAGCACACCGGCGCAAGCACCCCCGGTGCCGGCAGAGCCTGGGGCATCAGCCCTTCCAGAATTCCAGGAAGGATCGCTCAGAGGCACTCGTCAAGACCCGCTGTCGGGAAAGGCAGGGGGGCCGGTGAGGGTGTCGGTGCCAGAAGCTGCTCGGGTCCAGAAGACTGTACTGACGCGACACCTCTTCAACCGAGGGGGAACGCTCCTCCCAGCACTGCCGCTTCCTGGGCGTCGAGTCGTCCCTCGAAATACCGGAGCTGGCAGTCCCGTGCGCCATGGGCGACCGATGACGGTGCTTCTTTGCTTTCTTTCGATGCCCGTCATCGGCGCTCGGCGGAAGAGACGAGGAGGAGGTGGAACCCCCCCCCCCCCCCGGCCTCGAGGAATCGTATCCGACAGGGTTCGGTCCCGATGGCCCTGGGTAGAGGGAGTAGCCGGGGCAGACTGCCCGCGCGGCCGCTCACCCCCGTCGTCACCGGCAGGCCGACGGTACCTGTACTCCTGGGGTCGGTGCCAGAGTCGGCGCCGATTTCATCGACATCGGTACCGGTACCGAAGACCCGGCCGTCGACACCGATGCCATCGAGGTCGACGTCGAAGGGCCGGCGCAAGTTCCAAAAAGACGGTCCCGAAGAACTTGCCTCGCCACCTGTGTCCGCTTCCTTAAGCCGAGACACAAGGTGCACGTCTTGGAATTATACTCCGGGCCGAGGCACTGGAGGTACCAAGCGTGGGTATCGATCTGCGAGATATGCCGGCCGCACCGACCACACTTTTTGAATCCGCTCGGGACCTTCGAGGACATCGACGGAAAAATCGCGTCGGCGAAGTCAAAGTTGTCGATGGTGGCGGTGAAAAGCACACCCAAAAAAGAAACGACCGCCACCCTCGCGGCTAAGGACGACGAGGACAACTTCTTTTTTTTTTTTTTTGAAGAAAAAAAATACGCGTACGTGAAACAAAAAAAAACCACGGCTTGGCCGCAATCCGGTTTCCGGGGCTGACAAAGAGAGAGACGGGTAACACGTCTCTCTCCAGCGCGGAATAGAAAAAAACTGAGCGGGAACGGTCGCGCATGGGCAGGAAGACAGCCGCGCATGCGCGGTGGGCGTGCCCTGCGTGCGGGACTGCCCGCAAAGTTTTCTTCCGGTTGGTGGGGGCTGCCGTGGACTTCAACCCAGTCATGAGAACAAGCAGCCTGCTTGTCCTCTGAGAAAGTTGTGAACACTACAGAGCATGTTTACAAATATGCACTAGTTTAGTTACAGAACTGGTTCCCAAATCTATCCTGAGGGCTCCCCAGCCAGTAAGGTTTTCAGGATATCCACAATGAATACTCATGAGAGAGATTTGCATGCAGTGGAGGCAGTACATGCAAATCTCTCTCATGAATATTCATTGTGGATATCCTGAAAACCTGACTGGCTAGGGAGCCCTCAGGACAAGTTTGGGAACCAATGATTTACACAGTCAAGTAACAATGGCACATGAGCATAGGCGCCCCGTATAAGAGGCTTGGGGAGGCTAAGCCTCCCCAGCCCAATCTTGACCTTCCTCTGGCTGCTGCCCTCACAAACGCAGGGCTTGCACAGCAGCCAGGGAGCTCTCCCATCGTCCCTCCTTCCTTCCTGCTCCCCCCCCCCCCCCCCCCCCCCCCGCGTATAACCGTTTTACTCTCCCTGGCAGCAATGTCTGTGAAGAAAAAGGCACTGCAGGCTCGCCTCTGGCTTCAGCTTTTCCCTTCACTCTTCACACAGTGTCCCGCCTTCGCGATGATGCATTTCCTGTTTCTGCAAAGGCGGGACACTGTGTGAAGAGCGAAGGGAAAAGCTGAAGCCAGAGGCGAGCCTGCAGTGCCTTTTTCTTCACAGACGTTGCTGCCAGGGAGAGTAAAACGGTTAAGGGCAGGGAGAATCGCTGGACATGGAGGGGAGGGTAGATATTGATCTTTGATTTGGTCTTAATTTTTTTGCAACAGAATATGAACAGAGAAGTTTTTACTGTACATAGATTTTTTTAAACTGTATGTTTACACCATTAAATTTACGAGGACAAGGAAAACTGAAAGAATTACTGGCTTTCCCCTCCTTCACCACTACAGAATTTGTTTCGATGAAAATGCTATAATTTTGTTGTTAAAGACGAAGATGTTGTTTCCAGTTGTTTCCAAATTTAAAGGTATGAAATGAATGCAATGTCTGTTTAGGAGAGGGGGAAGAAACAGGTCTGATGAATGAACTGTCCCCCAGCTGAGCATGGAGCAGATGAATAATGAGGATGATTGAGCTTTGGAAGATGTCTGTAATTGTTTTTATTGTTTTGTAATCAGTAATAGATTTCAGAACCGGCTAAAAAATTCTTTGATTAAAATCTGATTATAGCTGGAGGTTTCTTCTATGGTAGTTGGCTAAGGGAGATGGGTTTAGGATTTAACATGTAGTCCCCTCATGGGCTTGCTTGGAAAGCAGATTCTGTGAGTCAAACGGTCCCCAACAAAACCTTGTTAATTTCTGGATGGTGTTATTAGGAAAATGCAGACAGGGGAAGGAGGAAGCCAACTCTAGTCTGATCCAATCGCGCTGCCCAAATAATGGAGGGAAAACCTCCAGTGGTGTGCAGACAGGCACAGAGATTCTTTGTGGATTGTATCTGAATTCTAATTATACTTGAACATTTTTTGAAAGGTGAGCTAAAAATCTGTCGTTATTAAATTATAGCACTGTACACAGTTCAGTAGCAGTACTACTAGTTTTGGAAGAAACTGAATTTACTGCTTGCTGTGATAAATAACTTTTAATGAATTATGTAAGAACTGTCCCAAAGAGGTTGCACAATACAAACTTTTGAGAGATTGCTTTCTTGGTACTGCACATCATGCAGCAGGCTGTTTGGTGGCTGCTGCTGGAAAACCCACCCGAGAGTTACTATATGAGCAGGAGGATATTGAAGACTGGATTGAAATGGACACAATCTTCCCAGTGGTGAAGCCAAAGAAAGTGAAGGCCACCTTCAAAAAGAAAGTGGTAGGTGCCATTAGCTCCCAGCAAGGTAAGGATTGTGGCTGCAATTCATCCAAAATGTATGCATGTATGCATATGTCCACTTTGAGAATCAGGTGCTCAACATTAAAAGTTTATATTTATTTACTTATTTATAGCATTTTATCCCACATTAAACATGAATTAGGGTGTTTTGTGGCTGTACATGAGAATTGTGGTATTATGATCCCTTGTTTCATATTGTTGACGGTCTGCATTTTCTGTATGGGTGGTATATTGGTGTATTAGGTTCTGCCCAGTGTAATATTTATGGTACAGTAAGGTTGTGAGTGTGTTTTTGCACAGTGTTTTGCAGTTGAGAGATTGTGGTTAGTATATGCTTTGAGCAACCACTTTATTCTTTAACAAATGATACATATCTAATATCTAAATTTAATAAAAGGTATTAATTGTGACTTATTTTTTTTCTGTGTTATCAGACAATTATGGATTTAAGCTCCACCCCTGGCCCCACCCCTAACCCCACCCCCTTTAGCCTCCCTAGTTGGGCCACCGACCGCCTATGCACATGAGGTATCAGAGAATAGAGTTAAAAAAAAAAAAAAAAAAAAGCAAATAAAAGCATGTTTTTTCACAATGTCATGATACATACCCATCACAGCTTGTTGGGCCGCCTGGAGCACAGCCTGAATAGCTAGGGCTTGAGCCTCCTCTGTGGCTGCTGCCTGTGCTGCTGCCTCAGCTGCTGCAGTGACTGCCAATTCCTCTGGTGTCAGGCCTGTTACCATTAATGTAGCTGTCTGTCCCTCAGCCATCAATTCCTGTGGCAGAGATAGCTGCTCTACTCCTTGCTGCCCCAATGATGAGGGCTCCTGGCTTGACTCTGCTTCCAGTGCTGTTGATTGAAGATCTGGCTCACTTTGCATAGCCTCCTCCTCCCCCCCTTGCTCTGATCCTACAGGCTCCACAAGCTCTGCTGTGTGCTGTTGCTGCTCAGGTTGCTGTGCCTCTTGGGACTCTGTCTCTCTATGTATGTTCTCTGAAGTGGGTGGGACTTCCAACTGCTCTGGGTTAGAACTGGCGTTCTGTTCAGTAGGTGATACTGCTTCAGATGAGGGCTCTGTTATAGAAGATATGTTCTGCAGACAAGCAAGGAATACTCAATTTGCTACACACTAAATTGTACACAGCTAAATCACCCCCCTCAAAAGTCAGAAACCTTTCAATGTCACTTCAAATTTGAACAAGGTGTCCACATAACCTTTGCCCCATATTAACATCCCTCCAGTCACACCCCTCTCATTCAATTCATTTACTGCATATGCCTCTTCCCATGCATTCATACTTCACACTGACTCCATACAATTTCCCACATTGCTCTCACTGGCACAGAAGGTCCTGGCAACGATGTGGATTGCGTGACCATAGTCACTGCCCTGCTTGGGACTGATGTTGCAGTTGCTGTAACGGTGGATGTTGCTGTTGCTTCTGTAGTGGAGGTATCAGCGGCTGTGAGGGCCTCTGTGCCAGCGTCACTGGGAGTGGTGCTTTCTGGCTGTGGTGCTTCCTGCTCCCCCTGGCCATTGGCTGTGGGTGGCTGGTCTGTAGTTGGAAGGGTGCAGATGGATTAGAGGAGAAACAGGATTACAACTAGGTAATATATCCCATAACCTTATGATGTTAAACACAGTTCACTCCCTCACTCCTGTCCATCCACTTGTGCCCCTGTGTCCATACCAAACATGTTTGAATGCTGCCAATATTCTGGTTTCTATAGTTTTCAAGTTTATTATTTATCGGAGAACCATTTATGCGGTATACAACAATAAGAGAGAAAAAGAGGGGAAGGAAATTACAATTTATTCAGAAAAGACAATTTCTCTCCAGGAGTCACATGCCTTACCTGAAATCAAACACTGCCACAGCCCCAGAACACTACAGTTAAGCTGTGTGACAGGTTTTCTTAATTTTGATTTAAAATTGATAGAACATTCACTTAAACTGGCACTCATCACCCTCTCACTGAAAGTAGTTTCTCACAACCCTCTTCAGCTTCCCTCCCTTCATCTTCCAATCCTATGGAAAACACCACCTTCTGGTAGATGGTGAAATTTGTTCTTACCTGTTAATGTGTTTCCTTGAATCCTGCTAGACCAGTCCACACCAGTGGGTTGTATCCTACCAGATGGTGGTAGAAAGAACAGACAAGTTCCAGTAATGTTAGCAGTATAACAGAAGGCAGACTGAAGCTAGTCAGAATATCTGAAGCTAAGCCTAAACAGTAAGACCCAAACCCAAATGAAAAATTCCTCCAAAACTTCACAAGCATGAATACCGACTGAGGAGCATTACATCGTTATTTTCAATAGAAATCAAACAAAATAAAACATGGAAAAGAAAATAAGATGATACCTTTTTTATTGGACATAACTTAATACATTTCTTGATTAGCTTTCGAAGGTTGCCCTTCTTCGTCAGATCGGAAATAAGCAAATGTGCTAGCTGACAGTGTATATAAGTGAAAACATTCAAGCATTACTATGACAGTCTGACAGGGTGGAAGGATGGGGGTGGGTAGGAGGTATGCATGGGGACATGAAAGCATATCATTGATATTGTAACAGGATAGGTGTGGATAGGTGAGGGGAGGGTGATTAACAGAGAAATACAGCTTTATGGTTTATAATGGGCTAGGAACCCCAGATTCTTGTTAAGTCCTTTCTGTTGGGTGTTAAAATATTCAATCATTCTGACTTCAAAGGTCTTACGTTCTTGTATGGTTTTAAAGTTACCTTTCAGGACTCTCACTGTGAAGTCACTGGTACAGTGTCCTGGGCCTGTAAAATGTTGACCAACAGGCGTGGGAACCCTGCTGGCACCAGTATTGTTCATGTGATGTCTATGTAAATTGAATCTTGTCTTAAGCATCTGGCCTGTTTCTCCAATATAGCATCCTTCGTTACATTTTTTACACTGAATGATATATACCACATTGGAAGATGAGCAAGTGAAAGATTCCTTTGTGGATGACTGTGGGGTCCTGTGAAATGTTTTGGCATAGTTTACAACTGGATAAATTACAGGGAAGTGTGCCCTTCTGTTCCTTTTCAGTCTGTGATGGAAGTTTACTTCTGATTAGCTTGTGTTTTAAGTTGGGTGGCTGTCGGAAGGCCAGTACTGGTGGGGATGAAGGATTGAATATTTTAACACCCAACAGAAAGGACTTAACAAGGATCTGGGGTTCCTAGCCCATTATAAACCATAAAGCTGTATTTCTCTGTTAATCACCCTCCCCTCACCTATCCACACCTATCCTGTTACAATATCAATGATATGCTTTCATGTCCCCATGCATACCTCCTACCCACCCCCATCCTCCCACCCTGTCAGACTGTCATAGTAATGCTTGAATGTTTTCACTTACCGTATTTCTCAGACTATAAGACGCACCGGACCATAAGACGCACCTAGGTTTTAGAGGAGAGAAATAGGAAAAATTTTTTTTTCCTTTTTCCCTCCTCTAAAACCTAGGTGCTCCGGTGCATCTTGTCCGAGTTCGGGATCGCCCTCCCCTACTCACGTCAGCGATGTTCCCTGGTGGTCTAGTGACGTCGGGGCAGGAAAGAGCCCCCTCTTTCCTGCCCAGCGCGCTGCTCTCCGTCCTCCTGTATGCTGCCTGACGGTCTCGGCGATATTCAAAATCATTTTGAATCTCGCCGAGACCGTCAGGCAGCATAAAGGAGGACGGAGGAGGACGGAGAGCAGCGCGCTGGGCAGGAAAGAGGGGGCTTTTTCCTGCCCCGACGTCACTAGACCACCAGGGAACATCGCTGACGTGAGTAGGGGAGGGCGATCCCGAACTCGGGGGGAGGGCGATCTGGAATCGCTACCTTCGGACTATAAGACGCACTCCCCCATTTTCCTCCCAAATTTTGGGGGAAAAAAGTGTGTCTTATAGTCCGAAAAATACGGTATATACAGTGTCAGCTAGCACATTTGCTTATTTCCGATCTGACGAAGAAGGGCAACCTTCGAAAGCTAATCAAGAAATGTATTAAGTTATGTCCAATAAAAAAGGTATCATCTTATTTTCTTTTCCATGTTTTATTTTGTTTGATTTCTATTGATAACCTTAAGAGTGGACTAACACGACTACCACACTCCTCCATCGTTATTTTCGAAAGTATATAACATGGGACTGCAGTATCCCACACAGACCAACCCTTAGTCTTCCAAGGTGGGAAACGGACTGGTCTAGCAGGGCTCAAGGAAAAGAAATTAAGAACAATTTTCGTCTTCCATGTCATCCATCTAGACCAGTTCTAACCAGTGGGATGTACTAAAGCTCATACACCTGAGTGGTAGAAGCTGACCAAATTTTGGCTTTGGCACCAAAAGTGGCCTAAAAAATTGGTTTGGGTTTTGACTGAAACCGAAACTCCCCTCACCTGCGATCACTCTCCATCTGCCCTCCCTGGGCCTACCTAAAGAAGCTGTGGTGGGGTCTACTACTACTACTACTATTTAGCATTTCTATAGTGGCCTCTTTGGGGCAGGAACAAAGCCCACTTGTTTCTGCTCAGTCGACATGGCTGCCAAGACTGACATGGGAGGTCCCGGCAGCCATTTTGAGAGTGAAACCGTTCTAACCAGAAGCAATCTCCATTTGCTCCCAATTATGCTGGTTTCAATCTCAAAATGGGCACCACGAGTCTCAGTAGTCATTCTGACAGAGCAGCAGCACTGGGCAGGAACAAGTGGGGATTGCTTCTGCCCTTGAAGAGGTTACTAGACCATCAGGGTTTCTTAAGGGCCTACAGGAGGTTGGGTGGCCCAAAGGGATCCATCTTTTGTGGGTGTGGCTGGTATTTTGAGCATGAAAGTTACAGCTGAAACTGAGTGGCAAATTTCAACTCTAGATTCAGTTTTGGTCAGCCTTTACTGGGTGGATGGAAGACAAAATTTCCTAGACCACTAACTGTTGCCTATGACACACAAATCCAGCTTGTAGTACTTAAAAGGAATGTAGAGACAAACAAGTTGTGATCCAGCTAAGCCTCTGCCCAGGAAGCAGCCTGGGCCCAGGGCCAATGCGCCCGAAGGCTCACTGGAGCCACTTTATTCATCAGAATGTAAGCGGCCTTGATGGCCATCTCAATCTACCGAGCAGCAGATGTTTTGGATGTCGCTTCCCTTTACATAGCCTATGAAAAAACAAACAAATGGTCCAACCTCCTTAATTCATTAGCGACTGCCAAGTACTTTAAAAGCATGTGTGCACGTTCAATTTGTGAAGCAAATGAAACTACTTGATGGAAATTGCGGTATAGCAAGTCTCATCAAATAAATAAAATCAGCCCCCTGCGTGGCCTCATGAGGCGAGAAGGCAATGAAATCATATGATTGACGTGAAAGGGAGAAACCATCTTCAGAATGAAGGAAGAAACCATAAGCAAGACTACATCGTTGGGAACTATAGGCTGGTAAGTCTGACTTCTGAGGTAAGTAAATAAATGGAAGCACTTTTAAAACAGACAATAGTGAAGTTTTTGGAATTCAATGTATTTCAGGACCAGAGGCAACATGGTTTCAAGTAAAGGCAGGTCTTATCAGACAAATCTGATTAATTTCTTTGACTGGGTGACCAGGACCTGAGGCAACATGGTTTCACTAAAGGCACACCTTTTCAGACAAATCTGATTAATTTCTTTGACTGAGTGATCAGAGAGTTGGATTGAGGGAGAGCACTAGATGTGGTGTATTTAGATTTTAGCAGAACCTTTGAAATGGTTCCACAGACAATAAACTAAGCCTTCTTGGTATTGGCCCTAAAGTGACAGACTGGGTTAGGAAGTGGTTGAGTGGAAGGCAACAGAGGGTAGTGGTAAATGGAGCTCACTCTGAGGAAAGGGATATTACCAGTTGTGTGCTGCAAGATTCAGTTATTGGGCCGGTTCTTTTTTGTAAGCGATATTGCTGAAGGGCTGTCTGGTAAGGTTTGCCTTTTTGAGGATACCAAAATCTGCAATAGGACAGATACCCCTGATGGTGTAGATAACATGAGGAAGGACCTAGCAAAGCTTGAGAAATGGTCCAGAATTTGGCAGCTAAGATTTAATGCTAAAAAATGCAGGGTCATGTATTTGGGCTGCAAAAACCTGAGGAAACAGTACAGTTTAGGGAGTGAGGAACATTTGTGCACAAAAGAGGATCAGTGGTCAAATTGGTAGAAAAGTTAACGGCGAAAGTTAGAAGGCTGCTTGGATGCACAGGGAGAGGCTCCTGGGGTCAGGTACAGACATCCCCAAAGACTCTGCCTCACAGCAGGGCAGGCCAAGCCAGTAGTTGTCAACAGCCCATTCACTCCTCTGTAGCATTGCCAGATGGCAGATCTCCGAGCAGGCTTGACTGAATACTGCAGGCTGAGCTGTATACTTATCCTGGAGCAGGTAAATAAGGCCAGAATTTAGTTTCTATTACTTTTTTTTTCTCCCAAACTTTATGCAGCAGTATAAGCTACTGCAGCTGGCTCCTCCGATTTATTTTTATTTTTTTGCAAAGTTTTAGTGGTGGTGGGGGAGAAGTGGATAAAAGCCTGGCCCCCAAGGACCTGTGCCAGAAGCTCAAGGATCCTTGATCAGGGCACTGAGCAAAGGAGGAGCTCAAATCATCTCAAACTCAGTCCAGGAATCCCCTATGGGTCTAGCTCTGGGAGAAAGGCATGGCCAAAGGATTTGACCAGCACCCTACCAGCCATAGTCTGGCAATGTGGGAGTCAGGCCAGAAGAACAAAAGACCTGCAGCTGCATCAGTCCAACCTGCATCATCTTCTGGAGGTAGCGAAAGAACTGACTAGCTTCCGGCTGCACCATTTGTTACACTGGGTAATGCACCCGAAACTTGTCTATCTTTTTCTACCTCTATCTGCTGGTTGGAAGTGTGTACACAGATGTGTATTGGTCTAGCTTGATGATAAGGAAGAATATTTTTATCATAGACTCTCTCTTTCAGTATCTTACTCCTGGGGGAATTCTGCACTACTGCACAAATCAGAATTTGGGAAAATTCCCCACCTCCGCAGACCTCTGCCTTTCCTGCGCAGAAAGAAAAGCTGGTTACCTGCAGCAGGTGTTCTCCAAGGACAATAAGCATATATTCTCACATGTGGATGATGTCATCTACGGAGCACGATGCGGATACTGCCACAGTATACTGCCACTTTAAAACTTTGAGGCAGTGTGCCCAACGCTCGATTGCGGGACCAGCAGTATAATATTAAAGCAAAGAAGACAACTCCATGGGAAGGTAGGAGTGATGTGAGAATATATACCTGCTGTCCTTGGAGAACATCTGCTACAAATAAGTAACTTTGCTTTCTCAGAGGGCAAGCAGACATGGTATTCTCACATGTGAGACTCATTAGCAACCAGGCTCACAAATGTAATTACAATCTTGGCAACTAAGGAGAAAGCGAGCCTGGCGGAAAAAAGGGCTGGAGGATGGAGTTGACATTTAAGCAGTAAAAAGATTTTGCAAGTCTGCTTGTCTGAACAGGCTATCCCGCCTAGAATGATTGGTTTAGACAGCAGAGAGAATTGAAGGTGTTGATAGAAGACCACATTGCCACCTTGCAAATTTTTTCAATGGAGGCAGAACGGAAACGGGCTACTGAAGCTACCATGGTTCCTACATTTTGAGCAGTGACACGGTCATGAAGGGTCGTCCAGCCCAAGCATACGTGTAGGCAATAGCCATCCAAGTCAAGATAGTACTTTGGTGATGGAAATTCCTAATCTGTTAGGGTCGAGAAATACAAAAATCTAGGAGACTTCTTATGAAGTTTTGCACACTTCAGTTAATATGCTAGAGAATGCTTGCAGGCTAAGGTAAGCAGCGTAGCATCTCCAGGATGAGTGTAAGGGACGAAGACAGAAGTACAATGGACTGATTGAGGTGGAACTCCAATACCGCTTTAGGGAGGAATTTGGGGTGGGTTCAGAGAACCCTATCGTGGCAGAATCTGGTGTAAGGTGGGTCTGCCACCAGAGCTAGAAGCTCGCTTACTCTCCTGGCAGTAGAAAGTGCTACTAAGAACAATGGAGTGGTTCAAATGGAGGTTTCATGAGAGCTGCGAGGATGACATCAAGATCCCATGGTACCAGAGATATTTTGATAGATCTGGTATGAAATAAACCTTTCAAGAATCTATCAAGGAATGAGCTGAAACTGGCTTATCAACCCTAGAGTGAAAAGCGTTAATGGCACTTATGTACTCTGACTTAGTTTTGAGGCCAGAATTAGAAATATGGATGAGGTACTCAATAAGGGTATGAAGAGAGCACCTAGCAGAATCGAGAACTCTGGCTGTACACCAAACAGAAACTCTTCTCCACTTGAAATGGTAACATTTCTGTGTACAAGTTTCCTATAAGCTAGGAGTATCCTAGAGAGACTATCTGGAAGATTTAAGGAATGTAAGTCTATGTCCTCAAAAACCAAGCCGTCAGGGCTAGAGCGAGGGTCTGGATTGACCCCTTGTTCTGTGGTATTATGCATGGAAAGGGTATGATACATACCTGTAGCAGGTGTTCTCCGAGGACAGCAGGCTGATTGTTCTCACGACCGGGTGACGTCCGCGGCAGCCCCCACCAACCGGAAAAAAGCTTCGCGGGACGGTCGGGACGCAGGGCACGCCCACCGCGCATGCGCGGCCGTCTTCCCGCCCGTGCGCGACCGCTCCCGCCAGTTGAATAACTAGCAAAAGATGAAACACACAACTCCAAAGGGGAGGAGGGAGGGTAGGTGAGAACAATCAGCCTGCTGTCCTCGGAGAACACCTGCTACTGGTATGTATCATACCCTTTCTCCGAGGACAAGCAGGCTGCTTGTTCTCACGACTGGGGTATCCCTAGCTCTCAGGCGCACTCAAAACAAGAACCCAGGTCAATTGAACCTCGCAACGGCGAGGGAACATCAGAAATTGACCTACGAAGAACAACTAACTGAGAGTGCAGCCTGACCAGAATAAATTCGGGTCCTGGAGGGTGGAGTTGGATTTACACCCCAAACAGATTCTGCAGCACCGACTGCCCGAACCGACTGTCGCGTCGGGTATCCTGCTGGAGGCAGTAATGAGATGTGAATGTGTGGACAGATGACCACGTCGCAGCCTTGCAGATCTCTTCAATAGTGGCTGACTTCAAGTGGGCCACCGACGCTGCCATGGCTCTGACACTATGAGCCGTGACATGACCCTCAAGAGTCAGCCCAGCCTGGGCGTAAGTGAAGGAAATGCAATCTGCTAGCCAATTGGAGATGGTGCGTTTCCCGACAGCGACCCCTAGCCTGTTAGGGTCGAAAGAAACAAACAATTGGGCGGACTGTCTGTGGGGCTGTGTCCGCTCCAAGTAGAAGGCCAATGCTCTCTTGCAGTCCAATGTGTGCAACTGACGTTCAGCAGGGCGGGTATGCGGCCTGGGGAAGAATGTTGGCAAGACAATTGACTGGTTAAGATGGAATTCCGACACCACCTTCGGCAGGAACTTTGGGTGGGTGCGGAGCACTACTCTGTTGTGATGAAATTTGGTATACGGAGCATGAGCAACCAGGGCTTGAAGCTCACTGACCCTACGAGCTGAAGTAACTGCCACCAAGAAAATGACCTTCCAGGTCAAGTACTTCAGATGGCAGGAATTCAGTGGCTCAAAAGGAGGTTTCATCAGCTGGGTGAGGACAACGTTGAGATCCCATGACACTGTAGGAGGCTTGATAGGGGGCTTTGACAAAAGCAAGCCTCGCATGAATCGAACGACTAAAGGCTCTCATGAATCGAACGACTAAAGGCTCTCCAGAGATGGCTTTACCTTCCACACGATAATGGTAAGCACTAATCGCACTAAGGTGATTCCTTACTGAGTTGGTCTTGAGGCCAGACTCTGATAAGTGCAGAAGGTATTCAAGCAGGTTCTGTGCAGGGCAAGAACGAGGTTCTAGGGCCTTGCTCTCACACCAAACGACAAACCTCCTCCACTTGAAAAAGTAACTCTTTTTAGTGGAATCCTTCCTAGAGGCAAGCAAGACCCGGGAGACACCCTCAGACAGACCCAACGCAGCGAAGTCTACGCCCTCAACATCCAGGCCGTGAGAGCCAGGGATTGAAGGTTGGGGTGCAGCAACGCTCCGTCGTTCTGCGAAATGAGAGTCGGAAAACACTCCAATCTCCACGGTTCTTCTGAGGACAACTCCAGAAGAAGAGGGAACCAGATCTGACGGGGCCAAAAGGGCGCTATCAGAATCATGGTGCCGCGGTCTTGCTTGAGCTTCAATAAGGTCTTCCCCACCAAAGGTATGGGAGGATAAGCATACAGGAGGCCGGTCCCCCAATGAAGGAGAAAGGCGTCCGACGCTAGCCTGCCATGTGCCTGAAGTCTGGAACAGAACAGAGGCAGCTTGTGGTTGGTCTGAGAGGCGAAAAGGTCCACCGAGGGGGTGCCCCACGCTCGGAAGATCTTGCGTACCACTCTGGCATGGAGAGACCACTCGTGCGGTTGCAATACTCTGCTCAGTCTGTCGGCCAGACTGTTGTTTACGCCTGCCAGGTACGTGGCTTGGAGGAGCATGCCGAACTGACACGCCCAACGCCACATCCCGACGGCCTCCTGACACAGGGGGCGAGATCCGGTGCCCCCTGCTTGTTGACGTAATACATTGCAACCTGATTGTCTGTCCGAATTTGGATAATTTGGCAGGACAGCCGATCTCTGAAAGCCTTCAGTGCGTTCCAGATCGCTCGGAGCTCCAGGAGGTTGATCTGCAGATCCTTTTCCTGGAGGGACCACAGACCCTGGGTGTGAAGCCCATCGACATGGGCTCCCCACCCCAGGCGAGATGCATCCGTCGTCAGCACTTTCGTGGGCTGCGGAATTTGGAATGGACGTCCCAGGGTCAAATTGGTCCGGATGGTCCACCAGAGCAGTGAAGTGCGGCAACTGGTGGAGAGGCGGATGACATCTTCTAGATTCCCGGTGGCTTGAAACCACTGGGAAGCTAGGGTCCATTGAGCAGATCTCATGTGAAGACGAGCCATGGGAGTCACATGAACTGTGGAGGCCATATGACCCAGAAGTCTCAACATCTGCCGAGCTGTGATCTGCTGAGACGCTCTGGTCTGCGAAGCCAGGGCCAAGAGATTGGTAGCCCTCGCTTCGGGAAGGTAGGCCTGAGCCGTCTGGGTATTCAGCAGCGCTCCTATGAATTCCAGAGACTGAGTAGGCTGGAGATGGGACTTTGGGTAATTGATCACAAACCCCAGCAGCTCCAGAAGTTGAATAGTGCACTGCATGGACCGGAGGGCTCCTGCCTCCGAGGTGCTCTTGACCAGCCAATCGTCGAGATATGGGAACACGTGCACTCCCAGCTTGCGTAGATACGCCGCCACCACCACGAGGCACTTTGTAAACACTCGTGGGGCAGAGGCGAGCCCAAAGGGCAGCACACAATACTGAACGTGCCGTGCGCCCAGGCGGAATCTGAGATACTGTCTGTGAGCTGGCAGTATCGGGATGTGAGTGTATGCGTCCTTTAAATCCAGGGAACATAGCCAATCGTTTTTCTGAATCATTGGCAGAAGGGTGCCCAAGGAAAGCATCCTGAACTTTTCTTTGACCAGGAATTTGTTCAGGCCTCTCAGGTCTAGGATGGGACGCATCCCCCGTTTTCTTTTCCACAAGGAAGTACCTGGAATAGAATCCCTGCCCTTCCTGCCCGGGTGGTACGGGCTCGACCGCATTGGCGCTGAGAAGGGCGGAGAGTTCCTCTGCAAGTACCTGCTTGTGGCGGGAGCTGAAAGACTGAGCTCCCGGAGGGCAATTTGGAGGCAGGGAGGCCAAATTCAGGGCGTATCCGCACCGCACTATTTGGAGAACCCACTGGTCGGAGGTTATGAGAGGCCACCTTTGGTGAAAAAATTTTAACCTCCCTCCGACCGGCAGATCGTCCGGTACGGACACATGTAGGGCGGCTATGTTCCCATGGATCCAGTCAAAAGCCCGTCCCCGGCTTTTGCTGTGGAGGCGCAGGGGGCTGCTTAGGCGCACGCTGTTGACGAGAACGAGCGCGCTGGGGCTGTCCCTGTGCCTGACGAGGCCTTCGGGCCGGCTGGTTGTACCTACGCTTCGCAAAAGAATAGGGTGCAGCCTGCCGGGCCCGGGAAAAACGTCCACCTGTGGAGGTGGATGCTGAAGGCGCCCGGTGGGAGAGCTTGTCGAGAGCGGTTTCCCGCTGATGCAGTTGGTCCACCATCTGCTCGACCTTCTCACCAAAAATGTTATCCCCCCGGCAAGGGACGTCGGCCAGTCTCTGCTGGATGCGGTTGTCCAGGTCAGAGGCGCGCAGCCATGAGAGCCTGCGCATCACTATACCTTGGGCCGCAGCACGAGATGCCACGTCACAGGTGTCATAAATACCCCTGGACAGGAACTTTCTGCACGCCTTCAGCTGCCTGACCACCTCCTGATAAGGCCTGGACTGCTCCGGCGGGAGCTTCTCGACCAGGTCTGCCAGTTGTTGCACATAGGTCCGCATGTGAATGCTCATATAGAGCAGGTATGATTGGATGCGGGTCACGAGCATGGAGGATTGGTAGGCCTTCCTCCCAAACGAGTCCAGAGTGCGAGACTCCCGCCCCGGGGGCGCCGAGGCGGTATCCCTCGAACTCCGTGCCCTCTTGAGAGCAGAATCCACGACCGCTGAGTCATGGGGCAATTGGGGCCGCATGAGCTCTGGGTCAGAGTGGATCCTGTACTGGGACTCTGCTTTCTTGGGAATGGTGGGGTTAGTTAATGGTCGCACCCAGTTCCGAAGCAGCGTCTCCTTTAGGACATTGTGCAGCGGCACCGTGGAGGACTCTCTAGGTGGTGATGGATAGTCGAGGACCTCGAGCATCTCGGCCCTCGGCTCTTCCACAGAGACCATGGGGAAGGGAATGCTGATAGACATATCCCGCACAAAGGAGGCAAAAGAGAGACTCTCAGGAGGTGAGAGCTTCCTCTCCGGTGAAGGCGTGGGGTCCGAGGGAAGGCCCGTAGACTCCTCTGAGGAGAAATATCTAGGGTCCTCCTCTTCCCCCCACGAGTCCTCATCCTCGGTATCGGACATTAGCTCATGTAGCTGAGTCCTGAACCGGGCCCGGCTCGACGTCGAGGCACCGAGGTCTCGGTGTCGTCGAGCGGTGGACTCCCGCGCCGGCGGGGACGGAGCTCCCTCCATCGACGTGGACTCCACCTGCGTGGCGGTCGAGACCGGCGCCGCAAGCGGCGGCGGTGTCGACGGCCCCGGCGCCGGGCTAGAGCTCACCGGCGCCACAGTCATCGGCGCCGGGGGTGGCACCACCTGGCGCATCAGTCCTTCCAGGATCCCCGGAAGGATGGATCTGAGGCACTCGTCTAGGCCCGCTGCCGGGAAAGGCGGTGGGGCCGGTAAGGGTGTCGATGCCGGAAGCTGCTGGGGGCCAGGAGACGGCACCGAGGTGCCGGAACCCCGACGCGTCGGTACCTCCACAACCGACGGAGACCTCTCCTCTCGACGATGACGCTTCGGCGTCGCCTCCTCTCCGACATCCGGATGCACCGAGGGCGACCGGTGACGGCGCTTCTTATCTTTCTTCCGATGCCCGTCACCGGTGCCGGAAGGCATGGAGGAGGAGGAGGTCGATCCCCCTCGGTCTCGAGGTACCGGGTCAGACAGGGTTCGGTCCCGTGGCCCACGAGCTGAGGGAGTGACCGGGGCCGATTGCCCACGCGGCCTCTCCCCCCCCACTCTCACCGGCGGACCGGCGGGCCGACGGGACCTGTTCTCCTGGGGTCGCTGCCATCGGTGCCGATGTCTCGGGCATCGATACCGGTACCGAAGGACCGGCCGTCGATACCGATGCCGTCGAGGTCGACGTCGAGGGGCCGGCGCAAGTTCCAAAAAGACGGTCCCGCAGAACTTGCCTCGCAACCTGAGTCCGTTTCCGGAGACCTAGACACAAAGAACACGACTTGAGATTGTGCTCCGGCCCGAGGCACTGGAGGCACCAAGCGTGGGTGTCGGTCTGCGAGATCGGCCGGCCGCAGCGACCACACTTTTTAAATCCACTCGGGACCTTCGCGGACATCGACGGAAAAATCGCGTCGGCGAAGTCAAAGTCGTCAATGGTGGCTGGAATCACACCACGGAAAAAAAAAAACGACCGAGCGACCACTAGGCCACAACGTGGCGTCCCCGCTAGAAGCGAGGGAAAAAGGGGAGCGCGTGCTCCACACGTGCAGGTTTTTTTTTTTGTTTTGTTTTGAAACAAAAAGGGAAACCGTACGGTAACCAGAAGCAAAGCGACGATCCGCGTAAACGCGATCGAGAAAATCCGGCGGCTGAAAACAGAGAGAGTGGCAAAAGCACAACTCTCTCCAGTCGCGGAAAAAAAGGAACTGGCGGGAGCGGTCGCGCACGGGCGGGAAGACGGCCGCGCATGCGCGGTGGGCGTGCCCTGCGTCCCGACCGTCCCGCGAAGCTTTTTTCCGGTTGGTGGGGGCTGCCGCGGACGTCACCCGGTCGTGAGAACAAGCAGCCTGCTTGTCCTCGGAGAAAAGGATTTACCCTCAATGGTTCCTTGCACGATAACTCTCTAAGAGGGAACCAAATTTGATGTGGCCAGTAGAAAGCAATTAGGATCATGATCTCTTGTTCTTGATGTAGCTTAAGAAGAGTTTTCCCAATAACAGGAAGTGAGGGAAAGACATATAGAAGATCTATGCCCGAATGGAGAAGGAAGGCATCTGGGACTACATGTTTGGGAGCATAGATTCTGGAACAAAAGCAGGGAAGCCTTTTGTTCTGAGGAGAAGCAAAAAGATTTATCGCTGGAGTCCCCCACTACTGGAATATTCGACAAGCCAAAGGCATACTAAGGGACCATGCATGAGGCTGAAGGACACTGCTCAATTTGTCACAGCATTCTGTTTGCAGACTAGATAAACAGCTCTAGAGATGTATTGAGAAGCTGCTCAAATCCATATCTGGATTGCTAGTTGACAGAGATGGTAAGAACCAGTTCCTCCTTGTTTGTTCAGGTAATACATCGCAACCTGGTTGTTCGTGCAAATGAGAATTATTGATTGAGGATATGGTCTTGGAAAGTTTTTGAGGGAGATCCAGACCGCTTGCAATTCTAGGAGATTGATGTCATTTTTTCTATTGGGACCATGAACCATGTGTATAGAGACCATTGAGATGAACATCCCCAAACTACTACAGAGGCATCCGTGGTGAAGACTTTATGATGTGGAAGGGACTGAAATGGAAATCCCCAAGTGAGATTCTGGGGAACCATCCACCATTGTAGAGAGTAGCACAGCTGTGGAGTAACTGGAATATGGGCTGAGAGCAACCTTGTGGCCACTGGTGTTACATGGACAGTTGAATCTATGTGGCCGAGAAGGCAGAGCATCTGAGGAGCAGATTACTTGGGTAAATCTGAATATCTGGGTGGAGAGATGCATTATGTTGTCTGCTCCCGGTTGAAGTAGGAAGGCTTGACCTTGAGTAATGACAAGGAGAGCCCCAATGAATTGTGATGTCTGAATTGGCTTAAGTTGTGATTTGGGGTAATTTATCATAACCTCGAGTTCTAGGAGACGTATGGTGGACAGAATTGGAGTCTGTGCCACCTCTCAGGAGGTTACCTTGATTAACCAGTTGTCAAAGTAGGGAAAGACGTGAATGTTCCACTTACTACTAATCATTTCTATAGCGCTACTAGATTAACACAGCACTGTACGCTGGACATGAAGAGACAGTCCCTGTTTGACAGAGCTTACAATCTAATTAGGACAGATAAACAAGGAATAAGGGAATTACTAAGGTGGGAATGAGAAAACATGGGTACTGAACAAGTAAGGGTTAAGAGATAGAAGCAGCATCAAAAAGGTGGGCTTTTAGCCTAGATTTGAAGACGACCAGAGATGAAGCTTGACATACTGGCTCAGTAAGTCTATTCCAAGCATTTGGTGCAGCAAGATAAAAGGAATGGAGTCTGCAGTTGGCAGTTGAAGAGAAGGGTGCAGATAAGAGAGATTTACCCAGTGAACGGAGTTCCCGGGGACGAGTGTATGGAGAGAAGAGTGAAGAGGTACAGAGGAGCTGCACAGTGAATGCACTTGTAAGTCAATAAGAGGAATTTGAACTGTATGACTTGAGGAGAGGGCTAATATGAGCATAGCGACACTGGTGGAATATAAGTCGTGCAGCAGAATTTTGAACAGATTGAAGGGGAGGAGAGATGGCTTTGAGAGAGACCTGTGAAAAGCAAGTTGCAGTAGTCTAAGCGAGAGGTGATAAGTGTGGATAAGTGTTCTGGTAGTGAGCTCAGAAAGGAAAGGATGAATTTGGTGATATTATAGAGAAAAAAACAACAGGTTTTAGCATCCTGTTGAATATGTGCATAGAAGAAGAGAGAGAAGTCGAAGATGACCCCAAGGTTATGAGCTGATGAGACAAGGAGGATGAGAGTGTTATCCACAAAGATAGAGAATGGGGAGACTGTTGCAGCACCCACTACCAGGCATTTTGTGAAGACTCAAGGAGCCGTAGCCAAGCCGAATGGTAAAACCTGCAGAGTACCACAGCGAAAGCGCAAGAACTTTCTGTGGGCAGTGAGAATAGGTATGTGAGTGTATGCCTCCTTCAGATCTAGACAGCAAAGGCAGTACTGAGTTGGATCATGGGGAGAAGTGGATCCCTGGGAAACCATGCAAAATTTTTTCTTTGAGTAAGAATTTGTTTAAATCTTGCAGGTTGAGAATTGTTCATTCTCCCCCCTCCCCCTATCTTTTTTGGCCAGCGGAGGAACTGGTTCTATTGCATTCTGCCAGAGGAGGGCAGAGAGCTCCTCTCAAATTACTATCATTTGGAGGGAGTTGAAACAAGACTCTCCTGGTGGATGGTCGGGAGGTCTTTTCCCAACACAGAGCGTAACCGTGCTGGATGATTCGTAGCACATAATGGTCAGAGGTCATGAGCGACCACTTCCATTGAAAGAGAATTAGTCTACCTCCTACCGGTAGATTGCTTGGAACAGACAACTGGACGGTGGCAATGCTCTCTAGGAAGGAGTCAAAAACTGGGTGGTTGTTTAGATTGAGAAGGGGTCTGTGACTTCTACCCCGCTGCTGCCGTGGACATGAGCACCGGGGCGTAGTCCTGTGAGGTAGAGGAGGAGTATAATGACTCTTAGATGTATAGTAGTTAGAGCATCAAAACCCTCTCACAAACCTTCTAGAAGAGGAGGCAGCAGAAGGTTGTGGCCTGGAAAGGGTTTTAATAGTAACCATATGCTTTTTTATTATGTTGGCCACTTCAACTTTGTCCCCGAAGGTAAAATTATGTATCATACCTGATAATTTTCTTTCCATTAATTATAGCTGATCAATCCATAGACTGGTGGGTTGTGTCCATCTACCAGCAGGTGGAGATAGAGAGCAATCCTTTTGCCTCCCTATATGTGGTCATGTGCTGCCGGAAACTCCTCAGTATGTCGATATCCAAGCTCCATCCGCAGGACTCAGCACTTAGAGAATTACACCCACAAAGGGACACTCTGCCCAGCTCACCACCGCCGAAACGGGGGAGGGTAATGAACCCAGCTCATCCCCACACAAATGGGGGAGGGGAATCCGTCCAGCTCATCCCCGCGGAGCGGGGGAGGGACACCACCCCGCCGATGCGGGGGGATCTGGCTTATCCTGCAACCGCAACCGCGGGAGGAGCTGACTGACCCTAACACTGCCGAAGCGTGAGGGGTACAAAGCTGCCCTACAGCCGCACGAAGCGGGAGGAAGCGCCGGCAGAATTTATGTCTCAATCCAGCCCCGTAAAACGGAGGGGAGAGGAATGCAGCAGCTCACTGTAACACAAACTCGTCTCAACTCTTGAAGAATCCAATTGAAAAAACTTGAACACGAAGTCCTCCTGAACAGGAACTGAAGACTAAACTTGAACCTGAAATGCAACCAGAATATAAACAGTACAGATATCTGGGAGGGGCTATGGATTGATCAGCTATGATTAATGGAAAGAAAATTATCAGGTATAAAGCGAATGCTACATACCTGTAGAAGGTATTCTCCGAGGACAGCAGGCTGATTGTTCTCACTGATGGGTGACGTCCACGGCAGCCCCTCCAATCGGAATCTTCACTAGCAAAGGCCTTTGCTAGTCCTCGCGCGTCAATGCGCACCGCGCATGCGCGGCCGTCTTCCCGCCCGAAACCGGCTTGTGCCGGCCAGTCTCATATGTAGCAAAACAAAGACAAGGGAAGACACAACTCCAAAGGGGAGGCGGGCGGGTTTGTGAGAACAATCAGCCTGCTGTCCTCGGAGAATACCTTCTACAGGTATGTAGCATTCGCTTTCTCCGAGGACAAGCAGGCTGCTTGTTCTCACTGATGGGGTATCCCTAGCCCCCAGGCTCACTCAAAACAACAACCATGGTCAATTGGGCCTCGCAACGGCGAGGACATAACTGAGATTGACCTAAAAAATTTACCAACTAACTGAGAGTGCAGCCTGGAACAGAACAAACAGGGCCCTCGGGGGGTGGAGTTGGATCCTAAAGCCCAAACAGGTTCTGAAGAACTGACTGCCCGAACCGACTGTCGCGTCGGGTATCCTGCTGTAGGCAGTAATGAGATGTGAATGTGTGGACAGATGACCACGTCGCAGCTTTGCAGATCTCTTCAATGGTGGCTGACTTCAAGTGGGCTACCGACGCTGCCATGGCTCTAACATTATGAGCCGTGACATGACCCTCAAGAGCCAGCCCAGCCTGGGCGTAAGTGAAGGAAATGCAATCTGCTAGCCAATTGGATATGGTGCGTTTCCCCACAGCCACTCCCCTCCTATTGGGATCAAAAGAAACAAACAATTGGGCGGACTGTCTGTTGGGCTGTGTCCGCTCCAGGTAGAAGGCCAATGCTCTCTTGCAGTCCAATGTGTGCAGCTGACGTTCAGCAGGGCAGGAATGAGGACGGGGAAAGAATGTTGGCAAGACAATTGACTGGTTCAGATGGAACTCCGACACGACCTTTGGGAAGAACTTAGGGTGAGTGCGGAGGACTACTCTGTTGTGATGAAATTTGGTGTAAGGGGCCTGGGCTACCAGGGCCTGAAGCTCACTGACTCTACGAGCTGAAGTAACCGCCACCAAGAAAATGACCTTCCAGGTCAAGTACTTCAGATGGCAGGAATTCAGTGGCTCAAAAGGAGGTTTCATCAGCTGGGTGAGAACGACATTGAGATCCCATGACACTGTAGGAGGCTTGACAGGGGGCTTTGACAAAAGCAAACCTCTCATGAAGCGAACAACTAAAGGCTGTCCTGAGATCGGCTTACCTTCCACACGGTAATGGTATGCACTGATTGCACTAAGATGAACCCTTACAGAGTTGGTCTTGAGACCAGACTCAGACAGGTGCAGAAGGTATTCAAGCAGGGTCTGTGTAGGACAAGAGCGAGGATCTAGGGCCTTGCTGTCACACCAGACGGCAAACCTCCACCACAGAAAGAAGTAACTCCTCTTGGTGGAATCTTTCCTGGAAGCAAGCAAGACACGGGAGACACCCTCTGACAGACCCATAGAGGCAAAGTCTACGCTCTCAACATCCAGGCCGTGAGAGCCAGGGACCGGAAGCTGGGATGCAGAAGCGCCCCTTCGTCCTGCGTGATGAGGGTCGGAAAACACTCCAATCTCCACGGTTCTTCGGAGGACAACTCCAGAAGTAGAGGGAAACAGATCTGACGCGGCCAAAAAGGAGCAATCAGAATCATGGTGCCTCGGTCTTGCTTGAGTTTCAACAAAGTCTTCCCCACCAGAGGTATGGGAGGATAAGCATACAGCAGACCCTCCCCCCAATCCAGGAGGAAGGCATCCGATGCCAGTCTGCCGTGGGCCTGAAGCCTGGAACAGAACTGAGGGACTTTGTGGTTGGCTCGAGATGCGAAGAGGTCTACCAAGGGGGTGCCCCACGCCTGGAAGATCTGTCGCACTACACGGGAATTGAGCGACCACTCGTGAGGTTGCATAATCCTGCTCAACCTGTCGGCCAGACTGTTGTTTACGCCTGCCAGATATGTGGCTTGGAGCACCATGCCGTGACGGCGAGCCCAGAGCCACATGCTGACGGCTTCCTGACACAGGGGGCGAGATCCGGTGCCCCCCTACTTGTTGACGTAGTACATGGCAACCTGGTTGATTGTCTGAATTTGGATAATTTGGTGGGACAGCCGATCTCTGAAAGCCTTCAGAGCGTTCCAGATCGCTCGTAACTCCAGAAGATTGATCTGCAGATCGCGTTCCTGGAGGGACCAGCTTCCTTGGGTGTGAAGCCCATTGACATGAGCTCCCCACCCCAGGAGAGACGCATCCGTGGTCAGCACTTTTTGTGGCTGAGGAATTTGGAAAGGACGTCCCAGAGTCAAATTGGACCAAATCGTCCACCAATACAGGGATTCGAGAAAACTCGTGGACAGGTGGATTACGTCTTCTAGATCCCCAGCAGCCTGGAACCACTGGGAAGCTAGGGTCCATTGAGCAGATCTCATGTGAAGGCGGGTCATGGGAGTCACATGGACTGTGGAGGCCATGTGGCCTAGCAATATCAACATCTGCCGAGCTGTGATCTGCTGGGACGCTCGCACCCGCGAGACGAGGGACAACAAGCTGTTGGCTCTCGTCTCTGGGAGATAGGCGCGAGCCGTCCGAGAATCCAGCAGAGCTCCTATGAATTCGAATCTCTGTACTGGGAGAAGATGGGACTTTGGATAATTTATCACAAACCCCAGTAGCTCCAGGAGGCGAATAGTCATCTGCATGGACTGCAGGGCTCCTGCCTCGGATGTGTTCTTCACCAGCCAATCGTCGAGATATGGGAACACGTGCACCCCCAGCCTGCGAAGTGCCGCTGCTACTACAGCCAAGCACTTTGTGAACACCCTGGGCGCAGAGGCGAGCCCAAAGGGTAGCACACAGTACTGGAAGTGACGTGTGCCCAGCTGAAATCACAGATACTGTCTGTGAGCTGGCAGTATCGGGATGTGTGTGTAGGCATCCTTCAAGTCCAGAGAGCATAGCCAATCGTTTTCCTGAATCATGGGAAGGAGGGTGCCCAGGGAAAGCATCCTGAACTTTTCTTTGACCAGATATTTGTTCAGGGCCCTTAGGTCTAGGATGGGACGCATCCCCCCTGTTTTCTTTTCCACAAGGAAGTACCTGGAATAGAATCCCAGCCCTTCTTGCCCGGATGGCACGGGCTCGACCGCATTGGCGCTGAGAAGGGCGGAGAGTTCCTCTGCAAGTACCTGCTTGTGCTGGAAGCTGTAAGACTGAGCTCCCGGTGGACAATTTGGAGGTTTTGAGGCCAAATTGAGGGTGTATCCCTGCCGGACTATTTGGAGAACCCACTGATCGGAGGTTATGAGAGGCCACCTTTGGTGAAAAGCTTTCAACCTCCCTCCGACTGGCAGGTCGCCCGGCACTGACACTTGGATGTCGGCTATGCTCTGCTGGAGCCAGTCAAAAGCCCGTCCCTTGCTTTTGCTGGGGAGCCGAGGGGCCTTGCTGAGGCGCACGCTGCTGACGAGAGCGAGCGCGCTGGGGCTTAGCCTGGGCCGCAGGCTGTCGAGAAGGAGGATTGTACCTACGCTTGCCAGAAGAGTAGGGAACAGTCTTCCTTCCCCCAAAAAATCTTCTACCTGTAGAGGTAGAGGCTGAAGGCTGCCGGCGGGAGAACTTGTCGAATGCGGTGTCCCGCTGGTGGAGCTGCTCTACCACCTGTTCGACTTTCTCTCCAAAAATGTTATCCGCACGGCAAGGCGAGTCCGCAATCCGCTGCTGGATTCTATTCTCCAGGTCGGAGGCACGCAGCCATGAGAGCCTGCGCATCACCACACCTTGAGCAGCAGCCCTGGACGCAACATCAAAGGTGTCATACACCCCTCTGGCCAGGAATTTTCTGCACGCCTTCAGCTGCCTGACCACCTCTTGAAATGGCTTGGCTTGCTCAGGGGGAAGCGCATCAACCAAGCCCGCCAACTGCCGCACATTGTTCCGCATGTGTATGCTCGTGTAGAGCTGGTAAGACTGGATTTTGGCCACGAGCATAGAAGAATGGTAGGCCTTCCTCCCAAAGGAGTCTAAGGTTCTAGAGTCCTTGCCCCGGGGGCGCCGAAGCATGCTCCCTAGAACTCTTAGCCTTCTTTAGGGCCAGATCCACAACTCCAGAATCATGAGGCAACTGAGTGCGCATCAGATCTGGGTCCCCATGGATCCGGTACTGGGACTCGATCTTCTTGGGGATGTGGGGATTAGTTAAAGGCTTGGTCCAGTTCGCAAGCAATGTCTTTTTTAGGACATGGTGCAACAGAACAGTGGACGCTTCCTTAGGTGGAGAAGGATAGTCCAGGAGCTCAAACATTTCAGCCCTGGGCTCGTCCTCCACAACCACCGGGAAGGGGATGGCCGTAGACATCTCCCTGACAAAGGAAGCAAAAGACAGACTCTCAGGAGGGGAAAGCTGTCTTTCAGGAGAGGGAGTGGGATCGGAAGGAAGACCCTCAGACTCCTCGTCAGAGAAATATCTGGGGTCCTCTTCCTCTTCCCACGAGGCCTCACCCTCGGTGTCAGACACAAGTTCACGGACCTGTGTCTGCAACCGTGCCCGACTCGACTCCGTAGAGCCACGTCCACGATGGGGGCGTCGAGAGGTAGACTCCCTCGCCCGCATCGGCCTTCCTGGGAGGCGACGGCAGCCGGTACCGCACGTGGCACCGACGCCGGAGACCTCACCTCGGGCGATGGGCCAGCCGGCGCCATGCTTGACGGTACCGGTGGCGCAAGCACCGCCGGTACCGGAGGGGTAGGGCGCAGCAGCTCTCCCAGAATCTCTGGGAGAACGGCCCGGAGGCTCTCGTTCAGAGCGGCTGCAGAGAAAGGCATGGAGGTCGATGCAGGCGTCGACGTCAGAACCTGTTCCGGGCGTGGAGGCTGTTCCGGGCTGTCCAGAGTGGAGCGCATCGACACCTCCTGAACAGAGGGTGAGCGGTCCCTCTCGGTGCTGATGCCTGCTGGGTGCCGACTCCTTCGGCGACCCAGAGCTCTCGGTACCGACATGGGAAGGGGACCGGTGACGATGCTTCTTCGACTTCTTGGGATGAAGCATGTCACCGGAGCTTCCCGGTACCGACGAGGAGGACGTAGAATCCAGCCATCGCTTCCTCGGGGCCGAGATCGAAGAAGGTCGGTCTCGGGGGGGGGGGGGGGGGGGGGCTGTACCGCAGGAGCCTTCAGGGTGGGGGGAGACCCACCCGAAGGCTCACCGCCACCAGCAGGGGAATGGACAGCCCTCACCTGCACTCCAGACGAAGCACCACCGTTCAACGACATCAGAAGACGAGGTCCCGGTACCACCGACGTCGATGCAGCTGTCCGATGTCTCGGCGCCGATGCAGAGGGCCGATGCCTCGATGCACTGGCCGCCGAGGTTGAAGGTCTGGACGCTGAATACGTCGATGCACTCGATACCCCCGGTGCCGATGCCGACGAAGAGCCCGAGAACAAAATGTTCCACTGGGCTAACCTCGCTACCTGAGTCCGCCTTTGCAAAAGGGAACACAGACTACAGGCCTGAGGGCGGTGCACAGCCCCCAGACACTGAAGACACGACGCGTGCCTGTCAGTGAGCGAGATTACCCGGGCGCACTGGGTGCACTTCTTGAAGCCGCTGGAAGGCTTCGATGTCATGGGCGGAAAAATCACGCCGGCGAAATCGAAAGACGAAATGGCGAAATTTGGCACAGAAAAAAGGGAAATTTCGACCGGGGCCTAAGTAAGGCCTACCCCGACAACGAAAGAAAACTTAACGGGGCGAAAAAACTCGAAGTAGAGGAAGGAAAAACCAAAAGTGGTTAATCCAACAATTTCTGGATTTCTCACAGAAAGCAGTCGAAAAACGACGCGCGAGGCCGACTTTTCGGGGCACGAACGGTAAAGCACAACCGTACCGAGCGCGGAGAAAAGAAGACTGGCCGGCACAAGCCGGTTTCGGGCGGGAAGACAGCCGCACATGCGCGGTGCGCATTGACGCGCGAGGACAAGCAAAGGCCTTTGCTAGTGAAGATTCCGATTGGAGGGGCTGCCGTGGACGTCACCCATCAGTGAGAACAAGCAGCCTGCTTGTCCTCGGAGAATACATAATTTTACCTTCCATATCATCATGCTGATCAATCCATAGACTGGTGGGATGTACCGAAGCAGTACTCACCCAGGGCGGGACATTGAAATCCCTGACCGCAACACTGAAGCTCCAAACCGGGCCTCCGCCCGAGCAGCCACAGTCAAGCGGTAATGCCTGGAGAAGGTATGGGCCGATGCCCAAGTTGCCGCCTTGCATATCTCTTCCAAGGAAACGGACCCGGCCTCTGCCATCGAGGCCGCCTGAGCTCTAGTGGAGTGAGCCTTCAGCTGAATAGGCGGCACCATCCCCGCGGCCACATAAGCCGCTGCAATGGCTTCCTTGACCCATCTTGCCACTGTAGGCTTAGCAGCCTGCAGACCCTTACGAGGACCTGCAAACAGGACAAACAGATGATCCGACTTCCGGAAATCATTGGCCACTTCCAAGTATCTGATGATGACTCGTCTCACATCCAGATACTTGAGAGCAGAGTATTCCTCTGGGTAGTCCTCCCTACGAAAGGAAGGGAGACAGAGCTGCTGATTCACATGGAAGCGAGAAACAATCTTGGGCAGGAAGGAAGGCACTGTGCAAATAGTCACTCCTGCCTCAGTGAACTGCAGAAAAGGCTCTCGACATGAGAGTGCCTGGAGCTCGGAAACTCTTCTGGCTGAAGTGATAGCCACCAAAAAGACTGCTTTCAACGTCAGGTCTTTCAGAGATGCCCTCGACAAGGGTTCAAAAGGCGGCTTCTGCAAGGCTCGTAGCACCAGGTTGAGATTCCACGCAGGCACCACTGAGTGCAGAGGAGGGCGCAGGTGATTAACTCCCTTGAGAAAACGTACTACATCTGGCTGCGAAGCCAGGGAAGCACCCTTCAGGCGGCCCCTGAAGCAAGCCAGAGCCACTACCTGGACTTTAAGGGAACTGAGCGACAGGCCTTTCTCCAGACCTTCTTGCAGGAACGCCAGCACTGAAGAAATTGGAGCAGTGAAGGGAGAAAGTGAGCCTGCTTCACACCACGCTGCAAAGGTACGCCAAACCCTGGCGTAAGCAGTAGAAGTAGAGCGCTTCCTCGCTCTCAGCATAGTGGCGATGACCTTGTCTGAGAAACCCTTCTTCCTCAGACGCTGCCGCTCAATAGCCAGGCCGTAAGACCAAAGGGGGAGGGATCCTCCATCATCACGGGACCCTGATGTAACAGGCCCTGCTCCACTGGCAGCCGCAGAGGGTCGTCCACTGAGAGCCTGATCAAGTCCGCATACCAGGGACGTCTGGGCCAGTCCGGACCCACCAGGATTATCCGGCCCGGATGCTTTGCCACCCGGTCTAGTACCCTGCCCAACATGGGCCAGGGCAGGAACACATAGAGAAGCTCCTGTGTCGGCCACTGTTGGAGAAGAGCATCTACTCCCAGAGATCGAGGGTCCCGTCCTCTGCTGAAAAAGCGCGGCACTTGGCAATTGGCCGATGACGCCATCAGATCTAGGCTCGGCTGGCCCCAGCGCTTCGTGATGTCCAAGAACGCCTGAGCCGATAGCTGCCACTCTCCGGGATCCAAGGTATGGCGACTGAGAAAGTCCGCCTTGACATTCATGACTCCGGCAATGTGGGCCGCTGGCAGCTGTTCCAGGTTCGCTTCCACCCACTGGCATAGATTCATGGCCTCCTTGGCTAGAGGGGCGCTCTTGGTACCTCCCTGGCTGTTGACATAGGCCACAGCCGTGGCATTGTCCGACAGGACCCGTACTGGCTTCAACGCCAGTACCGGGAGGAACTCCAAAAGCGCCAACCGAATGGCTCTGAGTTCCAGGAGGTTGATAGACCACTTTGGCTCTGCAGGCGCTGTCCTTCCCAAGCAGTGGGCTCCCCAGCCCGTCAAAGAGGCATCCGTCGTGACGACAATCCACTCCGGGGTCACAAGAGGCATCCCTGCAGACAACTTGTCTGTCATCAGCCACCAGCTCAGCGCCTTGCGCACTGCTGGATCCAGGGGAAGGCGCACAGCATAATCCCCCGACACCGGAGTCCAGCGCTGCAGCAGAGAGTGTTGTAGTGGTCTCATATGAGCCCTGGCCCAGAGCACTACTTCCATCGTAGCCGTCATAGAGCCCAACAGACGCACATAGTCCCAAGCCCGAAGCGGAGAGGCTACTAGGAACTGGTCCACCTGAGCCTGAAGTTTGACAATCCGATAGTCCGGCAGGAACACTCTGCCCACTTGGGTGTCGAATCGAACTCCCAGATATTCCAGGGACTGAGTCGGGCGCAGCTGGCTTTTCTCCCAGTTGATGATCCACCCAGGGAGCTCAAAAGAGCAATCACCCGGTCCACAGCTTTGCCGCACTCTGCATAAGAGGGGGCTCGGATCAACCAGTCGTCCAGATAAGGATGGACTTGTACTCCTTCCTTGCAATAAACGTTTAAATAAACGTTGAAATAAACGCCCTTAAGGACGTCCAAATTTTTTTTTTATTTTTTTTTTAAACGGAGCCAGCGGGAGGGGGGAGAAAAGGAGGGACCTGGCACCACCAGGTTTGCACTTGCTCAAGAAGAGCCCTCAACCACAGGTACTCAACAAAACCTAAAAATTAGGCTTGCAGACCTAGCCAGAGCTGCTGCTGTGTGTGACCACCACCTGCTGAGATAGAGAACATACTGGGGAGTTTCCGGCAGCACATGACCACATATAGGGAGGCAAAAGGATTGCTCTCTATCTCCACCTGCTGGTAGATGGACACAACCCACCAGTCTATGGATTGATCAGCATGATGATATGGAATAAGTCGTTTCCCCGACAAAGGAAATCTGCCAGACACTCCTGGTCAGCAGCTTCAAGGTCGGAAATTCTGAGCCAGGAAAGACAGCTCATTGTTACTCCCAAGGTGGAAATGCAAGAAGAGACGTCAAAAGCATCAAAGACTTGCCTTGCTAGATATTTACAACAATCTAGAAGTTTCTTGTGAAGTTTGAGAACTCATCAGCCTTTTCAGGAGGAAGGAAGTCTGCAAAGGAGAAAGTACTTTATATTAGAGACTAAGTAAATTGTGGAATAAAGCTGATAATCTAATATGCGGTTGGTAAGCATAGAGGCCTGAAATGTTCTCCTGCCAAAAGAATCTAATGTTCTAGCTTCTCTGCCTGGAGGAATAGAAGCACGATATCCTGCACTGCGAGTAAGTTTCAAAGCAGATTCTGCAACTAAGGAATGATGGGGTAACTGAGTTTTTTCAAACCCAGTGCTTTTTTTGTATCCTGTACATTGTATCAGTTTTTTTCAGGGTAACTTGAACTGTATAAAGTGGAACAGTGAATCTCTCTCTCTCTAGGAGGAGAATCGATATAGGACCTCAAAAAGATCTGAACAAGGTTCCTCCTCCATCTCTAATTTGAAAGGTATGGCTTCTGCCATCTCACAGTGAAAGCCAGGAGAGGATATACTTTCTGAAGGATACTTAGGCGTAACAGGCAGTGGCGAAGGGTCAGATGGGATGTCACAGAACTCCTCAGCTGAGAGGTCTTGTGAGTCCTGCTCCATCTCCCAGGAGATGTCCAAATCTGATTCTTCAAACCACTCCTCTCGGGTAGGACGTGGAAGAGTATGTTGAGTACAGCGTCAGCTCTGCATGGAAGAATGTCAAGGCAGATGAGTCACGGAGGCTGGAGAAAATTCCTCTGCCAATGTTGATGCATGCATTCGTTGGGTTTGTGCTGCGCCCAATGGTTGATGCTGAGCCAGTGTGTGGGACCTCTCCCTTGACTCTCTCTCCAATATATCCACGGGCTGGGCTCAGATGAGGCTGGCACAAGTACCCTGTAAGCCTGAATAAACTGCGTATGCATTAGCCTTGAGAGCTCCTGTTTGAGTATAGCCCAGATCTCCTCCTGTAGAGTGTCGAAACCGTCTAAGAAAGCAGTTCCTGAGTTACAGCCTGTGCAGGCGTAGGAGATAGAGGATCTCAGAGGCTCTTGCTGAGAAATAAGTAGCAGAGGAGATCAGTCACTGTGGCGTGGATGCTTCCCATGCATCGAGAAAATCGATGCATGGGAGATGTTGGCAGAGTGCCTGGAGGGAGAATGATGGTGATGCTTCTTAGGATTTTTACTCTGCAGGTCCCTTGATGCACGTGGCACCAATGAGGACGTAGAGTCCTTATGCGGTAATGGTACCACGTAGAGTCCTTATGCAGTCACAGTACCGAGTCCGATATCAAACTTTCTTGATGTTGTGTTGGTGTAACCGATGTCGATGCAGGTTAATGCCGAATCCCCTGCCATTCCAAAGTAAAATGTTTTCATGCTGGACTCTGCAGGCTTTAAGAGTCCTCTTTGCATACACAGAGGCAACACTGTCTGCCCAGTACTCCAGGTCCAAGCACTGAATATACCAGTTATGGGGGGTCTGTGCCTGAAATGGTTCTACTGCACTGAATACACTTCTTAAAGCCACTCAGCACCCTCATTGACATGGAGGGAAAACCAGCTGACACAAGGTCAAAAGGTTCAATGGCCAAAGGAGCTTGAGTAGTTTCGTAGAAAATGGTTGATGCTTCCTGGCCAAAAGATGGGCTGAGTCCTCAAAGACCAGAAAAAAAAAATGAAAAAAGAATTTGAAAATCAATAAATTGAACAAAATTAAGAAAAATGAGAAAAAATATCCTGAAAAAAGGAAGGCACCAAAAGGAAAAGTTTGATGCGCTGAGGAAAGATTAGAAACCTAGCCTCTGCTCCGCAGAAAACTGGACTGCTGGAGTCTTGCACTCAAGTGCTGGGTGAGAACTCACCTGCGCATGTGTGGTAGAGGCACTGCCTCAAAGGTTTAAAGTGACAGTGCACTATGGCAGTGCCCACACCGGGCTCCATGAATGACATCACTCACATCATGCCTGCTTGTCTTCGGAGAATTCTGTGCAGTATGCTATTACAATGGAGTAAGGCACAGACACTGTCTCCCTCCCTACATATACACCACTCCAGCGCACGGAACTTCCCAGCTGCTTCTGCCTTCTCTGCTGCCTTGATCCCTGGTGGTTCCTTTAAGCTGTGTGGCTGTACAGAGGTTTGTGCGGCTTAGAAGAACAGTTGTGCCCAGGATGGCAGAGGAGCAGGAAGCAGCTCCATGTGCGGCTGGGCAGCTCCTCCTCATGCTACAGTGGTGTGTGTGAGGGCGGAAGGCAGGGAAGGGGGCAGTGCCCATAAAAAAAGAGGTGGATAGGGTGGTTTGCCACAGTCGGGGGAGGGCTGCAGGAAGGTGGATGGGGTAGTTAGTCTGTGCCATTTTGGGGGGGGGGGTGGAGGGGAAGTGAAATGTGGTGTGTGCACCAATGGGATTGGGGCAGAGAAATGTAAGGTGTGGTTTTCCTGGGAGAGAAGGGAAGAAATCTTGGGGTGGACAGAACAGGGAGTTAGGGGAAGAGCATAGGGAGGGCAGTGAAGGCTAAGGGATGGGGAGAGAGAATTAGAACACGAAGTGCTGCTAGAGGGTACAAACCAGGTGAACAAAAAGAGGGATGGAGGAAAGAGAAAAATTGGAGGTATCCACCATGGAGAAGGGTACAGAAAGCCAGGGACTGAGCCTAAAAGGGGAAGGGATGCAAGCTAGAGAAATGGAAGTGTCGTGGTAAGGTATTTAATACCTGGAGGGTGAAACAAGTCATTAGAATGTGGGAATTCTGCACAAGAAAATTACAAATAAGCAGCGGGTAGAATTTTCCATTTTTTTTGTGCAGAATTCCCCCAGGAGTAGGATCTGCTACCACTACCAGAAACATACATGTTAGAAAATTGTGCATTCCCCCCCCCCTCCCCCACACATATTAGGTACCGAGGAATAAGTGAAATAAAGAGGGCAAGACATGAAAATATGGTAAACTAGTATTTGAAGGAGCCAAAATGTGCTCCAACACCTTTAATCTCCATTTCCAAGACTCCAATGGCATCCCCCTCCCTGAACACCTCACCATCTCACCTTGGTTGGAACCCATGTTAGACATCACAGTGGTGGAAGTGTGGGTTGTTCCAGTTTCATGTGTCTCGCAGGGTGGGTTGGAGCACACCTGTTGTGCTGTGCTACTTCCGATGCCAGATGTTGAATCATGGGTCTCACAAGGAGGGCTTAAATTTTCTGGCTGCATGCTGACAGGTTGCCCCATATTGCCCCCCATGCTTACAGTCATGGTAGTACCAGTTGAATTTGTCTGATGCGTTTCACAGTGTGGATTCATACCAGTTCTCTGCTCATTGTTGGACTGCCCCATACCAATATTTGCTCTGGCAGTGGTAGCAGTGGGAGTGGTGTTGGCACACACTTGTTGTCCTGTGCTGTTACCAATGCTGGCTGTTGCGGTGCTGGGTGTATTGGAGGTGTTGGTCTCATGTGTCTCACAGGGAGGGTTTGAGCAAACTTGTTGTACTATGCTTGTGTGACCATTGCTGTCCTCGGGGGTTACTGTCATGGTGGTACTAGTCGAGTTCGTTTGATATGTTTCACAGGGTGGATTTGTGGCAGCTCTCTGACTGCTTTGAGACTGCCTTGTGCCAATGTTTGCTCTGGCGGTGGTAGCTGTGGGGGTGGTGTTTGTCTCGTGCATTTCACAGGGAGGGTTTGAGCACACTTGCTGTACTGCACCAGGCAACTGACTGCCAATGTTAGCTGTGGCTGTGGTAGATGTCTGTGTGGTACCTGTTTCATGAGTTTCGCATGGAGGATTTGAACACACTCTCTGTACTGGGCCAGGCTGTTGTATTCCAATATTGGCTGTGGCTGTGGTAGGTGTCTGCGTGGTACCTGTTTCATGAGTTTCGCATGGAGGATTTGAACACACTCTCTGTACTGGGCCAGGCTGTTGTATTCCAATATTGGCTGTGGCTGTGGTAGGTGTCTGCGTGGTACCTGTTTCATGAGTTTCACATGGAGGATTTGAACACACTCTCTGTACTGGGCCAGGTTGTTGTAATCCAATGTTGGCTGTGGCTGTAGTAGATGTCTGCGTGGTTCCTGTCTCATGGGTTTCACATGGAGGATTTGAGCACATTCTCTGTGCTGCGCCAGGCTGTCCTGTGCCCATGTTGGCTGTGGCAGTGGTGGACGTGGATGTGGTCCCTGTCTCATGAGTCTCACAGGGTGGGTTGGAGCAGACTCTCTGAACAGAGTTAGACTGACTTGCATTAATCAAGGCACTGACCATGGTGGGTGTGTTAGTGGTGCCAGTCTCATGTGTCTCACAAGGGGGGTTGGAGCATACTCGCACCACAGTGCCATTCTGCTGGCTGAGGATGGTTCTGGCCTCCTGCCCATTGCAGGGTGGATTTGTGTAAATGAACTGAACTGTTCCTGGCTGCTGTTGCTGCATCACACTGCTCAGGTTTGCGATGACAGTGGTGGTGGCAGTGTTGGTGGTACCAGTCTCATGCGTCTCACAAGGTGGGTTGGAACACACTAGAGTCACTGTGCCAGGCTGCTGGTCATCCTGCCCTCCATCTGCGATGGTTACAGAAGCTGTAGGCTGTTCTGTAGTGGGAGAGGCCAAGATTGAGACCGGGAGATCATGGACAGGCTGCGCCTCCACACCACTGGGTGTGGTGATCAGTGTGACCTGTGTGGGTTGCGAGACAGGCTGGAAGAGAAAGAAAAGAGACTGAGCAATCTCTCAACAATTTTTAAAAAAAATCTTTGCATAAAAAGCTGCCTGAGTAGCTTACGTAAGAGCCCATCTAGCTCAAACTCCTGTCTGATGGGGGGTAAATATGGACCTCAGAGGTAGTGTGTAGAGTCCCACTTTCTAGCTATCATGTCTGGGATGCACTAAACTTGGGCACATATTTCATGGTTAAACAGCCTGCTTGCTACTGACCTATCCTCCATAAACATACCTAATCCATCCTTCTGAACCTGGTTATACTCTCTGCTCTCCTCAAGATAACTGCGCATTGTGAGAAGCAGTACTTCTGTGTGTGTTAAACTTGCTGACTGGTTCCATTACCTGATGCCCTTAGCTTGCACTATATACAAATCCCTATTTGTCTTCTCTGTACTTATCATGACTTTATATGCCTCTATCACCTTTTTTATCCAAATTATGTTACCCAGGTTAAAGAGTACATGTCAGATTACTGGCTCAAAATAAAGTATTTTCTCTCATTTTACAGATGAGATGAGCATCATTGTTTCTAGGTGTCCTGCTGCTGTAGAGAACTGTCTAAGACATGTGAGCCTCCGAGGCATTAATTCCTGCTGTCTGCTCCTCTCACCCCCACCAGACATCTGTATTAATATGAATACCCCTCTTCCTTAGGATTCTTCACATTTATAAAGGAATCATGCCCCACGTCGTCATAATTTGCTGTATCAATACAGCTATAATCCAAAAGGCCCCCAAGGCAGAGAGGGAGCAAGTGATGCTGCTTGGGATGCAGGGGGATGTATGGATCCTTGCTACACAAGCAATGTGAAGGATTACCATGGACTTATCCACCTGACCTCAGCTACAAATACAGGGCCCTCAACTAAAGCAACTATTCTGGGTGTTAGCAAGGATACAGGGAGAAGAGTATTTTGGGAGTTCAACCTCAATGTCTTTGGGTGGAAGACAAACAAAAGCAGAAAGGAATCCTCTATAAAGAGATTAAAACTTCCCTCTCTAAGCTAATTGAAAACTCAAAGATTTTTCCTCAATCAGTTACTGCTTTACACAAGACCAGCATTCAGATTAAATATTTAAAAGTTGTCATACCTAATTCTAAATACCATAGAAAATCTACTAATTAGAAAGTAGGACTATCTTCCATTCCCAAATGTTCTTACACTGAGTATCTTAGACCAGTATTTCCCAAGTCTGTCCTGGAGTACCCTCTTGCCAATTGGGTTTTTAGGATATGCACAATGAATATACATGAGATTGATTAGCATACATTACCTCCACTGTACACAAATCTCTTTCATGCATATTTGTTGTGGATATCTTGAAAACCCGACTGGCAAGGGGGTACTCCAGGACCAACTTGGAAAACACTGTCTTAGATCAAAAGACTTATTTTATTTATTTGTTTGTTACATTTGTATCCCACATTTCCCCACATATTTGCAGGCTCAATGTGGCTTACATAATATTGTGAAGGCATCGCCAAATCCGGTACGGGATAGGTACAAAATGTTGTATTGGGATAGGGAAGATAAGATTCAATCAAGAATAACTTAAATGTACATGGGAGGGCTGGAAAAAATAGAGAGATTACCTGCTAATTTTATTTCCTTGAATCCCTCTAGACCAGTCAAAATGCCTGAGTTTACCTTCCCTTACCAGCAGATGGAGACTGAACTATTGATCGAATTACATTACCCTATACAGGGTCCTGTGCAGCCCGCAGCCAGCCAGTATTTTCTTAAAGCAGCGAGAGAACGCTTTCACAAAATCAGGAACAAGAGATAACCAATCACAAAAAAAACAAACATTTTGAACCATGATAACTCTGCAAATCAAGAATAAAACAGACTACTGGGCCCCATTCCGCCAGATTCTTCTAAGGAATAATCATCAGGGAGGTTCTGGACTGGTGAGTTATGCCTCCTGCCAGCAGATGGAGCTGGAGAAAAACAACGCAGGGTTGACATCACTATAAGGGGCTGGTGCTGCCTTCGGCTCCTCAGCATCCTATATCAAAGCTAAGACTACTGAAAGCAATTTTTATGTTTAGGGTGTTCAATTCATCCCCAAAGCCAAACCTCATACGGTCAAAATCATCATTTCAACATCACTAACCGAAGAAGAATTCCATGCACTATGTGAATTACCACCTTCACAGTGGGCTATAACATACTCCCTGTTAGCTTTCTGAATTTGTCAGATTGAGCATTCTTGACTGCCATGGTTCCCATGGGTGGTTCTGGACTGGTCTGGTGGGACTCAAGTAAAGAAAATTAACATATTAAATCCAACATTCTTTTTCCTTGTCATCCCTCCAAACTAGTCCAAGCAAAAGGAATGAACCAAAGCTGAATCTATTTAGGGGAGGGTACAGAAGCCCCTGCCACTAGTATGCCATTCCAAAGGCTACATCTTGCCACATTTGCACATCAAGCCTATAACTATTCAAATGAATGAGATGATTATGTGGCTGCCCTATAAAATTTCTGCATAGGAATCAACCTGTGTTCTGTCCCAGGATGCCACTTGTGCCCTAGTGGAATGTTTGAGCATTGGTCTACAGACATTCGCTGTTGCTATAGCCTCCTTAATCCATTGGGCCAATATCACTGTTGAAGCAGCTTCTCCTTTCTTGGTTCTGCTCTACAGAACAAAGAGGTGATCTGATTTCCAAAACTTCTCTGTTCTCTTCAGGTAACAATGCAATGCATGGGGCTCCGTCAAGGTGATGAAGCCTCCTCACCATTTCCAGTCTCCATGAACATGGGAAAAAAAATTGGTTAACATGAAATAGTCACACCTTCAGCAAGAAGAAAAGAACTGGAAGAGTAAATACAGTTTCCTGAAAGATAACCAGAAAGCTTTCCTGGCATGAAAGTCCTGTAACTCTGATGCTCTCCTGGCTGAATAGATGGCCACTAGAAACAATATAAGGTGAGATCCTTCAGGAAAGCCTGGAAGTACAAGATAAGGGCCTAGGGGGAATGAAGTTGGATTCAAAACCCCAAATAGACTCTGGAAGATAGTTTGGCCACACCTACTGTTGTGTAATGAGTCTTGGTCTAGGCCAGGGATGTGAATATATGGCCAGATCATGTTGCGGCTCTGCATCTCTCTTATGGAGTGTGAGCTCAAGTAGGGTACTGACACAGCTTTGATATCATGAGCTGTGACATGACCATCTAGAGCAGGGGTAGGCAACCTGCAGCCCACCATTCAATTTTATGGTGCCCACAAGACCATGGTAAGTATACAGAGAAAATGTAATTTTCACCAGAGTTCTGATAATTTTAAATACTGTATTTTGTAAATATTTTCAGATTAGCTACTTTAGTAGCAGTTTTTCATCATTTTTAGTTAAATTATTTCTCATCACAGATGGTCTGTGCATTTCTGGTTCTGACATTACATAATGTCGCCTGCTACTGACAGAGCAGGAGTGGGCAACCTTGATACAGAGAAGGGCGCATGGAAGTCAGCTTAACCTGGGCATAAATGTAGGAAATTCAGTCTGCTAGCCAATTAGAAAGTGTGTTTCCCAATGGTAATCTCCATCCCATTAGGATCAAAGGGAAAAAAAAGAAGCTAAGTGGACTTTCTAAATGCTTTAATCAGAACCAGATAGAAGGCCAAGGCTCACTTGCCGTCCAAAGTGCGCAGTGTATTTTCACCTATATGGGTATCTGGTTGAGGAAAAGTCCATAGTCTCCTACTGAGACACACATAGGAAGCAATTGCTTGCCCTGGGATTTGTAGTATGGAGTGTTCCCACAATTTGGGTTTATGCTAGGTACTTGTGACCTGGCTTGGCCACTGTTTGGAAAAAAGGATACTGGGATAGATGGACCACTGGTCTGACCCAGTATGGCTACTCATGTTCTTATGACTTAAGGTACAACTCTGACACAATCTTTGGAAGGAACTTCAGATGGGTCCAAAGAACCAGTCTATTATTGAATACATGAGTATATGGTGTTTATGCTTATATTTGTTTATGGGCTTAATATTCCACCATTCAAAATATATCAAAGTGGTTTACAAAATTAGAAAGGAAATGGAAAAGAATTACATAACCATCATAGGAAAGAAGACAAAGGGCAGGTATGAAATCTTGAGAGCAGAAAGCTGCGCTGCCTCGCCATCATAAGCTCACCAGGTTACCTCAGGAAAGGCCAGAGAGAATGAGCCTTCACTCAAGTCCGGCAAGGCATTTCAAGCCAATGAAGCAATCTGGAGCTTGAAACGGGGAACAGAGAGACGCTGTTCTGACATGGAGAACTGTGAAACACAATCAAATCCACACCATAAAATGTTTCAAAGAAAGTGCAAAGATGATGAAGAATCGATAAAGAAAATTTAACAGAAAATTTTTTTAAAGAGGGAAATGCCTCAGAATCCTGTCAGAGATAAATTGTTAAATCTCAAGACTAGAAAGGGTAATCACTTCATAAGCTAAAAAAACCCCTCTCTTAAAGTTACCAAAACTGCAAAACTTAATGCTATGACTTACCTTATTCCAGTGACAACTATATTGGTCCAACGGTGGCCAGCGGGTTCCGCTAGATAGCTTTATCAGGGCAAATGGACCAAAGGTAAAGCTTGGCAGCATTCAGCTCACTCACTCAAGAAAAATGTCAGGAAGTATTTTTTCACGGAGAGAGTGGTAGATACTTGGAATGCCCTCCCGCGGGAGGTGGTGGAGATGAAAACGGTAGCGGAATTCAAGCATGCTTGGGATAAACATAAAGGAATCCTGTGCAGAAGGAATGGATCCTCAGAAGCTTAGCCGAGATTGGGAGGCGGGGCTTGTGTTTGGGTGGTGGGGCTAGTTCTGGGCAAGACTTCTATGGTCTGTGTCCTGAAAATGGCAGATACAAATCAAGGTAAGGTATACACAAGTAGCATATATGAGTTTATCTTGTTGGGCAGACTAGATGGAGCATGCAGGTCTTTTTCTGCCGTCATCTACTATGTTACTAACCTGCTTATTTTCGAAAGAGAAAAACGCCTATAGTGCGACCTAAATCGGGAGATAGACATTTATCTCGCAAAGGCGCCCAAATCGGTATAATTGAAAGCCGATTTTGGGCATTTCCAACTGCACTCCGTTGCGGAAATGAATAAAGTTGACGGGGGCGTGTCGGAGGCATGGTGGAGGCGGAACTGGGGCGTGGTTATCAGCTGAGGAGAGATGGGCGTCTTTAGCTGATAATCGGGAAAAAAAAAAAAAAAAAAAAAAAAAGGCATTTTTACCGCGATTTTGGGTCACTTTTTTTGGACCCTTTTTTTTCCACGAACAAGTCCCAAAAAAGTGCCCCAACTGCCCAGATGACCACTGGAGGGAATCGGGGATGACCTCCCCGGACTCCCCCAGTGGTCACTAACCCCCTCCAACCAAAAAAAAACCCACTTTACAAAATTTTTTTCCAGCCTGTATGCCAGCCTCAAATCCCGTACCCAGCTCGATGACAGCAGAATGTGTTCGATCCTCTCACAGCCTTTCCCTGGGTCAGATGTGGCTCTCGGGTGCAGTACAGGGTCACATCAGCATTGCATTGTGGTGGGTGTAGGGTATTGGGTTCTGTGATTTCATTAGCTTGTGTTACAGTCTCACGATGTTGGTAGTTGGTAGGCTCTTCTCCCATGGTGCTTTTCCCCCTGCCTACTGGGTCAGAGTGTGCCCTGTTGTGTTCCTGTTGTAGTCCATGCGGTAGTGGCCATTTTGTAAGCCAGTTTAGTTCCCTTTCCTGTGTTAGCCACGTTACAGAACTTAGTTCTTACCTTGAATGTGGCTGAAAGAGGGCATTGTACAGCATTCTGCCAGCTCTGACCTACTGCTCATCTCAGTACCAGGGAGACTCGTTGCCAGTGGGGCACAACCTCTGATCTGCAGTTAACTGTGAGTAAATGCGGTTATTCCAATAAAGGACGTTTTCAGAGAGATTAGTCTTCAGGTGTCAACTGGTGTGCCAAAGTTATACAGCAGCAACAAGTCCTAGAGGCCTGCGTGTATGCAGGTCCCTGGAGCACTTTTAGTGGGTTCCGCAGTGCACTTCAGCCAGGTGGCCCCAGGCCCATCCCCCCCCCCCCCCTGTAACACTTGTGCTGGTAATGGGAGGCCTCCAAAACCCACTGTACCCACATGTAGGTGCCCCCTTCATCCCTAAGAGCTATGGTAGTGTTGTACATTTGTGGGTAGTGGGTTTTGGGGGAGAGGGGTTGGGAGCTCAGCACCCGTGGTAAGGGAGCTATGCATGTGGGAGCTTTTTCTGAAGTTCACCGCACTCACCTAGGGTGTCCAGGCATATCAGGGGGGCCAGTGTACTACCAATCCTGGCCCCTCCCATGACCAAATGGCTTGGATTAGGACATTTTTGAGCTGGGCGTTTTTAGTTTCCATTATCGCTAAAAAAAAACAAACGCCCAGCTCAAAAACGTCCATTTTCTCGAAAATACGGTTCGGCCCACCCCTTCACGGACCCATTCTCGGAGATAAACGCCCATGGAACGCCGTTCGATTATGCCCCTCCACGTATGTTACATAACCTGTGCCGATTTTTTTCTGTTATTTTTATTATCAATTCTTCATTATCTTTGCACTTTCTGTGAATTTATTTTTGGTGTGGATTGTAACACAATTATTTGAAATGTCAGAAACCTGTCATTTCTCCCATTATTCCGAAGCAGATTAAAGAATTAACTTCTAATCCCGTTTTTCAAAAAGCTTTAAAAACATATTTGTTTTTGAAATTATTTTAATTATATAATGTTATTAAATGAAGGATTATTAGTGTACCTGCACTTCTCTGTTGTTGAAGTTTTACTGCTGTGACCCACTTAGAATTTTAAATGAAATAAGCAGAATATAAGACTACAGGTAGTATAGTATAGAATAGCTAGAGCCTTAGCAACCTTCTTGTTTTTCAGAAAATATTTGTGCTCTCCAAAAAGGTACTAATCACTACACCACCAGTGACCTCTCCATCTTCAACTAATACATGTCCAGACTTGTCTCTAGCAGAGTGTAAACTCTCCCTTGAACACTATCGGATATGAAATTATGGCATAGTACCTTAGCCTTCAAGACCCCATCAATCTTTATCATCATACAGGCAATAAATACTATAAAACCCATGACTGTGCCTCATTATCCTTTACCTATTGATTAAACAGTGTGGCACCTTTCTTTTTTTTTTTTGTAATCTTTTTATTAAAGTTTTTAACAGATAAACTCATACACATTATTTGCCATTTATACTGTGATCTCTTCCAACTTTGATTATGGGATCGTTCCCACCATTTGGAAACTGGACTATACTCATCCTTGTCAGAAAGGCCTTGTACAGAAGACTTGTAGCCAGTTATCAATCAGGAATCTTCCTTTTAGAACCAAAAAAACGCTAAATCTCTTGAAACTGAAGAACTTCTTACTGGAACATAATTATGCTTTGCATCCTAGTCCAACTATTTTCAACCAGTGTGCTACAAATTGTCCGCAGGTGTGCTGAGCAAGTATAAGGAAGAGTCATTCAAAGGCTGAAGTGGGTCACGGCAGAGTGCTGAAAGCTCCCTCTCTAGCTTGTGGGGCCCTTTCCTTTATTGCATCCCGCCCCTCTGATGCAGCAGTGGAAAGGCCCCACCAGCTAAAGAGGCAGTTTTCAGCGCTTTCTCTGCTGAGCCTTGCTGCAGCCTTTGAGGACCTGGTTGGCAGGTGAGGAGCTTGTAAGGGGGGGGGGGGGGGGGGGGGGGGATGCTGGACTCTGTTTTTCTGCCCCGTTGATCTGTAAAGCTAAGTGCTATTTGAGCTATGTTTATTGATTTGATATACCGCCTTTGACTCAGCAAACAAAGCTGCTTACATAAACTAGTTGTGAACCACGGAGCTTGGTGCAGACATGTGTGGGTGCCTTCCTACGCGAGCGCGGGACCAGCAGTACAGTGTTAAAGCTAAGACGACAACTGCAAGGGGATGCGGGAGGGATATGCCTGCTGTCCTTGGAGAACACCTGAGCTTTCTCTGAGGACAAGCAGGCATAATATTCTCACATATGGGGACTCTGGCTACTAGGCTCACACGGGAAAGATTAATTTTTGTAACCAAAGAGATAGTGAGCCTGCTGGAAATAACAGGCTGGAAGGTGGAGTTGAATTTTTTTTTTTTTTTTTAGAAGTCTTTATTGAACATTGTTAATTCTGAACATAGCGTACCTAACACATTCGCAATACAAATTTGCACATAGCAATGTGCCAGTTACATAACAAAGAATACACAGTTAAGTTTGCCGTGCATAATCAAATACAGAATATACTTCAACTTTTTAATTATGTTTTATAAGTGACCTCCCATTCCCTGCCTATCGCCCTCCCCTCTCTCCCCCCTCCAATTCCACCCCCCCCCAAAACCCTCCCTTTTCCCCCTTCCCCCAGTGCTTTCTCTGGTCCTTCACACTCAAACTACATTCTCTCTCTTTTTCTAGTTAACTGCATTTACAAAGAACTGCCATGTTGAGTGCCATTGACTTATCCGGTGTTTTCGTGCGGCTATGAGCCTTTCCATTTCACACACATACTTTAATTTGTTTTGCCATCTTGTAATTGAGGGGACTGTTTTTTGTTTCCAATGCAACGCTATTGTCACTCTGGCTACTGCTGTCACCTGTCTCAGCAATTGCTGTTGACAAGATGTCAGTCCTCTCACCGGTGCAGAGAAAAGAAACACCTCAGGGACCCAAGGTATCAAACATCCCAGCCAACTCTGGAGCCTATCTTGCACTGCCTTCCAGAATGCCTTAACTTTAAGGCAATGCCACCATATGTGCCCCATAGTTCCCCTTAGGCCGCATCCCCTCCAGCATAGCCCCGTTGTCGTCGGGTATATTCGCTGAAGTCGATCCAGGGTAAGATACCACCTATATAATACCTTTACTGCATTTTCTTTGAGCGGTACATGTTTAGAAACACCCGCCACCCTTTTTTCTATACTCTCCCATTCTACTTCCTCTATGGTACTGCCCAACTCTTTTTCCCACGCCCGCCTATGGCTACTATGTCCTGGAGCCTGTGCGGCGACACATCTATATATTTTCCCAATGAGCCCTCGGGATCCAATTAACTTTTCACATATCTCTTCAAGGGGGAGTGATTGCCGCTGCATGACCTTTTGGTTGCTGCATTATGAGGAAATGTGACACTGACAGTATGCAAACTCTTCACCCTCCACCACAGGGACCTCCGCCTTTAGTGCTGCAAAAGTTGTACAGTGTTTTTTATTATCATACAATTGACCCCACCTTCGCACTCCCTCCGCGTACCACCGAGTGAAGACACCAGTAGTGTTCCCCGGCAGGAACAAAGGGTTATAAGCATTTGGTGTCATTCGGGACAGCACACACCTGCCCTCTGGAAATAATTTGTCCCAGTAGTAGAGAGTAACTTCCACTGAGGGGCACACGCCTTCTTGCAGTTTGCGAAAAGATCTTGGCAACCACATAAGTGCCCCAGCGGTGTCTCTTCCAAGGGAGTGCTGTTTCTAAGTGGACCCACTGTCTGTCAGGTAGTCTTGATACCATTCCATAGCTGCCTTTCCCTGAGCTGCCTTGTAATACCAATGAAGGTTTGGGACTCCCAATCCTCCTTTCCTCTTCTCTTGATATAATAAGGTTCGCGACAATCTGGGATGCTTTCCTGCCCAGACGAAACGCACAATACGATCTTGTAAGGACGCGAGAAATCGCCTGGGCGCCTTCACAGGCAGCACTTGGAATAAATACAGGAGGCCGAGGTAGGACATTCATCTTAATATAGCTATACGTCCAACCAGGATACCTCTAGTCCTCCCCATCTCTCCATGTCCTCTGCAATTGTCTTTATCAACCCCTTGTAGTTTGCCGAGAAAAGCTCCGATAGTGGTATCGTCAATTTAACCCCTAAGTATCTAATCTGTCCCCGGGCCCACCTGAACGGGAATGATGACTTCAGCTCTGTTACCGTTTTCTCATCTATAGTTACATTCAAGGCCTAGGACTTTGCCATATTCACTTTGAATCCCGAGACTGAGTACTCGTCTATAAGTTGGATAAGCCGAGGGAATGTAGTCAGGGGTCGTGTCGCATATAGCAAGACATCGTCTGCGTAAAGTGCCAGTTTATGCGTTCTTTCTGCTACCCGGGCCCCTACGAACCCCGGGTCTTGTCGTATCCGTGCTGCAAAGGGTTCCATAACCACAGCAAATAGGAGAGGAGACAGGGGACAGCCCTGTCTCGTTCCTCTATGCAATGTGAACAGCCCAGAATAATTTCCATTAAGTTTAACACATGCTTTTGGCGAGGTATAAAACGCCCGTACCCAACCTATAACTTCGCTCCAAACCCAATACCTCCAGAACCTCTATACATGAAGGACTAATGAACGCGATCGAAGGCTTTCTCTGCATCTAAACTCAAAAGACACAAGGGCCTCCGATTCCTCTTTGCCAGGTGCATTAGATCTACCGTACGCCTGATATTGTCCATCGCCTTTCGATGGGCCACAAGCCCACTTGGTCCGGGTGCACAAGAGTCGGGAGTATAGGCGCCAGCCTGTTGGCCAGTACCTTGGCCAATATCTTAACATCGGCATGAGTACCGATATGGGCCTGTAGGAGCCACACTCGGTGTGATCTTTTTCTGGCTTGGGTATCACACCTATCCAAGCATCTCTCATAGTCAGCGGCAGAACCTTCCCCTCCTCTACCTGATTGAACAGATCCGCGAGCAACGGCGCTAACTCGGGGGCAAACTGCTTATAAAATTCATTAGGGAGACCATCTAACCCTGGGGACTTGTAAGACGGCAAGCTACTTATTGCCTCTTGTATTTCCTGTGGGGTAACCTGCTTTTCCAACAGGTCCCTATGCTGTCTAGCCAAATTGGGAAGCTCGTATTCCTGCATGAAACTCATCTATCGCCTCGGGTGTCGGATTGATTTCCTGTTATAAAGCGCTTGATAATACTCCCCCGAATCTTTGACGTATTTTCTCGGTTTGATTCAGCAAGCTACCACTCCCCATCCCGAACCGGTGTATAATCCGATCTACTCTCTGCCTGCGTAACTTTGTAGCCAGTAGTCGCCCCTGCTGTATTAGTGAACTCATAAGAGCGCACCCCCTGCCTAGCCTTAATACTTCTAAATGCTCTGAGTATATGGCGTCCAGCCTCATCCTTTCTATACACAGCTCCTGCCACACCTGCTGTGATCAATTCATTTTATGTTGCTTCTCCAGTTGTTGTATTTTGCCAGGCAGGCTGTTATCAGTGCCTTCCTCGCCTTTGAGCGTTTGCTTGCCTGTTGTAGAAAATAACCCCTAGACACTGCCTTCAGGGTGTCCCAAACAACATGTAATGCTGGGCCTGTATCCAAATTTAATTCTAGATATTCTTGTAGCATCTTTTTGTACCCCTCCAGCACATCGCCCTCTTGCAAAATGCTAGTGTTTAGGGGTCCATCTCTATCTTGTTGACCAGCCTGTATATTCGGCAGAGTTACCCACACTGGGGAGTGATCTGACAGTGTCATACTTCCAATCCCAGCATTTGGTCCCCTTTCTAATAATGCAGCGTCCACAAAGATATAGTCAATTCTAGAGTATGACTCATGCACCGGCGAATAAAATGTATAGTCTCTATCTGCCCGATGTGTCAACCTCCACAGGTCCAGGACCCCTAAGGAATAAACCAATGACCCTAGCGCCTGAGCCTCCTTTTTCCCCTCTGACCTTGTTACCCCCGTTCGGTCTATCCCCGGGTTCATCACTGCATTGAAGTCTCCTCCCATTATTAGGGACCCCCTAACAAAAGCAATCAAGGAATTGCGAACCCTAGTGAAAAATTCCACCTGTCCACTATTGGGGGCGTATATCGACGCTAATGTGATGTCTATCTGATTCAGTGTCATGTGAAGATAGATAAAGCGGCCCCTCGGGTCCCGTTTAATCTGTTTAACCTGCACTGGTATGGAGGAGTGAATCAGTATCGCCACCCCTCCCTTTTTTGTAGTTTCAGAGGTGCGCAGTACACTCCTGAGTAACCAGGGCATCGTAAAAGGTGCTCATGCTTACGCCGCAAGTGAGTCTCTTGCAAAAATACTATTTGTGGTTGTAGCTGATGCAATTCTCTATACAGTTTCTGTCTCTTCTGAGGCATATTCAAGCGAATGCTACATACCTGTAGAAGGTATTCTCCGAGGACAGCAGGCTGATTGTTCTCACTGATGGGTGACGTCCACGGCAGCCCCTCCAATCGGAAACTTCACTAGCAAGGTCCTTTGCTAGCCCTCGCGCGCCCGCGCGCACCGCGCATGCGCGGCCGTCTTCCCGCCCGAAACCGGCTCGAGCCGGCCAGTCCAGTATGTAGCAAGACAATACACTTCAAGGGAGACACAACTCCAAAGGGGAGGCGGGCGGGTTTGTGAGAACAATCAGCCTGCTGTCCTCGGAGAATACCTTCTACAGGTATGTAGCATTCGCTTTCTCCGAGGACAAGCAGGCTGCTTGTTCTCACTGATGGGGTATCCCTAGCCCCCAGGCTCACTCAAAACAACAACATTGGTCAATTGGGCCTCGCAACGGCGAGGACATAACTGAGATTGACCTAAAAAATTACCAACTAACTGAGAGTGTAGCCTGGAACAGAACAAACAGGGCCCTCGGGGGGTGGAGTTGGATCCTAAAGCCCAAACAGGTTCTGAAGAACTGACTGCCCGAACCGACTGTCACGTCGGGTATCCTGCTGCAGGCAGTAATGAGATGTGAATGTGTGGACAGATGACCACGTCGCAGCTTTGCAAATTTCCTCCATGGTGGCTGACTTCAAGTGGGCTACCGACGCAGCCATGGCTCTAACATTATGAGCCGTGACATGACCCTCAAGAGCCAGCCCAGCCTGGGCGTAAGTGAAGGAAATGCAATCTGCTAGCCAATTGGATATGGTGCGTTTCCCTACAGCCACTCCCCTCTTGTTGGGATCAAAAGAAACAAACAATTGGGCGGACTGTCTGTGGGGCTGTGTCCACTCCAGATAGAAGGCCAATGCTCTCTTGCAGTCCAATGTGTGCAGCTGACGTTCAGCAGGGCAGGAATGAGGACGGGGAAAGAATGTTGGCAAGACAATTGACTGGTTCAGATGGAACTCCGACACAACCTTTGGCAGAAACTTAGGGTGAGTGCGGAGGACTACTCTGTTGTGATGAAATTTGGTGTAAGGGGCCTGGGCTACCAGGGCCTGAAGCTCACTGACTCTACGAGCCGAGGTAACTGCCACCAAGAAAATGACCTTCCAGGTCAAGTACTTCGGATGGCAGGAATTCAGTGGCTCGAAAGGAGGTTTCATCAGCTGGGTGAGAACGACATTGAGATCCCATGACACTGTAGGAGGCTTGACAGGGGGCTTTGACAAAAGCAAACCTCTCATGAAGCGAACAACTAAAGGCTGTCCTGAGATCGGCTTACCTTCCACTTGGTAATGGTATGCACTGATTGCACTAAGGTGAACCCTTACGGAGTTGGTCTTCAGACCAGACTCAGACAAGTGCAGAAGGTAATCAAGCAGGGTCTGTGTAGGACAAGAGCGAGGATCTAGGGCCTTGCTGTCACACCAGACGGCAAACCTCCTCCAATGAAAGAAGTAACTTCTCTTCGTGGAGTCTTTCCTGGAAGCAAGCAAGATGCGGGAGACACCCTCTGGCAGACCCAAAGAGGCAAAGTCTACGCCCTCAACATCCAGGCCGTGAGAGCCAGGGACTGGAGGTTGGGATGCAGAAGAGCCCCTTCGTCCTGCGTGATGAGGGTCGGAAAACACTCCAATCTCCACGGTTCTTCGGAGGATAACTCCAGAAGAAGAGGGAACCAGATCTGACGCGGCCAAAAGGGAGCAATCAGAATCATGGTGCCTCGGTCTTGCTTGAGTTTCAACAAAGTCTTCCCCACCAGAGGAATGGGAGGATAAGCATACAACAGGCCCTCCCCCCAGTCCAGGAGGAAGGCATCCGATGCCAGTCTGCCGTGGGCCTGAAGCCTGGAACAGAACTGAGGGACCTTGTGGTTCACTTGAGATGCGAAGAGATCCACCAGGGGGGTGCCCCACGCCTGGAAGATCTGCCGCATCACACGGGAATTGAGCGACCACTCGTGAGGTTGCATAATCCTGCTCAACCTGTCGGCCAGACTGTTGTTTACGCCTGCCAGATATGTGGCTTGGAGCACCATGCCTTGACGGCGAGCCCAGAGCCACATGCTGACGGCTTCCTGACACAGGGGGCGAGATCCGGTGCCCCCCTGCTTGTTGACATAGTACATGGCAACCTGATTGTCTGTCTGAATTTGGATAATTTGGTGGGACAGCCGATCTCTGAAAGCCTTCAGAGCGTTCCAGATCGCTCGCAACTCCAGAAGATTGATCTGTAGATCGCTTTCTTGGAGGGACCACCTTCCTTGGGTGTGAAGCCCATCGACATGAGCTCCCCATCCCAGGAGGGACGCATCCGTGGTCAGCACTTTTTGTGGCTGAGGAATTTGGAAGGGACGTCCCAGAGTCAAATTGGAGCAAATCGTCCACCAATACAGGGATTCGAGAAAACTCGTGGACAGGTGGATCACGTCCTCTAGACCCCCAGCGGCCTGATACCACTGGGAGGCTAGGGTCCATTGAGCAGATCTCATGTGAAGGCGGGCCATGGGAGTCACATGAACTGTGGAGGCCATGTGGCCCAGCAATCTCAACATCTGCCGAGCTGTGATCTGCTGGGACGCTCGCACCCGCGAGACGAGGGACAACAAGTTGTTGGCCCTCGCCTCTGGGAGATAGGCGCGAGCCGTCCGAGAATCCAGCAGGGCTCCGATGAATTCGAGTTTCTGCACTGGGAGAAGATGGGACTTTGGGTAATTTATCACAAACCCCAGTAGCTCCAGGAGGCGAATAGTCATCTGCATGGACTGCAGGGCTCCTGCCTCGGATGTGTTCTTCACCAGCCAATCGTCGAGATATGGGAACACGTGCACCCCCAGCCTGCGAAGCGCCGCTGCTACCACAGCTAGGCACTTTGTGAACACCCTGGGCGCAGAGGCGAGCCCAAAGGGTAGCACACAGTACTGGAAGTGGCGTGTGCCCAGCTGAAATCGCAGATACTGTCTGTGAGCTGGCAGTATCGGGATGTGTGTGTAGGCATCCTTCAAGTCCAGAGAGCATAGCCAATCGTTTTGCTGAATCATGGGGAGAAGGGTGCCCAGGGAAAGCATCCTGAACTTTTCTTTTACGAGATATTTGTTCAGGGCCCTTAGGTCTAGGATGGGACGCATCCCCCCTGTTTTCTTTTCCACAAGGAAGTACCTGGAATAGAATCCCAGCCCTTCTTGCCCGGATGGCACGGGCTCGACCGCATTGGCGCTGAGAAGGGCGGAGAGTTCCTCTGCAAGTACCTTCTTGTGCTGGAAGCTGTAAGATTGAGCTCCCCGGTGGACAATTTGGAGGTTTTGAGGCCAAATTGAGGGTGTATCCCTGCGGACTATTTGCAGAACCCACTGATCGGAGGTTATGAGAGGCCACCTTTGGTGAAAAGCTTTCAACCTCCCCCCGACTGGCAGGTCGCCCGGCACGGACACTTGGATGTCGGCTATGCTCTGCTGGAGCCAGTCAAAAGCTCGCCCCTTGCTTTTGCTGGGGAGCCGCGGGGCCTTGCTGAGGCGCACGCTGCTGACGAGAGCGAGCGCGCTGGGGCTTAGCCTGGGCCACAGGCTGTCGGGAAGGAGGATTGTACCTACGCTTGCCAGAAGTATAGGGAACAGTCTTCCTTCCCCCGAAAAATCATCTACCTGTAGAGGTAGAAGCTGAAGGCTGCCGGCGGGCGAACTTGTCGAATGCGGTGTCCCGCTGGTGGAGAGACTCTACCACCTGTTCGACTTTTTCGCCAAAAATGTTGTCCGCACGGCAAGGCGAGTCCGCAATCCGCTGCTGGAGTCTATTCTCCATGTCGGCGGCACGCAGCCATGAGAGCCTGCGCATCACCACACCTTGAGCAGCGGCCCTGGACGCAACATCAAAAGTGTCATAAACTCCTCTGGCCAGGAATTTTCTGCACGCCTTCAGCTGCCTGACCACCTCCTGAAAAGGCTTGGCTTGCTCAGGGGGAAGAGCATCAACCAATCCCGCCAACTGCCGCACATGTTCCGCATGTGGTATGCTCGTGTAGAGCTGGTAAGACTGGATCTTGGACACGAGCATAGAGGAATGGTAGGCCTTCCTCCCAAAGGAGTCTAAGGTTCTAGCGTCTTTGCCCGGGGGCGCCGAAGCATGTTCCCTAGAACTCTTAGCCTTCTTTAGGGCCAGATCCACAACTCCAGAATCATGAGGCAACTGCGTGCGCATCAGCTCTGGGTCCCCATGGATCCGGTACTGGGACTCAATCTTCTTGGGGATGTGGGGATTACTTAATGGCTTGGTCCAGTTCGCAAGCAGTGTCTTTTTCAGGACATGGTGCAAGGGAACAGTGGACGCTTCCTTAGGTGGAGAAGGATAGTCCAGGAGCTCAAACATTTCAGCCCTGGGCTCGTCCTCCACAACCACCGGGAAGGGGATGGCCGTAGACATCTCCCGGACCAAGGAGGCAAAAGACAGACTCTCGGGAGGAGAAGCTGTCTCTCAGGAGAGGGAGTGGGATCAGACGGAAGACCTCCAGACTCCTCGTCAGAGAAATATCTGGGATCTTCCTCTTCCTCCCACGAGGCCTCACCCTCGGTGTCAGACAAGTTCACGGACCTGTGTCTGCAACCTCGCCCTGCTCGACTCTGTGGAGCCACGTCCACGATGGGGGCGTCGAGAGGTAGACTCCCTGGCCCGCAGCGGCGAAGCTCCCTCCGCCGACGTAGTCGGGGAGCCTTCCTGGGAGGTGGCCGCGGTCGGCACCGCACGCCGGCCTGCGGTACCGAGTCGGGGACCTCAACCTGGGCGATGGGCCAGCCGGCGCCACGCTCGACGGTACCGGAGGCGCAAGCACCGCCGGTACCGGAGGGGTAGGGCGCAACAACTCTCCCAGAATCTCTGGGGAGGAACGGCCCGGAGGCTCTCGTTTAGAGTGGCTGCGGAGAAAGGCTGAGAGGTCGATGCAGGCGTCGACGTCAGAACCTGTTCCGGGCGTGGAGGCTGTTCCGGGCTGTCCAGAGCGGAGCGCATCGACACCTCCTGAACAGAGGGTGAGCGGTCCTCTCGGTGCCGATGCCTGCTGGGTGCCGAATCCCTCGGCGACCCCAGAGCTCTCGGTGCCGACACGGGGAGGAGACCGGTGTCGATGCTTCTTCGATTTCTTCCGAAGCATGTCACCGGAGCTCCCCGCACCGACGAGGAGGACGTCGAATCCACCCGTCGCTTTCCTCGGGGCCGAGACTGAAGAAGGTCGATCTCGGGGGGGCTGTACCGCAGGAGCCCTCGGGGAGGAGGAGACCCACCCGAGGGCTCACCGCCACCAGCAGGGGAATGGGACAGCCCTCACCTGCACTCCACCCGATGCACCACCGTCCGACGACATCAGCAGACAGAGGTCCTGGTACCACCGACGTCGATGCAGCTATCCGATGTCTCGGCGCCGATGCAGAGGCCCGATGCCTCGATGCACTCGATGCAGGGGCGGCCGAGGAAGATGGTCTGGACGCTGACGACGTCGATGCACTCGAAGATCCCGGTGCGATGCCGACGAAGAGCCCGAGAACAACACGTTCCACTGGGCTAGTCTCGCTACCTGAGTCCGCCTTTGAAGCAGGGAACACAGACTACAGTTCTGAGGGCGGTGCTCGGCCCCCAGACACTGAAGACACGACGAGTGTCGATCAGTGAGCGAGATAACCCGGGCGCACTGGGTGCACTTCTTGAAGCCGCTGGAAGGCTTCGATGTCATGGGCGGAAAAATCACGCCGGCGAAATCAAAAGCCGAAATGGCGAAATTCGGAGCACCAAAATTTAGAGGGAGAAAAAATCTCGACCGAGGCCGAAAAGAGGCCTACCCGACGACGAAAGAAAACTTACCGGGGCAAAAAAGCTAGAAGTACGGGGAGGATTACACGAAACCCGGCGAGGGGTTTCCGGAGCACTTCCCGACTAGGACAAAGCTTTCCCGAGGAAAAAACACGTTCAAACACATTGGACGCGCGGCAGAGGTCGACTTTCCGGGGCTCGACACGGCGAAAACACGACCTGTACCGAGTGCGGACAAAAGAAGACTGGCCGGCTCTGAGCCGGTTTCGGGCGGGGAAGACGGCCGCGCATGCGCGGTGCGCGCGGCGGGCGCGGAGGGCTAGCAAAGGACTTTGCTAGTGAAGTTTCCGATTGGAGGGGGCTGCCGTGGACGTCACCCATCAGTGAGAACAAGCAGCCTGCTTGTCCTCGGAGAAATCCTTTACATTGTAAGATATAAACTTCAATCGTGACCCATTTGTTCTATTATTTAAATATATGCCAATAGCATTCCTTGGCTCCATACTTTACATGTGTGACCCTCAGTTACATCATCATAGTTTAACAGCCTTTCCCCCCCCACCCCCCCCCCCCCCCCCCCAGGATCCCCTCCATCACCCCCCCCCCCCCCCCCCGTACACCACCAACCAGAGGTTCTAATCCTCTGAGTGGGATACTAGGAAGTGAATCACCCTCTTCAGGATGTCCCAGCCCCTCTTCCCACCCTCCCACGCCTTTCACATTTCTCTTCCTTCTTTTATCTCCTTTCAATACCATTTCCCCCCTCCCAACATTCTTTGTAACCCTCCCGGATGTTATTTTTATACATTACCATGTCTGCTCACATCTCGTTCAGCTTACATTTAGCTCATTCTCTCCTCTTTCGTTCCACTTTTATGTCCAGATCTCAGTTGTTTCCAACTTCTCTCCTACTTTGGATGTAGGCCGGGTCTCTCATCTCTTGGACTTGCCTCGTCTCGCATTTCCTGGAGCTCGCTGCCAGCCTTGGAGCTTAGCTCGTGTTGTTGTTGCTAATTCCCCCGGCGGGACTGTTGTGCTCACAAATTCCGCTGCATGCAGTGCTTCCCAGGCCTCTTGTAGCGAGCGCACTCTATATTTGCTGCCTTTCAGCGTAAAGTTCAGGGAGAAGGGAAAACCCCATCTGTACTGCTGCTTGTTTTTAAGTAGGACATCCAGTGCAGGCCTCATTTGGCATCGCTGTTGTAAAGTGTACACAGTGAGAGATCTTGGTACACCAGTATCTTAGCTCCTCCATATTCAAAGTTCTGAGCCCGCCTCGCACTCACCATGACCTGCTCTTTGACTTCAAATTTATGAAAGCGCACTATAATGTCTCGCACCTGCTGTTCTCTTCGGGGCCCCAGAGCTCTGTGTGCTCTAATTCCACCGGCGTGGCCCCCGCCTCATGGCCCAACAGCGTGGCACACATTGTTTGCACTATCACCATTATGTCCTCCGTCTCGCCTCCTTCTGGAACGCCGCAAAATCTGAGGTTATTGCGGCGTCCTCTGTTCTCCAAGTCGTCCAGCTTATAGGCAAGTTCCAAATTTTTCTTTTCAAGATCTTGCAGCTGATTAGTTGGTGAGTTGGAAGAGGCCAACCACTATATTAACATGCTGGCAGATGAGTTGCAGCAAGCTGCTGAGTATGTGTGTCAAGTATGGAAGGAAAAGATGTCCCTGGTTAAAAACCAGTTACAAGGCCAAAGAGAAAAAGGAATGAAGATCAGACCGGGCTGCAGGACCTGGCAAAAGAGAAAGAGGAGCTGATGGGAGCTCTCATTCAGCAAATTGAAAAGTATGGGGAGGAAATGTGGAGTATCCGCACTGCTGTAGAAATGGCACAGAAAGATTTACAGAAAACCATTAAACAGCAGGCAGAGCAGATAAGGCAACTGAGTGCCCAGTCCCTAGGAAAGGACCCTGCAGAGACAGGAATACAAGCAAGGCTGGAAGAGCTCCAGGCCTTGGAAATCTCCTTAAGCTACAGAGAGGATCAGTTGGAGAGAGAGTGGTCACAGAACCAGAATGCATGGTTGAGAGCCTAGTTGAAGTCTAAGACCCAGGAAGTCCTGTCTCTATACTGTGACAGAGAACAAGAGGTCACAGAGTTGAGAAACTGTCTGAAGCAGGTTACCCAGCTACAAGAACAGGTAGCTGGGTAACTAAGATGCTGAAGAAGCAGGCACAGAGGCTGCTTCTTGAAGTGGGAAAGGCGTGTCCATTCTTTCAAGGATTTCCTCCTTCGATTGTTTTATCTCCTCTTGAATGTTAGATAAGAATGTACGCAATTCGCTCGAAATACCTCTTTTGGGAGGCGGGTTGCGATGTTCGGCGGCAGACAGAGCTGAATCAGAGTCAGATGGAGTGGCCCGTTCCGGCGATTCATTGCGTTTGGCGGTCTTTCCCGCCATACTTTTTTCTGACCGCTCGCTCTCCTTTTTCCGCGTCGCGGGAGTTTTACTCATTACAGCTGAGAGTAGGGGGGATTATCCGGCAGCCTTTTTCAGCTTTATTGTCGACCGAAGTCCACTTTTTATTACTTTTAAAAGCTTTTTATTGGCGCTGGATGGCGGAGCTTCGGGACTAGGCGGCCATCTTGCCTGGTGACGTCACTTCCCCTAGGTGGAGTTGAATTTTAAACAGTAAAATGATTCTGTAGGACTGCATGCCCAAACTGGCTATCCTGCCTAGAATACTGTTCCAGACAGTAGTGAACAGTGAAGGTGTGGAGAGACCACATAGCTGCATTGAAAATGTCATGAATAGAGGAAGAGCTGAAATGGGCTAATGAGGTCGCCATGGCTCTCACATGGAAAGTCAGCCCACTCTCGAGTATACAAAATACAGTCAGCCAACCAAGTAGAACTTGTACACTTGGTGATGGGAATTCATAACCTGTTAGGATCAAATGATAGAAAAATTCTGATGAGGTTTTGTTCTAGGTAGAATGCTAGAGCACACTTGCAGTCTAAGGTATGCAGTGCTGCTTTCCCTAGTATGGGAATGTAGCTTAGAAAAGAAGACATGTAGTACAATGAACTAGATGAGATGGCACTCCAAAACCATCTTTGGGAGGAATTTGGGGTGGGTTCGGAGTACAACCCTGTCGTGGTAGAACCTGGTACAAGGTGGATCAAGGGCTTGAAGCTCATTGACTATTCTGGCAGAAGAGCTATTAAGAACACTATTTTATATGTCAGAAACTTCAGAGAACAAGAATGGAGTGGTTCGTTCTGAGGTTTCATAAAAACAGTGAGGATGACATTAAGATCCCACGCCACCGTAAGTTCAAGGGATGAACTGAAAATGGCTTATTATCAATTTTAGTATGAAAAGCACTGATGGGCAGTCTGCTTGCTGGCCTAATAAACAGCTCTTAAAGATATTTTGCGAAGCTGTCATGCCCTTAATTTGGATTGCTTGGTGATAGAGCAGGTAAGATCTGGCTCCTCCCTGTTTGTTCAGGTAATATATTGCTACTTGATTCTCTGTGCAAACCAGTGTAACCTGATTGAGAATATGATTCTGGAAGGTTTTGAGAGTGTTCGGGCCTGCCTGCAATTCCAGGAGATTGATTGTCATCATTGCTCTCATGGGAACCAAGAACCCTGTGTACGGAGACCATTTAGGTGAGCTTCCCAATCTGTTATGGAAGCCTCCTTGGTGAGAACCTTGTGATGTGGAGGGGATTGGAACAAAAGGCCTTGGGTAAAATTTTGGGACACCGTCCACCACTGTAGAGAGTGACATAGCTGTGGAGTTAAGTGGACAGTAATCCTGTGGCTTGGGATCTTTGAGAGGAGTGTGGCCACTGAGTAATCTGAAAGTAAGGACGAGACAAAGGTGTTGCATGGACTGTTGAAGCCATGTGACCGATGTGGCGGAGCATCTCATGAGCAAATACATGAGTAGACTGGGAATGTCTGAGTGGCGAGATGTTAATATATTGTTCGCCCTTGGTTGGGGAAGAAATGCTCGACCTTGAGTTGTGCCGAGGACAGCCCTATGAATTCTAAAGCCTGTACTGGCTGAAGATGTGAATTGGAGTAGTTGATGACAAATCAGAGGAGTTCTAGGATTCTTATTGTGGATTGCGTCCAGGTATGGGAAGACATAGATGACCCACCTGTGAAGCACTGGAGCTACAACTACTAGACACTTTGTGAAGACTCAAGGAGACGAGACCAAGCCAAATGGCAAGACTTTGTATTGATGGTGTAGGCAAAGGAATTTTCTGTGCAGGGAGAATAGGTATATGCCTCCTTAAGGTTTAGAGAGCAAAGTCAATCGTTGAGTTGTATCATGGGAAGTAGTGAGCCCAGGGATACCATGCAAAACTTTTCTTTAAAGAAAAACTTGCTCAGCTCTCATAGCTCAAAAATTGGAAGCACTCATGTCTTTCAGAGTGAGAAACCATCTGGAGTGGAGCCCTCGACCCTTCTCTGGTGTAGGAACTGGTTCTATTGCATTCTGTTGGAGGAAGGCCCAGAGGTCCTCTAGAAGTAATCTCATTTGGAGGAAGCTGGTGGATGATCAGGGTGTTTTTCGCCAACGCACAGAGTAGCAGTGTTGAATGGTATGTAGAACCCTTGGTGGCAGGTTATGAGAGGTCATTTCTGTTGAAAGACAATGAGTTTCCTTCTGACAGGAAGGTCATTTGGCACAGACAACTGTTAGGTGGCAATGCTCTCTAGGAAGGAGTCAAAAATTAGGTTGCTGTTTAGACAAAGGGCACCTGGGATTTTTGTCCCTGCTACTATTACTGCTACTTATTTCTAAAGCGCTACTAGACATACGCAGCGCTGTACACTTGAAAATGAAGAGACAGTCCCTGCCCGACAGAGCTTACAATGTAATTAGGCCAAACAGGACAAACAAGAGAAGGGATTATTAAAGTGAGGATGATAAAATAAGGGTTCTGAACAAGTGAATAAGGGTTAGGAGTTAAAAGCAGCATCAAAAAGGTGGGCTTTTAGCTTACATTTGAAGACGGCCAGAGATGGAGCTTGACATACCGGCTCAGGAAGACTATTCCAGGCATATGGTGCAGCAAGATAAAAGGAACGGAGTCTGGAGTTAGCAGTGGAGAAGGGTGCAGATAAGAGAGATTTACCTAGCGAACAGAGTTCCCGGGGAGAAATGTAGGGAGAAATGAGAGTGGAGAGGTACTGAGGAGCTGCAGAGTGAATGCACTTATAGGTCAATAAGAGGAGTTTGAACTGTATGCGGAAACGGATAGGAAACCAGTGAAGTGACTTGAGGAGAGGGCTAATATCAGCATAATGACACTGGCGGAATATTAGTCGTGCAGCAGAAATTTGAACAGATTGAAGAGGAGAGAGATGGCTAAGTGGGAGACCTGTGAGAAGCAAGTTGCAATAGTCTAAGCGAGAGGTGATAAGAGTGCGGATGAGGGTTCTGGTAGTGTGCTCAGAAGGGAAAGGGCAAATTTTGGTGATATTATAAAGAAACGACAGGTTTTAGCAGTCTGCTGAATATGTGCAGAGAAGGAGAGGGAGAGGGAGGAGTTGAAGATGACCCCAAGGTTATGAGCTGATGAGACAGGAAGGATGAGAGTGTTATCCACAGAAATAGAGAATGGGGGAAGAGGAGAGGTTGGTTTAGGGGGAAAGATAAGCTCCTCAGTTTTGGTCATGTTTAGTTTCAGATGGCGCTGAGACATCCAGGCAGCAATGTCAGACAGGCAGGCTGATACTCTGGCCTGGATTTCAGCTGAGAATTCTGGTGTGGAGAGGTAGATCTGGGAGTCATTAGCGTAAAGATGATACTGAAAACCATGGGATGAGATCACAGTACCAAGGGAAGAAGTATAGATGGAGAAAAGAAGAGGTCATAGGACAGATCTCTGAGGTACACCAACTGACAGTGGGATAGAAATAGAGGAGGATCCACTAGAGTATATACTAAAGGTACGCTGGGAGAGATAAGAAGAAAACCAGGAAAGAACAGTGCACTGAAATCCAAGTGAGGACAGCGTATCAAGGAGTAGGCTGTGATCAACAGTATCAAAAGCAGTAGATAGATCGAGAAGAATAGAATAGAGACCTTTGGATCTGGCCAGGAACAGATCATTGGAGACTTTAGCAAGCGCTGTTTCAGTTGAATGAAGGGGGCGATAGCCAGATTGAAGTGGATCAAGAATAGCTTGAGATGAAAGTAAGTCAAGGCAATGGCAGTGATAGGAAAAGGGAGGAGGGAGATGGGGTGATAGTTGGAAGGACTGGTAGGGTCCAATGAAGATTTTTTAAGGAGTGGTGTGACTACAGCATGTTTGAAGGCATCAGGAACAGTCGCAGTGGAAAGTGAAAGATTGAGGATATGACAGATAAAAGGGATGACAGTAGGAGAGATAGTGTTAAGTAGATGTGTGGGAATAGGATCAGAGGAACAGGTAGTTAGTTTCGAGGAGGAAATAAGATGTGTAGTTTCCTCTTCAGTGATTTCAGAAAAGGAGACTGGGGTTGAAGGGTTGAGAGAATGGACTAAGGGAAGGAGAGGTGCAGGCGACCTGGTTGAGAATTCAAGTTTCATCTTGTGAACCTCATCATGAAAGAACTCAGACAGAGTCTGGGGGGAAAGTGAAGGGGGAGTTGGAGGTGAAGGCAGTTTGAGGAGAGAGTTCAGTGTGGCAAAGAGACGTCGAGGGTGTGAGCCAAGAGAATTTATCAACTGGGTGTAACAGTCCTGTTTGGCAAGTAAAAGAGCAGGCTGGAAAGAGGTCAGCAAGAGTTTGAAATGTATGAAGTCAGCATGGGCACAGGATTTCAGCCAAAGGCATTCGGAAGAGCGGGCACAGGAACGTAGGTAGCGGATTCTAGAGGTCAGCCAAGGCTGTGGTTTGGTATCTTTTACAGAACAGGGAATGGGATGAGCTTGAGTATCCAGAGCAGAGGAGAGAATAGTATTATACGAAGAGACAGCCTCATTGACAGACTAGGATAACATAGTGGTAAGAGAAGAGATTTGAAACACTGGAGGACAGAGTAGAAGGGTCAATAGCCTGAAGATTCCTAAATGTATTGGTTAAGATTGGATGGGACTGGGGAGGAGGGTGTTTAAGTGTGAAAGTTATCAGATGATGGTCAGAGAGGCACACAAACTGGAGAGTGAGCAGTTTGAGAAGAGAATAAGATCAAGACAGTGGCCATTCTGTGACTGGGGGCAGTGGAGCACAGTTGAAGATTGAAAGAGGATGTTAAAAGCAAGAAACTAAGAAGCATAAGAGTCAGAGGGATCATTAGCATGAATGTTAAAATCCACAAGAATGAAAGTAGATGAAGGTGCAAGAAAGGAAAGCCAGGCATCAAAGTCAGTGAGAAAGGAAGAAAGGGACTTATCAGGGGGTCGATAAATGACTGCTACTCGGAGAGGCAGAGGAGCAAATAGACAGATGGAGTGGACTTCAAAGGAAGACAAACAGTGACACTGAGGTGGAAGAAGAGGTTGAAATCTACAAGAGGGTGAAAGTAGTAGCCCGACACCACCTCCGCGGCCAACCGGGCGAGGAGTATGGGAGAAAAGATAACCTCCATGGCATATGGCCGCGACAGAAACAGAGTCTTCAGGGTAAAGCCAAGTTTCAGTTAGGGCAAGCAGATGGAGAGTACGAGAGATAAAGAGGTCATGGATGTAGGAAAGTTTGTTACAGACCGAGCGGGCATTCCACAGAGCGCAAGAGAAAGGCAGGGAAGAAGGGGGGGAGGAGAGGAATAGAAATTAGATTGGAGATATCACGGTGTGAACTGCACAAATAGGATGAGAGCTGATGTGGAAGACCAGGATTGAGATTAATGTCCCCAGCGGAGAGCAGAAGGAGGAGCAAGAGAATACGGAGAAGAGTAGGAGAGGTATGACGACAGTGACGAAGGCAAGATGTACTCGCTACCGTCTTGGATGCGAGTGTTGGGGGTATAGTCTGTTGAGGTGAAGGAAGCGTAGGGGTATAACGACACTTAGATATATAGTAGTTGGAACATCAATATCCTTTTTTGAAATCTTCTAGTAGAGGAAGAAGCAACAGTAGTTTGAGGCCTAGATACAGTTTTTATCATACTTGTATGATTTTTTTTAATAAGGTCAGCCACCTCCTCAACTTTGTCACCAAATATGTTTTCTTCACGTCAAGAGACAACGGCTAGACTCTCCTGGACAGCAGATTCAAGGTCCGAAAATAATCGGCGCACAGCTACTGCTAAGGCAGAGAATTTGAGGAGACTATCAAAGGCCTGCCTTGTACAATATTTACAACAGTCTAGAAGCTTTCCGCGAAGTTTTTGGAATTCCTTGTTTGTCAGAAGGAAAGAATTCTGCGAAGGATACAGTATTGTGTAGTAGAGATTTTAAGTAAATGCTGGAATAAAGTTGATAACCCAAGATGTGATAATCCAAGATGGTTAGCATTAATGCTTGAAAAGTTTTTCTGCCAGAGGAGTCTAATGTTCTCGCTTCTCTGCATAGAGGAGCAGAAGGTGAAATTAGGCCTTACCTGTTAATTTTCTTTCCTCTAGATCCTCCAGACCGTTCAAGATGCTGGGGTTATGCACTCCTACCAGCAGAGGGAGACTGAGAACACTAAAACTTCTTATACAAGTAGCCTGTGCAGACCTTCTACTAACCAGTAAAACAGTAACAAAGCAGAGGAACAAAACACCTACACCTAAACAAAACCACTGACTCCACTCTCAGATCTCCTCCCCTTAAGACGGGGAAATTCAACTGCAGATGGGCACAAACGGTACCACAAACTGCCCTTAGTAAAACTCCAGGACCCAAATCACAGGAGCTACTAGAAATATCAGCAACTGAAGTCTAAAGAAATCATCATACTGAACTGGCCGATACACTGGGTGGGCTCTTGAATGGTCTGGAGGATCTAGAGGAAAGAAAATTAGCAGGTAAGGCCTAATTTCACCTTCCTCAGCAATCCTCCAGACCGTTCAAGACTCTTGGGACGTACCAAAGCAGTAAACACATCTAAGGGTGGGACTGCGAAGCCCAGAGGACAGGACTGCAGCTCCAAAACTGGCATCCTCCCTTGCCTGTACATCCATTCTGTAATGTTTGACAAAAGAATGCAGGGAGGACCACACCGCCGCTCTACAAATGTCCACCGGTAGAACAAAACTACTCTCTGCCCAAGAAGCCGCCATCCCCCTAGTGGAATGTGCCTTGAGCCCCACCGGCACCACATGGCCATGCAATATGTAAGCCGAAGAGATGGCATCCTTCAACCACCGAGCTATAGATGCCATAGAAGCAGCCGCTCCCTTCTTGGGCCCTCCATGAAGGACAAATAACCTGTCCGAAGACCTGAATTCCTCCAACCTGCGCAAGTAAACCTTCAACACTCTGCGCACATCCAATTTCGCCAAACGAGGCTGACAAGCATACCCCGTCCGGTCCCCCAAGACTACCAACGAAATCACCTGATTGACATGAAAGGAGGATACCACCTTAGGCAAAAACTAAGGCACCGGACGCAGCGAAACCCTTTCCTTAGAAAATCACAGAAACGGAGGCCTACATGAAAGAGCCTGACGTTCCGAAATCCGGCGAGCCGACGATATAGCTACCAAAAAGACCACCTTCATAGTAAGGTCTTTTATCGAACAACACTCCAAGGGCTCAAAAGGAGAACCTGCCAAAGAGTCAAGAACGATATTAAGATCCCACTGAGGAACTATCAGCTGCTGAGGACGAACGAAGCAACTTCACCTCCCTCAAAAAATGGCCCACATCCGGGGAAGACGCAACCAACCTGCCCCTTACCCCGAAAACACGCCAAAGCAGCCAGCTGCACCTTCAAAGATGACAATGAAAAGACCTTCTCAAAACCATCTTCCAAGAAATCTAAAATGCACGACACAGAAGCTGTTGAAGGGACACACACCCGGTCCCCACACCAATCTTCAAATATGCGCCACACACGCACATAAGCCAAAGACGTCGAACGTTTGTGAGACTGCAGCATCGTCTGAATCACTTGAGAGGAAAACCCTTTCCTTCTCAACCGTTCCCTCTCAAGGGCCACACCGTAACAGAGAACCGATCCGGATCCGGCATGAAAATTGGACCCTGACACAACAGTACCGAGACCCCCAGCCGCAGAGGCTCGCCTTCTAACAAGCGCATCAGATCCCCAAATCACGGCCGACGCGGCCAATTCGGAGCCACAAACAACACCGGACCAACATGACATTCTACCCTCTGTAGGACTCGACCTATCAAGGGCCACGGGGAAAACACGTACAGCAATACCTGCTGAGGACAGGGAAGGACCAACGCATCGATCCCTTCTGCGGATCCCGACGCCGACTTAAATACCGAGGACCCTGAGCATTCTGTGCCGACGCCATGAGATCCACTACTGGCATTCCCCACTTTAGAACTATCTGTTGGAACAACGACCTGTGCAGAGACCATTCTCCGGGGTCCAACACGTGTCTGCTTAGAAAATCCGCATTCACGTTGTCCACCCCGGCCATGTGCGCCGCCGAATTCTGCACTAGATGCCTTTCCGCCCAACTCATGAGCAGAGCCGTCTCGATTGCCAACCACGGACTCTTTGTACCGCTCTGCCGGTTGACATACGCTACCCCTGTCGCATTGTCAGACATGACTTTTACCGCCTTTTCTACCACACTTCAGCGAAATGCCTACAGCTAGCCGAATCGCCCTTGTCTCCAACCGGTTCACAGACCACTGAGCTTCCTCCGTCGACCACCGCCCCTGCGCGGACCGACCGAGACACTGAGCTCCCCGGGTCAATGGGTCGAAACTGGTCCTCGTTCTTCGGCACCACAAAGTAAATGGAATAACAACCCATTCCCAGCTCGTGCCGAGGAACGGGTACCACAGCTCCCAAATGGATTAGGCGACCCAGAGTCTCTTGAATAGCCTTTAACTTGACTCGAGAGTGACAAGGAGAGGCAAGAAATAGATCCGGCAGTGGGTGATCGAACTCGAGCGCATAACCATCGCAAACTACCTCTAGCAACCACTGATCTGAAGTAAATTGGGTCCACCCCTGATAAAACAGACGAAGTCGTGCCCCGACCTTCACCAGAGGCCGGACCCGCACACCTTCATAAGGAGGACTTATTACCATTTCTGGCACCTCCGGAGGAGTCCCGACCTCCTCGACGACCCCCTCAAAAGGACTGCGTCGCTGGAAAACCCGGCTTTTAGAAGGAGACACAAATCTGCCCGGCCTATACCGCCTCGCATCCTTAAACCGACCTCTAGTCGAATCACCTCGACTAGCCGCCTTAGGCCGTAACTCCGGCAGCCGTGAGACCTTGGTATCCCCAAGACCACTCATCAGTTTATATCCAAGTCCTCTCCAAACAACATAGAACCTTTGAAAGGTAGAGAACACAACTTTGCTTTAGAGGCCGCATCTGTCACCCAGCCCCTAAGCCAAAGAGCCCTGCGAGCCGTCACCGCCAGAGCCATATTCTTAGCCGAAGCCCTTAGCAAATCATAAAGGGTGTCTGCCAAAAACGAAGACCCCATCTCTAATTTGGCCAAGTCCTGAACCAAACCAAACCAAACCAAACCAAACCAGTCCTATCTAACGCAGGCTCATCCAAGAGCTTCTTTGCCCAACGGAAACAAGCTCTGGCTACCAAGCCCCCACACACAGAGGCTTGCAAGGCCAAAGCCGACAAATCAAAGCTGCGCTTCAGAAAGGAATCTAGCTTCCTATCCTGAGGATCCTGTAAGGCTGTACCACCATCCACCGGAATGGCCGTAGCCTTAGTAACCGCCGTAACCACCGCATCCACAGTAGGTGGTTTCAGCAGGGTCAAATCTTCCGGAGTCAAGGGATATAGCCGCGCCATAGCCCTAGACACCTTACAAGCAGCCTCCGGCACAGACCATTCCTGAAAAACCATGTCCCTAATGTCTGAATTCATGGGAAAGGAACGGGAGGTTCTCTGAATCCCCTTAACCAAGGGATCTACCTGGAGGTCCTCCGCAGAGGGAGTGGCCGCTGGAGCAAACTTCAAAGTAGAGATCACCTGATCAATGAGCTCTAACAACTCCTCCTTATGAAAAATGTGAACCACTGAAGAATCTTCCCCAGGCCTTAACCTAATCCTGATCCTCAGACACATCTAAGAGATCCTCCTCTCCTGGGTCACTCCAAACGTCCGACCCAGGCAGAGAAAGTATCTCCATAGGCTCCTAAATATCCACCCGTGGGCGCTTAACTCCCACTGAGCTAGCAGCCTCCGGGGAACAAACAGCCTGAGAGGGGCCAGCTCTCCAGGCATTATACAGAGACCAAACAAACTCAGGGGGGAAGCCAGACCCGCCCCAAAGCTGCTGAAGCCCAACACTTCCGCAGTCTCTGCGACGGAGCCCTCTCGCCCCCGAGGCGACAGGTCCATCGTGTGATCCGCGGCTAAACTAGGCGTGCTTCCTGCCACACACAGGTTCCCTGGCGCCGGTACAGAATGCGCGGCCAAAAGGGCTGCGCTTCCCGCCAAAACCGGCTCTGTCGAGGCCAACCTGGGACACGCAGCCAAAATGGCTGTGTTTGCCGCCAAAACCGGCCCTGCCGTTATTGGCCGGGAATGTGCGGTCAAATCACCGCCGAACAACACCGCCGGCTCAGGGGAAAGCACGGGGGCAAGAGCACTGACAACGTAGGCTCCCCACAAAATTTACATTGGCCACCTTTCACTTCAACGCCGCGCTTCGCGCAAAACCGACACCTCGCCAGCTTACGACATAATGGCCGCAAACACAATAAAAACAAACAGTTGCTTTGTGCTCTGACAGACTAATAGGCAAAACCGCCTAAGGCAAGAACGCCCTTGAAGACGTTTTATCTCTGGACTGCCACAAGAACGGCCAAAATAGCCACCTTTTAAAAACGTTTATTTTTTTTTAAACCTCGTTGCTGATGCCTAAACGCCTCAAGGGTACAGAACGAGGTGTGTAGTCGAGGTCAAGCAGTCCTCCAGAGGTAGAGCACAGGGGGAGGGACCCGGCCACCCGGGTGTGACACCCCACAGGGAATAAGAAGCCCCTTAGGACTTACACCCTGTAATAGAGATCCAAGTGTGGGTTACAACCCAACCTAGAAAACCCAAACGGGCCTACCAGAATGCACAGGCTGCACACATCTATCCTCTGCTGAGACTGAGAAAATACTGGTTAGTAGAAGGTCTGCACAGGCTACTTGTATAAGAAGTTTTGGTGTTCTCAGTCTCCCTCTGCTGGTAGGAGTGCATAACCCAAGCGTCTTGAACGGCCTGCAGGATTGCTGAGGAAGCATGAGTTCTAGCACTGCGAGTGCATTTTAAAGTGGACTCTACCACTAAAGAATGATGTGGTAGTTGTGTTTTCTCAAACTCTGCACATTTCTGTATTCTATACATTGTATCAATTTTCTTTGGGGCAATCTGAACTGTTAGAGGGGTCTCCCAGTTTTTTATTAAAATACTTTTCGTAACAGAATGGAAGGGAACTGTAATACCCTCTTTAGGTGGAGAGTTGATCTAGAATATCAAAAAGTTCTGAAGAGGTTCTTCCTCTGTTTCTAGTTTAAAAAGTATAGCTTGAGCCATCTCATGGAAAAAGCCTGGAAAGGATAAACTTTCTGGGGAGACTTATACCTTTGAAGTGGGAGAGAAAGATCAGACAGAATGCCATAAGATTCCTCCTCTGAGAGGTCCGAATGTAACTCTTTAAAGTACTGCTCATAAGGAGTATGGGGAACAGTGTGTTGACCAGAACGCTGGCTTTCCATCGAGGCATATATGAGCTTCTGAAGTTGGACAGAACTCTTCTGTTGATGAAAAAAGCATGCATCTGTCGAATGTGAGCTGCCCCAGACAGTCGATGTCAAGTCGATGTGTGGGACCTTTCCTTTGACTGTCTCTCCGATGTATTCAAGGGCTGTGCCAAGGCTGGCACAAGTACCCTGTAAGCATATATAGTCCAATTGCAGTAGCCCTGACAGCTCTTCCTTGAGCGTAGCCAGGATTTCTTTATAAAGGGCAGGTTTCAGTATTGGCTGAGAAAGCAATGTGGACGCAGCCTGAGAGACAGCCTGTGCAGAAGTAGGAATTCTGGAAGACCTCTAAGGCTCTCGAAGTGATGAGCGCTGGAGAGGAGAGCAGTCACTGCAGCACAGATGCTTCCCGTACATCGAGGACATTGATGCAGGGGAGGTATGAGCCAGGTGTCTGGAGGGAGAACAATGGTGATGCTTCTTAGCTTTTTGAGCAGCAGATCCCTTGATGCATGCAGCACCGACGACGACGAGAGTCCCAACATGTTCTCGGCATAGAGTCTGATGTATCACCCTCTCCATGTTGCATGGGTGTACCCAATGTTGTGGCAGATTCCACACCAAATATCAACTCTCCTGCCATGCTCGATGTGGATGCAGAACCAAAGTTTTTCATAATGGAGTCTTTTGGCTTTAAGGGACCTTGCCTACATGCACTGGCAGAAGTTACAGTGAATGTCTCAGTGGTGTGGACTCAGGCACTGAACACACCAATTATGGGGGTCTTTGCCTGAAATAGTTCTATTGCATCAAGACACTTCTTAAAGCACTCGGCATCCTCATTAATGGAGGAAAAAATGGCCAGTTCAAGGTCAAAGGCTTTATGGCCCAGGGAGCTTTAGTAATTCTATACCTGAAAAAGGTCAATGCTTCTTGGGCAGGAAAAAGGGCTTAGAGGCCCCTTGGGCCGAAAATTAAAAAAAAAAATGTATAATTTATATAGTTTACTCATTTTTAATGACTGAAAAGGATAAAATACGAAGAAAATATGTCCTGAAAAAGAGAAGGCACCAAAAGACAGAAGTTTTTCACGCTGAGGTGAGATCAAAACACCACCACTCTGCTCTGTGGAAAACGAGACTGCTGGTCCCACGCTTACGTGTCAGGCGGGAAGGCACCTATGCATGCATGGTTGGACCAATATCACCAATACTGTTCAATGTAATGATGGTGACACTCGGGGAAAAAACTGAAACTAATGGGCTTCAATGAAGGCTGTTCACCAATCAAAAGTTTTAATCATATTTACTAGGATTTATTTACCGCCTTTTTGAAGGAATTCACTCAAGGCGGTGTACAGTATTTTTATTTATTGCATTTGTATCCCACATTTTTCCCACCTATTTGCAGGCTCAAAGTGGCTTACGTAATGTTGTTAACAATGTCATTACAAGATATTAGATACAGTTAGTATTGTGCAGAGATTGAGTAAGGAAGAGAGAGGAAGGGAGAGAGTGATTGGGAGTTATGTAGTTGGATTTTCATCACTGATTGTGTTGGTGAGTTGTCAGTTATTGGTTTTCATTGTAGGCTTTGTTGAAGAAGTATGTCTTCAGGGCTTTGCGAAAGATAGTTATATCGTTGATTGTTTTCAGGTCTGTAGGTAGTGCATTCCATAACTGCGTGCTCATGTAGGAGAAGGAAGTGGCATGCATCAGCTTGTATTTTAGTCCTTTACAGCTGGGGAAGTGTAGGTTGAGAAATTTGCGGGATGATCTTGTGGTGTTTCTGGGAGGTAGGTCCACAAGGTTAGACATGTATATTGGGGCGTCTGCATGAATGATTTTGTGAACAATCGTGCAGATTTTGAACGCAATTTGTTCCTTAAGTGGTAGCCAGTGAAGTTTCTCTCTTAAGGGTTTTGCACTTTAATCGTATAAAGTGTCCCCCTCACATTTTCACCTGTATAGTGCAAAATACAGACTGCAGATGTAAATTCCCAAAACTGACATTGTACTTCAGTTACTAAACTGAAAATAAAATCATTTCTCTTACCTTTGTTGTCCGGTGATTTTATTTTTCTAATCATCTTATTCCTAGTCTCTGGTTCTGTTCCTTTGTTTGAGCTCTGAACTCTACTTTCAGGGCCTCCTCTCTCCTTCCCCTATAACATCTTTCACATTCAACTTTCTGCCATTTTTCTTCCTCCTTATATCTGTCTTGTTTCTATCCCCTCCTTTCCCCTTCATCCATGAGCATCATCTCCTCTCTCCTTCTGTCTGTCCTCCCCTCCCTTCTGTGGGCACCATCTCCTTCGGTCTCTCCTCCCACCCCGTGGGCACCATCTCCTCTCTTCTCCCTTTCCCCTCCTCTCTATGGACATCATCTCATCCATCTCTCTTCTATTCCCTTCCTCTCTATGGACACCATCTCTATTCTCTTCCTCTCAATAGGCAGCATTTCATCTCATTCATTCTCTTCCTCTTCTCTGGCACAATCTCATTTCCCCTCGGAAGCTCCTGCAGCTTTTTCTCTCCAGCTGCCCCACATTCTCTCCTAACCGGACCTCCCCCCCCCCCCCCCCAACAGCCTTTCCTTTTCTTTCCTACCATCCTGTGATTCTCTCAGACTCTTCCTCCCTTCAACATATATTTTTCTGTCCTACTGCTGTCCCTCTCCCTCCCCGATGCTCCTGCAGCTTGTTCTCTCCTGTACGCCGCACACCCGCCCACCAGCAGCCTTTTCTCTGGCATCTCACCCCAAATCCCACCACGCTGCACGTGGCCCTCCAAACTTGCCTTGTACACATGGCGGCATTAACCACATGCTGCTCCGCTCTTCCCTGTAACCGGAGCCCTCCCTCTTTAGCATCTGACTCCTGCAGCAGGAAACTTCATCAGAGAAGGCAGGATGCTAGAGAGGGAGGGCTCCGGTTACAGAGAGGAGTGGAGCGTGTGCTTAATGCCACAGTGTGTACAAGGCAAGTTCGGAGGGTGGCGGGTGGGATGAAATGCCAGAGAGCGGGGTGGCAGGACAGCAAAGGCTGCCGGTGTATGGCAGCGGGTAGGACAGAACAAGCTGCAGGAGCACTGGGGAGGGAGGGGACGGCGGTAGGAGACAGCAGCATGATGCGATTAAGCGTGTTAAAATTATTAGTGCAGGTTAAAAATTCTAACACATTAGCCACATTAAAACACGTTAAATGAACAGCCCTAGCTTCAATCCATTTATATATGCAGACGACATCACCATCGTCATACCTTTAACAATATCACAAACATGGAATAATGGGCAACAACTTTCAAACTCAAACTGAACAGGGACAAAACCAAATTCCCAGTACTATCCTGCCACAAAACTCACATCTTACCAAAAATTCACAATCAACCAACAAACTTACCACAACAACTTAAAATACTAGGAATCATTCTCGACAAACATCTAACACTGGACAATCAAATATCAGCAGTATCATCAAAATGCTTCAGAACACTATGGAAACTCAGAAGAGACTATTTCCCTAGACAATATTTCTGGATACCGGTCCAATCAACAATATCGCAACTAGACTACTGCAATGCAGCATACGACTAAAATTGCTGCAAACAATCCAAAACACTGCAGCAAGACTGATTTTCAAGAAATCTAACTAAATATGCGAGAGTAACCCCACTGCTTGAAACACTACATTAGCTACCAGTCAAAGCAAGAATATTTTCAAAGCAAACATCCTAATCTTCAAGATACTATTTGGAATGGCACCCGAATATATGCTTAACCTGACTGAATTACCCTCAAGAAAGTGAAGATACTTACCTGTAGCAGGTATTCTCTGAGGACAGCAGGCTGATTATTCTCATACGTGGGTCGATGTCCGCGTCGGCCAGGGAAACGGCATTTTGCCATAGCAAAAACAAAAAGGTTTTGCTACAGTCTTCTGGCGCGCGTGCAGTGCACACTGCGAATGCGCGGACTGACTTCTCATCCGCCGAGTCAGCACACACCTCAGTTAAATCAAAAAGCGTAACAAATAACTCCAAAGGGGAGGTGGGAGGGATTGTGAGAATAATCAGCCTGCTGTCCTCGGAGAATACCTGCTACAGGTAAGTATCTTCGCTTTCTCTGATGACAAGCAGGCTGCTTATTCTCACATGTGGGGTATCCCTAGCATCCAGACTCACTCAAAACAATGAACATGGTCAACTGGGCATCGCAATGGCAAGGACATAACATAGGTTAACCTGAAACTAAATACAACTACCTGAGAGTGCAGCCTGGAACAGAATAAAATGGGTTTGGGGGGAGGGGGTGGATGGAGTTGGATTCTAAACCCAAAACAGATTTTGCAGCGTCGGGTATCCTGCTGAAGGCAGTAGTGAGATGTGAATGTGTGGTCAGATTACCTACCATGTTGCAGCTTTACAAATCTCTTCAATGGAGGTTGAAGTGAGCCACTGACGCAGCCATGAGCCGTGAGATGGCACTCCAAAGTCAGCCAAGCTTGGGTATTAAGTGAAGGAAATGCAATCTGCTAGCCAATTGGTGACTGTGCTTTTTCCGATGACGACTTCCCTCCTGTTGGGATCGAAAGAAACAAACAACTGGGCGGACTGTCTGAAGGACTTTGTTCGCTCCCCTTAAAAGGCCAATGCTCTCTTGTAGGCCAAGATGTGCAAGCTGCTCTTGCCAGGGTGGGCATGGGGTCGGGGAAAAAATGTTGGCAAGACAATCGACTGGTTCAGATGGAACTCTGACACCACCTTTGGTAGGAAATTAGGGTGCGTGCGGAGGACTACTCTGTTGTGATGAAACTTAGTATAAGGTGCATCCATTACTAAGGCCTGAAGCTCACTGACTGACTCTACGAGCTGAAGTAACAGCCACTAAGAAAATGACCTTCCAGGTCAAGTACTTCAGATGGCAGGAATTCAGTGGCTGAAATGGAGCTTTCTTCAGCTGGGTGAAAATGATGTTGACATCCCATGACACTGGTGGAGGTTGACAGGGGGCTTTGAGAAAAGCAAACCTCTCATGAAGCAAACAACTAAAGGCTGTCCAGAGATAGGTTTACTCTCTACACGCCGATGATAAGCACTAATTGCACTAAGGTGAACCCTTACGGAGTTGGTCTTGAGACCAGACTCTGATAAGTGTAGAAGGTATTCAAGCAGGGTCTGTTTAGAACAAGAAAGAGGATTTAAGGCCTTGCTGTCACACCAGAGAGCAAACCTCCTCAATTTGAAAGAGTAACACCTCTTCGTGGAATCTTTCCTGGAAGCAAACAACACTCAGGAGACACCCTCTGAAAGACCCAAAGAGGCGAATTGTAAGGTCTCAACATCCAGGCTGTGAGAGCCAGAGACTGGAGATTGGGATGTAGAACAGACTCTTCGTTCTGACTGATGAGGATTAAAAAAACACTCCAATCTCCAGGGTTCCTCAGAGGACAACTGCAGAACAAGAGGGAACCAAATCTGATGCAGCCAGAAGGGTGCTATCAGGATCATGGTTCTGCGGTCTTGCTTGAGTTTCAGCAAAGTCTTCCCTACTACTACTACTTATTATTTCTATAGCGCTACTAGATGTACGCAGCGCTGTACACTTGAACATGAAGAGAGAGTCCCTGCTCGATACAGCTTACAATCTAATTAGGACAGACAAACAGGACAAACAAGAGATAAGACATACCTCCCCATACATGGGAGGATACGCATACAGAAGGCCTCTTCCCCAATGTAGGAGAAAGGCATCTGACGCTAGTCTGTCCTGGGACTGAAGCCTGGAACAGAACTGAGGGACCTTCTGATTGATCTGAGTGGCAAAAAGATCCACCGAGGGGGTGCCCCACACTCGGAAGAACTTGAGGGCTATGCCCATATTTAGAGACCGCTCATGAGGTTGCAGTATTCTGCTCAGCCTGTCGGCCAGAGTGCTGTTTACACCTGCCAGATAAATGGCTTGGAGATACATGCACTGTCGGTCTGCCCAAAGCCACATCTGAACAGCTTCCTCACACAGAGGGTGAGATCCGGTGACCCCCTGCTTGTTGGTGTAATACATCGCAACCTGATTGTCTGTTTGAATCAAGATGATTTTGTTGGACAGCCGACTCTGAAAGCCTTCAGAGCGTTCCAAATCGCTCGTAATTCCAGGAGGTTGATCTGAAGACCTGTTTCCCAGAAGGACCAGGCTGCTTGAGTGTGAAGCCCATCTACATGAGCTCCCCATCCTAGGAGGGATGCACTCGTCAGCACTTTTTGAGGCTGAGGAATTTGGAATGGTCGTCCCATGGTCAAACTGGATCTGATTGTCCACCATTGAAGAGAATTTCAAAAATCGGTGGGAAGTTGGATCACATCCTCCAGATTCACTGTAGCTTGATAGCACTGGGAAACTTGGGTCTATTGAGCTGATCTCATATGTAGACAAGCCATGGGTTGTTACATATACCATAGAGGCCATGTGCCCCAAGAGCCTCAACATCTGCCGAGCTGTGATCTGCCGAGACGCTCGAACTGTGGACACCAGGGACAGGAGGTTCTCTGCTCTTGTCTAGGGCAGATAAACCCGAGCTGTTTTCGTGTCCAGCAGTGCTCCAATGAATTCCAATTTTTGAACGGGAGTCAGATAGGACTTGGAGTAATTGAATATGAACCCACAGTAGCTCTAGCACCTGAACAGTCATTCGCATGGACTCCAGAGCACCCTCCTCCAAGGTGCTCTTTACCAGCCAATCGTCGAGATAAGGAAACACATGCACTTCTAGTCTGCAAAGTGACGCTGCGACTACTGCTAAACAGTTTGTAAACACTCTGGGTGCAGATGCCAGGCCAAAGGGCAGTACACGGTACTGAAAGTTCTGTGTTCCCAGCCGAAATCGAAGACACTTCCTGTGAGCTGGGAGTATTGAGATGTGTGTGTAAGCATCCTTTAAGTCCAGACAGCATAGCCAATCGTTTTCCTGAATCACGGGAAGGATGCCCAGGGAAACCATCCTGAACTTTTCTTGGACTAGGAATTTGTTCAGGGCCCTTAGGTCTAGGACTAGAATGGGACGCATTCCCCCTGTTTTCTTTTGCACAAGGAAGTACCTGGAATAGAATCCCAGCCCTTCCTCCCCTGGTGGAATAGGTTTGACCACATGGGCCTTTAGAAGGGTGGAGAGCTCCTCTGCAAGTACCTGCCTGTGCTGGGAGATGTAAGAATGAGTTCCCGGTGGGCAATTTGGAGGTTTGGATTCCAGACAGAGTGTATCCTAACCGGACTATTTGAAGAATCCACCGGTGGGAGTTATGAGAGGCCACCTTTGGTGAAAAAACATTAACCTCACCCCAACTGGCAAGTCGTCCGGTATGGACACTATTACTGTGGCTATGCTTAACTGGAGCCAGTCAAAAGCTAGTCCCCTGCTTTTGCTGGGGAACAACAAGAAGAGGGTGCTGGGACTGAGCCTGACTAGGCTGTCGAGAAGCCCGAGTGTACCTACACCTAGCATAGGAATAGGGAGCACTCCGCTTCCCCCCCAAAAACCTCCTAGTTGAGGAGATTGTAGCAGAAGGTGCCCGACGGGAGAGAGAATCCATAGCATCATTATGCTTCTTGATCTAATCAAGATCCTCTACTTTTTCTTCAAAAAGATTCCCCCCCCCCCCCCCCCCCCCCCGAAAGGCATATCCACCATCCGCTGCTGGACCGAATGATCCAGGTCAGAGACGCTCAGCCATGAGAGTCTGCGCATCACTACACCCTGAGCTGCGATTCTGGATGCCACATCAAAAGAATCATAAGCGCCCCTGGCCAGGAATTTACAACACGCCTCCTGCTGTCTGACCACCTGGCGAAAAGGCTTAGCCTGCTCCAGAGGGAGGGCATCGACTAAGCTAGACAGCTGCATCATCGAGTTCTGCAAGTGTACGCTCGGGAAGAGCTAGTATGACTGGATACAGGCAGCGAACATAGCAGCCTAAAGCGTCTTCCTCACAAAAGAATCCAAGGTCCTAGCTTCTCTGCCTGGGGACGCCGAAGCATAGTCTAGTACTGTTGGCTCTTTTGAGGGCGCAGTCCACCACCATGGAACTGTGGGGTAACTGAAACCTCATCAATCAAGGTTCACCGTGGATCAGCTTTCTTCGGGATCACAGGGCCAGACAAGAGGGAACGGCCAGTTCCACATAAGGACTTCTTAGTTGGTGTTCAGGGTGAAAATAAACCGTGGAAAGGGATAGTCCAGGACCTCGAGCATCTCAGCCTCGGCTCATCCTCCACCTCCATAGGGAATGGAATAGCCATAGCCATTTCCCGGACAAAAGATGTAAAGGAAAGACTCTCAGGAGGAAACAGTCTCCTTTCAGGTGAAAGGGAAAGTTCAGAGGAAATACCATACGACTCATCAGAAGAAAAGTATCTGGGATCTCCTTCTGACTCCCACGAACGCTCCTCTTCAGTATCAGATAGTACCTCCCTAAGGGAACTCCGAAACTGAGCCTGCCTCGATGCTGAGGATTGACGTCCTCGATGCCGACGTTGAGAGGCCGACACCCGCATGAACTACAGTGAAGCTTCCTCCATCGACATCGAAGGGGAGCCAACCTGGGTGGCAGCCGACACTGGTGCTACAAGTGGCACAGAGGATGGGGACATCACCGCAGGTAAAGAGCCAGACGCCACTGTAGTGGACAGCATGGAAGGCGCAAGCACCCCCGACACCGAAGAAGACTGGCGCAGCGGTCCTTCCATAAGTTCTGGGAGCAGGGCCCGGATGCACTTGACAGCCGCCATAGAAGAAGGCTGCAGTGGTTGGTGGATCAACCGGTGGCAGAATCTGCTGAGGCTCAGGTGCAGGTACCAGGCTAAGAGGCTGGTGCATTGGCATCTCCTGTATGGAGCTGAGCGATCCTCTTGGCGCTAACGCTTCTCGGGTACTGAATCTTTCAATGCCCCGTAGCTCCAGCACCATGTGTCGAAGGAGATCGGTGACTGTGCTTCTTTCGGCCTTCGCTCGACGCCCGTCGCTCCTCAGTGCCACGAGGACTGGAATCATCATGTCTCCTCTGTGTCGGGTCCGATGATGGTCGTCCGGGGGGTGGGGGGGGGGGTGGGGGGGGGGGGGGGGGGGGGGGGGGCCTCAAGACAAGTGGAGACCCACTCGACACCTCACTGCCCCCAGCGCAACTTGGTCCTCAGCAGCCATTACCTCTGCGCCTGACGTCGATGCGTCCCTCGATGTAGACGGTGCCGACCTCGGTACCGATGTCGATGCAGACATCGAAGGACCGTACTGAGCACCAAAAAGTTCTCTCATTGGGCCTTCGAGCTACTTGTGTCCGTTTCCTTTCATACGAAGACACAGATTACAAGCACTGGGCTGTGGTCGGCTGAAGGCACGGGAGACAACTACTACTACTACTTAGCATTTCTATATAGCGCTGCTAGGGTTACGCAGCGCTGTACAATTTTAGACAAGGGGAAGGACAGTCCCTGCTCAAGAGAGCTTACAATCTAAAGGTAGTAAACTATGTAGTCAGTGTAGGTATCATGAATGGGGAAGGTGGTTAGGCGCAAAAGCAAGGGAAAGAGATGGCCTTGAGTAAGGACTTGAAAATGGCAGGGAGGGCGCATGGCGTATGGGCTCGGGAAGTCTGTTCCAGGCATAAGATGATGCGAGGCAGAAGGGGCGGAGTCTGGAGTTAGCGGCGGTGGTGAAGGGTACAGATAGGAGTGATTTGTCCTGAGAGCGGAGGTTACGGGGTGGGGACTACGGGGAGAGGAGGGTAGAGAGGTATGGGGGCTGCAGATTGAGTGTACTTGAAGGTCAATAGGAAAAGCTTGAACTGTATGGCGGTAGCAGATCGGTAGCCAGTGAAGCGACTTGAAGAGAGGGGTGATATGAGAGTATCGGTTCACACGGTAGATAAGACGTGCGGCGGAATTTTGGACAGATTGGAGGGGGATAAGGGTGGCTAAGCGGAGACCAGCGAGGAGAAGGTTGCAATAGTCAAAACGAGAGGTAACGAGTGAGTGGACGAGTGTTCGGTGGTCTGTTCAGAGAAGGAATGGGGCGAATTTTGCTAATATTAGAGAGGAAGAAGCGACAGGTCTTAGCTGTCCCTGCTGGATATGGGCAGAGAAGGAGAGGGAGGAGTCGAAAATGACTCCGAGATTGCGGGCTGAGGAGACGGGGAGATGAGGGCATTGTCAAACAGAGACGGAAGTGGGGGAAGAGGAGAGAAGGGTTTGGGTGGAAAGACAGGAGCTCAGTCTTGCCATGTTATTTCAGATGCCGTTGGACATCCAGGCAGCGATGTCTGAAAGGCAGGCCGAAACTTTGGCCTGGGTTTAGACTGTATGTCGGGAGTGGAGGAGGTAAATCTGGGGTGTCATCGGCATAGAGACGGTACTGAAACCATGTGATGAGATCAGCGAGCCCAGGGAGGAGGTGTATATCGAGAAGTAGAAGCGGGTCCCAAGGACAGATCCTTGAGGAACCCCAACAGAGATTGGGACGGGGGTGGAAGAAGAGCCATTAGAAAATACTCTGAGGTGCGTTGGGAAAGATACGAGGAGAACCAGGAGAGGACGGAACCCTGGAACCAGAATGAGGACAGTGTGTCAGACGTAAATTATGATTGACGGTGTCAAAGGGCGGCAGATAGGTCTAGGGAGGATGAGGATGGAATAGTGACCTTTGGATTTGGCAAGGACAGTGTCATTGCAGACTTTAGAGAGTGCTGTTTCTGTCAAGTGTAGTGGGTGAAAGCCGGATTGAAGCGGATCGAGGACAGTGCCTGAGAGGAGAGGAAATCAAGGCAGCGGCTGTGGACAGCGCGTTCAAGTAATTTGGAGAGGAAGGGTAAAGGGAGATGTGCGGTAATTGGAGGGACAGGTGGGGTCAAGTGATGGCGTATTTGTACCTAAGATGGTCCGTTGCACTGAGTACAACATTTGAAGCCGCTTGGTTGTCCTTGATAACATGGAAGGAAAAACGGCTCCAGAGAATCAAAGGACCTGATTGTGCCAGAAAAAGGGGCACAAAAAGGAGAAACCCTGCCGCGTTGAAAAAGAAAGAAAATTTTAACTTTGGAAAAAAAAGAAACTGAGGATTTTGTAAAAGGGAATCGCACAACTTTTTTTTTTTTTTTAACAAAATAGAAAAACCAACGCGTAAACGCCAAAAATACGTAAAAAAACCAGAAGATTCTTTCCCCGGGCCAAACGAGGAGTACAGGGAAAAACCTGCCGCACCTCGTTGCGGAAAAAAGAAACTGAGGCTACACACTTGTTGGCGGGTAGGGAAAGTCAGTCTGAACATGCGCAGGGTGCTCGCTGCACACGCACCAGAAGACTCTAGCAAACCTTTTTGTTTTTGCTATGGCAAAATGCCGGTTCCCAGGCTAACGCGGACATCAACCCACGTGTGAGATTAAGTAGCCTGCTTGTCCTCGGAGAAATACCAGCCCAGTAAACAGAAACTATTTACTCCAACATCTACTCAACTGCAAAAACACCATCTACAAAACTATCTACATGGCAGGATTAGCTACCAGGGTTCAAAATGGTGGCACTTGATACCAAAAAGAACAGCAAAAAAGTAGCGAAATCAACACGACGCTCCCAAGACACCGTGGGTACAAGTAATAAAATGTTTAATTAAATGAAAATTAAAAAAGACTCGACAAGGAGCTGGGTTTCAGGAGTCTACAAGTCAAGAGGGTATACAATTATAATTAAATTCAAATAAATAGAACCTATAACAGTTATATAAATAGCAGTATACAAAAATGTATAAAACTTAGATCAAATAAATGGTAATGTGATAAAACAAGGCTTTTCTTTTAAACAGAGACAAAAACCATGTACTGAAAAGATAAACATACAGAGAAACTGTAAATCACATGAGAATAATAAGATGAAATTAAAGAAACTCTAAAATGGACCATGAAATAAGTAACAGTATAAAATTGTAAACAACAGAATTAAACTACAGTTCTGGTCATCCTTTTGCTGGATTAAGGCTAATAATTATAGGAGATATCAGGTATGGATAATATATGAAAATAAATGCAGACCTGTTTGTTGTGTGAACCAAAGAATGTAACACCATAAATGAGGTAGTCAAATGAATCCTGAAACAGTGAAGCATACCAGAACATGAAAAATACATTTAGTTGGAATAAACCCTTATTGTTTTATCAGCCATTACAATTTATATGATTGTTCAAAGTTTTATACATTTTTGTGTACTGCTGTTCTAGGTTCTATTTGAATGTATTATAATTGTATACCTCTCTTGACTGGTAGACTCCTGAAGCAGGCATTTTTCGTCGAAACACAGCTCCATGTCAAGTCTTTTAAAATTTTCATTTAATTAAACATTTTATTACTCGTATCCACGGTGTCTTGGGAGTGTTGTGTTGATCTCGCTACTTTTTTGCTGTTCTTTTATTTTTATCCACGTAGTGGATCCTGTTTGTCCACTCTTGTTGGTTTTTGGTTTCTCCCTTACTCGAGTACCAAAAACCATAAGCATCATATATCTCCGCCAATTCAGAAGAGAAATGAAAACCTACCGCTTCAAAAAAATTCCACAAAGACATTGTCACCTTTCTTTCAAACCTCTTCAAACACTGTATGATCACCAAAACTCTACAACTGAACAGAAGGCTACCACCACCTTTTCATTTTCAAATCTATCCCTCAAAAACTCTATGGATAACCACACAACTATAGATGGTCCTCTCCACATTGCCCACCACCACTAACTCCACCAAAATGTAAACTTGAACCAAAATTTTATTTTGGACAAGAATGCATAATTAAAATAAATAAATGTCCAATGTTTCTTCCCCCTAGGCTTATCCTCAACCTCCAACTTAAATGGGACAATCTAAGCCATCTCCTTGACAAAAGTGGAGGAAAACTCCTCCGTGGGAGACTCTCCTCTCAGGTGGCAGGGAGGAATCTGAAGGAAGGTTCAGAGATCCTGCCCCTGAGAGAACATTTGACTTGTCCTCTTTTTTCAGAAGCCTGGGAGAGGTCCGAATCAGACTCAGCACAATAATTTTCCGTGTTCTCATTTGCCTTGGACAACTAGCTGATGGACAAGCTCCAGGTGAGCGCGCCACGGAACGATACAGGACCTGGAGGAAGCTTTCTCCAATGAGGGGCTAGACACAATCTCAGCCAGAATCTACCCACACCTCCCCTTTGGGCATCAGTGGTGATGCCCTGCCAATTATGAGAGCATGGGCCACCAGTATGGGCTGGACCAACATTGGGTCAACATCGACGTCCTTGATGCCACGGCATTGCATCGAATTGCACAAGTAGTTGCCCCAGCTGCTTCTGGAGCATGACCTCAGAGACTGGCACTGGTAAAGGAGGACTCAGTTGGTGTAGTCAGGTCCACAGAAGGTAATCGGGGTGAAATTGGAAGACTGATTTCTCTGTGTGGATGTTTCTCGGGTACCAGCGATGCCAATACCTCTAGCACTCTGCTTTGAAGGAAACCGATGCCAACGCTTCTTGGCCTCTGTCCAATTTTGAAGTCCCTCAGCGCTAAGGATGAAGTTGAATACTTATGTGTCCTTGGTGCGGGATCCGATGATGCTTAAACCTGATGGGCGTTACCAATGCTTGATGTTGAGCCAGGCGAAGACCTCCTCAATGACAATCCATCCCCAGTGTCTGAAGCAGTTCCAGAGGACATGGGGATTGATGCCTCCGATGCTAATGTCGATGGACTAGACTTGTGGGCACCAAAAATATTTCTGCACTACTCTTCATGGCTCTTAATGGTTCTTTATGACATTTGGTGACAAGAGTTTGTAAAAAGAAACAACATAGTCAGGCCAAGCATAACAAGCACCAATTATGATTGTCTGCGAGAGATAAGGTCCTGCCACACCGGGAGCACTTTTTTTAAAACCACTGCAAGTTTACTGTGACATGTCGGGGAAAATAGCCAAAGCAAATCAAACAGCTCAATGATGAAAACAGTGAAGGAAAACATTTTACTCCAACCAGAGTGTCAGGCCTAAGGGGGCCATGAGTGGAAAATAAAGAAACCTAAGTACTGAAAAATCAAAAGTAAATAAAAAGGAAGAAAAGGAGAAATTAGGCCTTACCTGCTAATTTTCTTTCCTTTAGGCCCTCCAGATCTGCTGACACGTGGGATATGCTTGACTACCAGCAGATGGAGACCGGGAACACAATTTTTGAGACCTGTATAATAGCCTTGTGCCACCTCACAGCTAGCCAGTATGTAAAAAAGCAGAACAAAATGTAGCGCAAAAAACAAACGTGTCTGTTCTCTCCGCACAAAACTTCAATGCAACTTCTCCAAAGTCACAAAAGCCACTGGTATACACCAGCAATTCGGCAAAACGCCCTGCTGTGTTTTTTTATTCACCATACAACAGCAACCGTTATAAGAAACTCTGCAGTCTTACCCCAAAGAAAGTCCTCCAAAAGAGACGTGAAATGAAGGCAGAAGCGACCTCCCAGAAAGCAATCCAAAATGTGGGTGCTGGACCCAACTAAAGGGTCTAAAGGATAGAAAATTAAAAGATAAAGCCTATTTTCATTCCTTGTCAGCCCTCTAGACCGGTCCAGCTGCTGATGCATGGGACGTACCGAAGCAGGCAGGCACCGTGCAACTCCGTAAAAAAGCACCCCTGTGTGAAACGCAACGTCCTGTTTCACCTGGACATCGATCCTGTAATGAGAAATATAAGAATGCATGGAAGACACACTACTGTCTACAAATATCCAACGGTGAAATCAAACAGCTCTCAGTCCATGAAGCTGCCATCTCCCTAACTGAATGTGCTTTAAGCAGCTGAGGAACAGGGCATCTTTTGAGAGTATATGCAAAAGCAATTGCCTCCTTGAGCCAGCGAGCCACCGATGCCTTGGTCGCTACTGCACCATTGTTGTGCCCCCCCCCAAAGAGGACAAACGGTTGAATTTCCGAAATCCCTCTTCTGTCTTCTGCAAGTACGCCAACACCACTCGCCGACATCCAGGCAAAATAGACGTCTCCTGTCCTTATCCCCCTTTCAATCACCCAGAACTGGCAGAGACACAGACTGATTCAAATGGAAACAAAAAATCACTGAGCAAAAAGGAGGGAACTGTATGAAGTACCACCTTTTCCTTAGACACCTGCAGAAAGGGCTCCCTGTAGGACATTGCATACAACTCGGAAATCCTGTGTGCAGATGAAATCGCCACCAAAAGACCATCTTCAAAGTCAGATCCATGAGAGAGGAAGACAAAAGGGGCAAAGATCAAAGCCAAGACCAAAGTGAGGTCACACTGCAGAACCACCAGAAGACAAGGACAAATAATCTTCATCCCCCCCCCCCCCCCCCAAGATACACCACACATCTAGTAAAGAAGACAAGAATTTGCCTCACACAGGACCACGAAAACAAGCCAATGATACAACCTGCACCTTAAGGAAAGACAAAGCCAAGCGTTTCTCCAGATACCCATGAAGAAAAACCAAAATCTCTGCTACTGAAGCCCTAAAAGGAACAGCACCCTGCAGGTACTCGCAGGCTTGAGGAGCAACAGACTGCAACTTCCGGACCCTGGCCAAAAATCCTCCCAACCAGGGTGTCAAACTAGACCCCCAGGTACTCGAGAGACCGCTATGAATGCCGGTGACTCTTGGCTGAATTGGCCCACCCAGCCCAGATGCTCCAACAAGTGCACCACTCGGACAGTGGTCTGTTCACTCTCCTGAAACGACTTGGCTTGAATCAGTCATGCAGGTAGGGGTGAACCAGGATGCCTTCCTGCCGCAAGGCTGCCGCAACGACGACCATTACCTTGGAAAAGGTACACAGAGCCATAAACCCAAACAGGAGGGAGTAGAACAGGAAAAGCTGTCCCAGAATCGCAAACAAGAGGAAGCGTTGATGATCTAGACAAATTGGAATCTGCAGATAGGCCTCCGTGAGATGCAAGGAAGTGAGAAACTCCCCCGGTTGGCCTGCAATAATGACAGCGTCTCCATGCGAAAATGAGGCACCTTCAAGGCTCGGTTCACCACTTCAAGTCTAGAATGGGATGGTAGGTCCCCACCTCCTTGGGCACAATGAAAACGATGGCATACATTTCAGAGTAACACAAACTACAGCCCGCAGAAACAGCAACTTTTGTAAAGTGGACTTGACTGCTGCGACTAAGGAGACCAACATGAAGACAAAGAGAAGGTCTGGTAGCAGTTTCTCAAACTCCAGGAAATATAGCTGCTCACAGGCTATAAAATATAATTGCTCACAGGGCCTCAGTAAAGAGATCTTTCTCTCTCCGCTCCCTGGCCAAGTCTGGGGAAAATCCAGTACATTCAGGCTAGATTTGAAATCCAGGGCCAATCAGAGCCCAGGGCATCAATTTTGAAAGTAGCTGCCCAATGGTACTGCAGATTGCCGCTCCATAAGCTAAAACTGGAAGACAATGTCTTTTTCTGCAACAGCTTTAAAACTCAAAACAAGCGCCATCTGTTGGCCAATTAGGAGAAATACACTTCATGAAATAATACAGTTTTCAGGCTCAGAAACCCACTGTTTCATCACACCACCCTGCCTCTTTTCCCATATGATCATCCTCCTCCCCCTCCAGGGGTTCTGGATCTTTCAGCATCTCCATTGGACTTGATGAGTCCTCTGACGCCTAGAGAGTCTTCTCCGAATCCCTCACCAGTGAAAATCATATTTTGTTGGATTTCGACAGAGATTTGGTCCCAGGGATCCCAGACCGCCCCGGCACTCCCTCCGGCTTCCAAGCCCTTCTTTATACAAAAAGCCTGGTGTTGGAGAATGAATTTCAGGCTGAAAACTGTCAATCCACTTTAACTGGTACCTGCTGTGGCATCCATAAGATCAAAACTGGGGATTCTTCTCAGTGTTGCTGAAAGTGAGGGATCCAAAATGTCAGTGGCTCCCACCAAACCGGGTCTCCAGAGCAATCGGGTCATGTGTTCTTTGCTGTACCCTGATTTTCTTCTGCAAGTTGCAGCGATTCCTAGAGCCATCCTGGGGGCTTTTCTGCTTCTTACAACCTACATAGCAAAGCCAGACATCACAACTGCTGGCTGCTGCATTCCACCTGTTACGCCATGTGTGCTTCTCTTCCGCTGACCCCAAAGTCTCTGCTACAAAGCCGGCATCTTTGTGCCCTTTCGTTCTCTCTCACCCCTCCCCCCCATGATCCATGACTGCTATGGACACAGAGCTTTTTTTTGTGCTCTATTTCTCTATTCTCCTATCAGAGCACTAAGTGATGGAATTCACTCCAGAAGCACATCAGACACGTCTCCTATTACTTAAGCTTCCAAAAAATATTAAAAACCTTTTTTAGAATCTTCCTGTAACAAGAAAGGTGAAATTAGGTCTTACCTGCTAATTTTCTTTCCTCTAGACCCTCCAGACCGATCAAGACGCTTGGGTTATGCACTCCTACCAGCAGAGGGAGACTGAGAAACAGAGCTTTGAACACTGTACATCTAAGCCTGTGCAGAACCCCAACTAACCAGTATGTGAATATCAAAGCAAAGAAGAAAAGAAAACAGTAATAGAACCCCGTACATGGCCATACAAAACTAGCAACATTTGTGCTTCCACAGATCGACACCAAAGTAATCAACCTGTACCAGACTTGTACACGCAACAGCACCCAACAACGGAAAATAACTCAAGTAAAGCAAACTCACTCAACAATAGCTAAAAATAACTAATCTGAAAAGAGCATCTCTTGACTACGTATACACGGGGCGGGTTCTTGACCGGTCTGGAGGGTCTAGAGGAAAGAAAATTAGCAGGTAAGACCTAATTTCACCTTCCTCAGCGACCCTCCAGACCGGTCAAGACGCTTGGGACGTACCAAAGCAGTAAAACATCTAAGGGCGGGACCCTCAAAGACCAGAGGTTAACACGGCCGCACCAAAACTGGCCTCTTCCTTCGAATGAATGTCAATCCTATAATGCTTCACAAAAGAATGTAAAGAAGACCAAACTGCTGCTCGACAAATATCCAGAGGAGGAATCATACTATTTTCCGCCCAAGAGGCAGCCACTCCTCTAGTTGAATGAGCCAAAAACGCCAGCGGAACCTGACAACCCTTGCAATAGCCTCTTTCAACCATCGAGCAATAGTAGCCTCGGAAGCAGCTGCGCCCTTCTTCGCTTCGCCATGCAGAACAAACGATCCGAAACTCGGAACTCCTGAGTTCTCTTCAAGTAAAAACGTAGAACCCGAACATCCAGTTTAGCCAAGCAACATTGCTCTGACTTTCCTCCCTTATCACCTAGAACTGGCAGCGAAATAGACTGATTAACATGAAAACTGGACACCACCTTAGGCAAAAAGGAAGGCACTGGTCATAAAGAAACCTTCTCTTTGGAAAAAGACAAGAAAGGTTCTCTGCAAGGCAAGGCATGAAGTTCTGAAACCCTGCGGGCCGACGTAACAGCCACCAAAAATACCGCTTTCAAAGAGAGGTCTTTACAAGTAGCCGAAACCAGAGGCTCAAACGGAGGACTAATTAAGGCATCCAGGACCAGATTCAAATCCCACGCGGACACCAACTGACGCCAAGAAGGACGAATCAATTTGACGCCTTTCAAGAAACAGACCACATCTGGAGCAGAAACCAGAGATCTCCCCTGAATTCTACCTCGGAAACAGGACAAAGCCGCAACCTGCACCTTCAAAGTAGACAAGGCTAAACCCCTATCTAAACCATCCTGCAAAAAATCCAACACTTCCGCGATTGAAACTTGAAAAGGGAGAATTGCCCGATTTTGATACCAATGCTCAAAAAGCCTCCAGACGTGAACATATGCTAGAGAAATGAAACGCTTACGCAACTTTAACATCGTAGTAATGACCCTCAAAGAAAACCCTTTCTTCCTTAACCGATTCCTCTCAAGAGCCAGGCCATAAGCGAGAACGGAGATGGGTCTGGCATTACAATCGGACCGTGACACAACAATACTGTCTCTGTCAAAGGAAGCGGTTTCACCTCCGCTAGACGCACCAGATCTCCGAACCACGGACGTCGAGGCCAATTTGGCGCTACCAGAATCACCCGACCTGAGGGACGCTCGATGCGTTGGACCACTCGACCGACCACTCGACCGACTAGAGGCCACGGCGGAAAAATGTAAAGTAACCCCTGGGGCCACAGCTGAAGAAGCGCGCCGATCCCCTACGCCCGAGAATCTCGCCTTCGACTGAAAAACCATTGAACCTGTGAGTTTGCCACCGTCGCCATAAGATCCATCACTGGAAGACCCCATTCCAACAGAATGCGAGAAAACACTGACCGATGCAGAGACCATTCTCCTGGATCTAAAGTATGCCTGCTTAGAAAATCCGCGTCCACGTTGTCCACCCCGGCTACATGAGTCGCCGAAACAGCTTGAAGATGAAGTTCCGCCCAAAGAAATAACTCCACCGCCTCCTGTGCGACCGTTTGACTCTTTGTGCCGCCTTGCCGGTTGACATAGGCCACGGCTGTGGCGTTGTCGCAGAGCATTCTGACTGCCTTGCCGAAAATCAGACTCAGGAAGGCCTGAAGAGCCATCCTAATTGCCCGGGTCTCCAGCCGATTGATGGACCACTGCGCTTCTTCCCGAGACCACCGACCTTGGGCAAACTGCCCTAGACAAAAAGCTCCCCAACCTTCCAAACTGGCGTCCGTTGAGAGAGGTAGCCAATTTGGGGATTCCAGAGGCATACCTTTTGTCAGGTTGGACGTGCGGAGCCACCACCGCAAACTGAGACGAGGAAACCCGGTCAACGGTAACCGTACATCCAAATCCTGTGTTTGGTAAGACCAACGACTCAGAAGAGCAAACTGCAACTGACGCATGTGTGCCCTGGCCCAAGGAACTACCTCTATGGTCGCCGCCATCATGCCCAGTACCTGAAGGTAAGCCCGAGCCGTCGGAGATCTCACCGCAAGCAACCGTCGAATCTGAACCTGCAACTTGAGAATCCGAAGTGGTGGCAAAAACACTCGTCCTTTGACCGTATTGAAAAGGACCCCCAGATACTCCAGCGAATGTGACGGACTGAGATGACTCTTGGCATGATTTACCACCCAACCAAGGGACTCTAAGAAACTCACCACTCGAGCCGTAACCGCCTCGCTCTCCAGCTTTGACTTGGCTCGAATCAACCAATCGTCGAGGCAAGGATGTACTAAAATGCCTTGCCTCCACAACGCTGCTGCCACCACTACCACAACCTTGGAAAAGGTGCAAGAAGCTGTAGCAAGACTGAAAGGCATCGCACAAAACTGAAAATGCTTCCCTAAGGCAGCAAAGCGAAGAAAACGCTGATGAGACGCTCGAACAGGAATGTGCAGATAAGCTTCTGTCAAATCTAACAAAGTGAGGTACTCTCCAGTCTGAACTGCAACAATGACCGAGCACAACGTTTCCATACAAAAAGGAACCCTTAGAGCAGAACTGACGCTTTTTAGATCCAAAATAGGCCGAAAGTTTCCTTCCTTCTTGGGTACCATGAAATAAACCAAACAACAACTTGCTCCGCGCTGCGCAAGGGGAACGGGAACCACTGCTCCCAGATTGATCAAACGAAGTAACGTGTCCCTTACAGCCGCCTCCTTTAGACGAGAACAACACGGGGACTCTAGAAAGAACTCTGGGAGCGGAACTTCGAATTCCAGTGCATACCCGTCCCGAATCTCTAGGACCCACTGATCTGATGTGATCTGGACCCAACTCTGGTAAAACTGACTCAGCTGAGCCCCTATCCGCACCAGAGGCTGGGTCCCCAAACCTTCATTGAGGGTTGTGCCCTGAACTCGAAGCCCCCAAGGAAACCTCCACGACGGCCTCCTCGAAAGGATTGGGTGCGCTGAAAAAAACGACCTCTAGAAGACCCACTGGACCTACCCGATCTGTACCGCCGAGCCTCACGAAAACGTCCTCTCGATGCTGCCTCTCTGGCCGCTGACTTGGGACGAAAATCTGGAAGCCGAAGAAGCTTAGCATCACCAAGACCACGAACCAATTTATCCAAATCCTCTCCAAAAAGCATGGAATCCTTAAAGGGAAGAGAACACAATTTAGACTTAGAGGCCGCATCTGCGACCCAACCTCTCAACCATAGGGCTCTATGTGTTCCAACTGCAAGGGCCATATTTTTGGCTGACACTCGCAACAAATCATACAGGGCATCAGAAAGAAAAGATGACCCCCATCTCTAATTTGGCTAATTCCTGAACACAAGAAGCTCCGAGATCCCCTGAACTATCCAGAAACTTTTCGAACCAATGAAAACAAGCTCGAGCCACCAAACCTCCACACACAGAAGCTTGGAGGGCCAGAGCAGACAAATCAAAACTACGTTTCAGAAAGGATTCCAACTTCCTATCCTGGGGATCACGGAGAGCAGCACCACCATCTAGAGGAATAGCCGTAGCCTTAGTGACCGCTGCAACCAGCGTGTCCACCGTGGGAGCCTTAAGAGAGTCCATATCGGCCTGAGGAAGAGGATAAAGCCTCGCCATCGCCCGGGTCACCGTACACGGAGAGTCAGGAGACAACCACTCCTGAAAAATCATCTCCCGAATATCCTTATTCATGGAAAACGACCCGAGCCTTATGCTGAATACCCTTTACCAAAGGATCTACCTGCCTCACATTTGTCACAGGAATGTCTGTCTGCTCAAAGTTAATTGTAGAAATCACTTGATCAATAAGCTATGTAAGCTCATCTCTATGAAATATCCTTACCACTGAGGGATCCTCCCCAGGGAACACAATCCGGCTCCTGAGAGCCTTCAAAAACATCAGGGTCCCCTAAATCACTGACAGCCCGATTTCCACGCATTAAAAAGAGCCCAGACAAATTCCGGGGGAAAACCAACCCCCCCCCCCCCCCCCCCCCCCCCGTACCATCATTTCCTAAATGCTGACTCGGAAAAGGAGAAACCGTCCCAAAAGAGGCAGGCTCTGCAGGTCGAGAGGAATTTAAAATGGCAGACATTCCCACCAAAAAAGGACCCCCCCCCCCCCACAGATGCTGCCAGCGGTGATCCCGCTATCGGAGGAGCCGCCATCACTACCAGGAACTCCACAGTCAGTTCCCGAGGAACCGCAGATACCTGCTTTGGCTCCCCGCAAAACTTACACGGAGCTCCCGGTATCTCTACCCAACCCCCCCCCCCCCCCCCCCCGACGCGAACACACGCAGCAACGGAGGAGTGTAGCCGCGGACATCACAAAGTCAAGCTAAACTGCACTGCGCTGCCAAAGATTTCTAAACAGAAATAATCCTGCTCTCCAGACAGACCACAAAACAAATGAAAAGAGAAACCGGAGCTGTGGAGACTTGAGAAATACTGGCTAGTTGGGGTTCTGCACAGGCTAGATGTACAGTGTTCAAAGCTCAGTGTTTCTCAGTCTCCCTCTGCTGGTAGGAGTGCATAACCCAAGCATCTTGACCGGTCTGGAGGGTCGCTGAGGAAATAAAGTTACCTAATTGCTACCTAATACCTATGGCTCTTCTAGTTACTATGTATCTTTCTCATTACCATCTATGACTTAATATGATTATTTTTCATCTAAGCTAGCTCTGCAATCATTAATCTCATAAGTCTGATCTTGTCAATTTCCATTACCTGGATTCTTTACTGGCTTGTATATACATTAATGCAATATTACAACTTGTTTGAGAAAATATGGGATATAAATGTTGATAAATAAATAAATTTAACTGCTTGGGAGGAGATCGAAGCACACTAGGGAGGCTACAAATCCAAATTGGGGGGGGGGGAGGGAGACCTGGACTCTGCTGACCACACTGGCTGACCTTAGCCTTGCCTCTTTTTTTTTCATTCCAGCCCAATAGATTTTTTTTGACTTATAGTAATATGGCTTGAAGATTTGTGTGCTATGGCTTACACTTCTATTATTTTTGATTCCTTTGTTTCTCCCTATATACTGTAGGTCTTTCTCCGCTGTTATGGAGGTCTAAGAAAGATTTAGGAAATGTCTTTAATTAGTTGTTTCTTTAACTGACAACTGTTTCTCTAGTTTTCTGTAGCAAGTTTTGTTACCTGTGTGATATGTTGCAAATAATAATAATAATAAATGTACAATCAAGTGTGGTGCACCCTATCAAGAGAAGGAAAAAAACAATTTAAGCCAACTCAAGCTGGCCTCTTCCACCCTACCAGACCAAATGGCACAGGTCACCTACCATTTGCTGCAGACTTGAGAGAAATACTGGCTGGTTAGGGGCTGCAGAGGATCTTTTATAGGATGAAGACACTGAACCAGCAGTTCTTAGTCTCCATCTGCTGGTTGGAAGGCATATACCTATGCATCTTGATTCTTCCAGAGGGACAATGATGAAGGAAATATTTCTTCATGGAAATGGCAGATACGTAAAACAGACTCCCAGAAGAGATTGTGGAGATGACTATCTGAATTCAAGAAAGCATGGGACAAGCAAAGAGGATCTCTAAGGGAGAGAAAGGAATTGTAGAGCTTAGCAGTTGATATAGATGGATAGACTTGATAGGCCATATCTGCCACCATCTTCTATGTTATCTTTTGATTTAATCACACAACTAGTTCTTTTATGGTTTAAATTACCAGATTTGGTTTTGTTTGCTTCTCACTTGGCAAGTAAACTGCTCTAAGAATATATTTACCCAATAGGCTTCTAGTATTCTTCTTGCATATTTTTAATGCACTACAGATACCAACCTCTGTAGTTAATTATTCCTCAGCACATTTTGAGCATGGGGTCCCTGCTCTTAACAGTTTTTTCCACAAACTATATTGAGTTTTACAGGAAATATTACAGTGTTTTTTTTCCTTACATCTATTGCTTAAAAGAAGAGTTTCTCAGGCAAACTAGCTCAACAAATACAGAATTATGCAGTTAAGGTCAACCAATGGCTATCATCAGCATCTTACCAAAGTTAAGGGGAAAGATGGTGTAGCAGTTCATGCTAACTTAAATCCATTTAGAAAACCAGGACGCTGATTCCCTATGCTCTGCTAAGACTGCTCTGATGATCATTGGGCTGTGCATCCCATCTCCAAGGAACACTCTGCTTGATTCTACAAGAAACACATTTTTCTGTTTAGCTCCATCCCTGTGGAATGCTCTGCCACAGGTGTGTCTGGAGTTGTCCTATCCTAAAATTCCGTTCAGTTCTCAAAATCCACATCTTCCAAAATGCCTTTGGTGATGTAGTGAAGTTGGCAGAGGGGTGGTTAGGATCCGCTGATTTATCTCCAGGTGGACCCAAACTTTCTTTGGGTTCTTCCACTTTCCTTCCCTGTGTATGTATGACCGTCTCTTTCCTATTTACCTTTTGGCATTCTTTTCTGTATTATTTATATATTAATTGTAAACCACTGTCTGCAGGAAGGGTGGTATATCAAGTCGCAATAAACCAGACCACTTAATCCTAGCCCAGGTCAGACTTCTACTTGTCTGCAACTCTGTTTTTATTGCAATCCTCTACAGCTAGGCAAGTGCTCAACACCAGCATAAGCTGCTCTCATGTATAATCTTTCAGTCTCCAAAAGTATAGTAATAATAAAAACAAGAATAGGGTCGAATATGTTAAAAATAAAATCTGCTGCTTTCTAGTCCTACAGGCATCTTTGCAGGTAAACCTGATAACTCCCCTGCTGGGCAACAAAAGAGAAGAAACAAATTCCAGATTTTTTTTGTTCTATCTCCACCTGCTGGGAAGATATCCATCCATGGTCCAATTTATTCAAGGTGGAACATTGGAAAAACACAAATGAAATAGTGCTATCTTGTGGCTTACTCAGAGATTGCATGTCTGTACTTACTATACGCTGAGTACCAGAAATGAAAGCTAGACCCCCATCGTGATCTGGGAACTAGTGAGGCGATACCTGCATAGTGATGGTGGGTGTACTTAAGCCGCTAGCAGCCGTCAGAGTGGTTTGTGCAGCTGACACCGTAATGGCGGTTGGGTTGATCACCTGGCTTGAGAGCGTGGCAATGGTGCCAAGGGTGGTGATGGGAGTAGCCAGCGAGGCGTTAGTGCTGTGTGGTCCAGCTAGGCTGGAAGAGACTGTACCAGTCACAGTGCCAAGGGTAGTCATGCCTAGACAAAAATACATGAAGATATCATTAAAATGCTTCTAAACAAAAAAAATATACATACATATATGAGAGGAAACAAATTTTTCAACAAGATTCAGTTTTGTACCGCATTATATGGATACTGTCACCTGAAAGCAAAGTTATTCACATGTAGCAAGTGTTCTCCGAGGACAGGACACATTCTCAAATCTGTGTAATGTTATTTGACAGAGTCTGGCACAGATGCTATCCAGCGTTCTATTTCTAGAAGCTTTTGATATGTTCAACCGCGCAAATGTGAGAGCCTTCCTGACAGTCTCATTCACACAGGACCAGCAGTTCTTCATAAAGTGTAGAGAATACAACTCCTAGGGAAGGTGGGAGGATATGTGAGAATACATGTCCTGCTGTCCTTGAAGAACACCTGCTACAGGTGAGTAACTTCATTTTCTCTGAGGACATCAACCTCTCACATCTGGGAATCCCTAGCCACCAGATTCACAGCGCACAACACCAGTCAATAAGGACTTGAAACAGGCAAGGCCAACCAGGAACCAACCAACAGACAGGAACAAGGGAAGGTGTAGCTTGAAATAGGAAAAAAAAAAGGGGTTAGGAAAGTGGAGTTGTATTCTAGACCTTCTGCATAGCTGTCTGACCAAACTGGCTGTCGCACTGGGAATCCTGCCCATGGCAGTATGAGATGTGAATGTGTGGACTGAAGACCACGTTGCAGCTTTGCAAATCTGCCCAACGGAGGCTGATCTCAAGTGGGCTATTGATGTAGCCATGGCTTTGACTGTGAGCCATGACATGACTCTCCCAAGTCAGCTCAGCCTGGGCATAAGTGAAGGAAATGCAGTCTATTTGCCAGTTGGATAAAGTGTGTTTACCTTTAGCAGACGTCATCTTGTTAAGGTCAAAAGAAACAAAAAGCTGGGTTCGCTGTTTACAGGCTTTATTCAGCTCCAGATAGGACAAGGCTCTCTTGCAGTACAAGGTGTGCAGTGCGCGTTCACCAGGATGGGTATGAAGAAAACATATCTGTTTTGGCCAGCAAGGAATGATAATGGAATCTCTGTTCTGCATGAGTTTCAGTAAAGTCTTCCCCACAAAAGGTATAAGAGGATATGCATACAGTAGGCTCTGCTCTTAATCAAGGAGAAAGGAATCCAATGCTAGCCTGCTGTGTGATCCTAGCCTGGATCAGAACAGACGGACTTTGAGAAGAGTGGCAAAGATCTCTCATGCAGAACCCATGTTGAGAAACCACTCATGTGGTTGCATTACCTTACTCAGTCTGTCTGTCAGGCTGTTGTGCTTTCTCACCAGACATATGGCCCTGAGTACCATGCCGTGACTGGAAGCTTAGTGCCACATCTTGACTGCTTCCTGACACAAGAGGTACAATCCTGTGCCTCCATGCTTGTTCATATAACACATTGCAACCTGTTTGAATAAAAGAGTGTTGTTCCACATGGCTCACAGATCTAGGCGCTTGATGTGGAGCTGAGTCTCCTGAGCAGACTAATGACCTTGAGTGTGGAGCCAATCTAAATGAGCTGCCCAGCCCAAGTTGACACATCAATCATCAGCATCTTGTGGGTCAGGTGGAATTTGGAATGGGAGTCCCAGGATCAAACTGGGCCGAGTTGTTCACCATAAGAGCAACTCCACAAGCTCCAGGGAGACCATGACGACGTTCACTAGATCCTCCGTGGCCTGACACAATTGGGAAGATAGGGTCCATTGACCCCGCCTCAAATGGAGGCACAGAATGGCACTATCACAGCCTCCTTAGGAGGGGAATCATAATTGAGGACATCCAACATCTCAGCCCTAGGCTTGTCCTCAATGTCAAACATAAAAAAGGACAGCCTCATCCATCTCCTGTAAAAAAAAAAAGAAAAAAAAATTTACAAAGATTATCTCCTCTAGGAAAAACTTTTTCTCCGGAAGCCTGAGGAGGGGAGGGGTCCGACAGCAGGCTAAGGGACCCACTTCCTCTGACAGGTCCTCATCAGACTCAGCTAGGAGGAATTAGATCTTACCTGCTAATCTGCTTTCCTTGAGTCTCTCCAGGCCATTCCCGACGAGTGGGTAATACGCACTATCAGCATAGGAAGACTGAGAATTGAGTATTGACACCTGTATAAGGGCTGTGCAACCCTGACCTGCTCAGTATTTCAAATAGCCAAGCACCATAGAAGAATCACAAAACCCAGAAACAGAAAACATAACTAAACTCCCTTCAGGAACCCCAGGAAGGAAGAGAGCACCAGACATCCAACCAAACGAGACTGTGACATCACAGTAGCCGCCTGCAGCCCCAGAAGCATCAGGCACTCCACCACCCCACCAAGGTGACACGCTTCTCCTGGGTAGGGTTTGGGAATGGTCTGGAGAAACTCAAGGAAAGCAAATTAGCAGGTAAGATTATAATTTTTCCTTCCTTATCGTCTGCTCCAGACCATTCCCGACGAATGGGAACTATCAAAGCAGTACTCACTGCGGGTGGGAAATTCCCTGGACCTACACAGAAGCCTAAAAAGAAGCGTCCTGCCGGGATTGAACATCCAACCGGTAATGCCTGACAAAGGAATGAAGAGATGACCAAGCAGCCGCCCGACAAACATCCTGTGGAGGAATAAGAGAATGCTCTGCCCAAAAGAAGGCCTGTGCCTGCACAGAATGTGCCAGCAACACAGCACGCACATCCTTACCCTGCAATAGAAAAGCGGACGCCACAAACTCCTTAATCCAGCGAGCAATGAAGGCCTTTGACGACGCCTCTTTTCGCGGACCGCCAAACAAAACAAAAATGATCTGACTTAAGAAACTCTGCCGTCCGGTGAACATAACACTTCAGCGCCCTACGGACATCAAGCCTGTACAAGGAAGAAGACTCCTCCCGCAAAAAGGATGGCAAAGAAATAGACTGATTAACATGAAAAGGAGAAATTATCATGGGCAAAAAGGACAGAACTGGCCGCAAAGACACCTTCTACTTATTGGATCCTTCTTACTTGGTTGGATCCTCAGAAGCTTAGCTGAAATTGGGTGGCGGATCAGGTGGGGGGGAAGAGGGGGTGGTGGTTGGGACGCAAGGATAGGGGAGGGCAGACTTATACGGTCTGTACCAGAGCCGGTGATGGGAGGCGGGACTGGTGGTTGGGAGGCGGGAAATACTGCTGGGCAGACTTATATGGTCTGTGCCCTGAAAAGGACAGGTACAAATTCAATTCAAGGTAAGGTATACACATATGAGTTTGTCTTGGACAGACTGGATGGACCATGCAGGTCTTTTTCTGCCGTCATCTACTATGTTACTATGTTACTTACAGAAAATCAGGAAAGGCTCCCGATACGATAGAGCCTGCAACTCAGAAATATGCTGCCGACAGCACCAAATTCAAATCCCAAGGAGGAAAGACCGGCCGAACCGGTGGTCTCAACCTTTTGACCCACTGGAAAATCCGGAAAACATCCGGATGGAGAGTCAAAGTCTTCCCCTGAATCGGGCCCCCGAAAATAAGCCAGAGCTGCCTGTTGCATCCGAAGGGAAGACTTCGACAACCCTTTCTCCAATCCACACTGAAGGAATTCCAAAAGGTTTCCAAGCGAAGCACCTCTCGCTCCTCACACCAAGCCTCAAACACACCAAACATACATAGGCCAAAGAGGTGGAACGCTTCCTAGAACTCAAGAGGGTACGAATCACCCCAGAGGAATAACCCTTTTTCAACCACCTTGCCCACTCAACAGCCAAGCTGTAAGCGAGAACCAAGCCATATCGGGCATGAGAACAGGACCCTACTGCAGCAGACTGCCCTCTAAGGGAAAACGAATCGGATCGCACACCTGCAACCGAACCAGATCGGAATACCATGCTGGTGTGGCCAATCGGGCGCCACCAGAACTGCTCAACCGCCGTGACCCTGAATGCGCTGCAGAACTCGACCAATGAGCGGCCACAGAGGGAACACAAATAGCAAACCCTGAGATGGCCAGGGCAGAACCAATGCATCCAGACACTCTGACAACGGTTCCTTTTGATGACTGAAGAACCCTTGGGGCCTTTGCATTCTCGGCTGTGGCCATGAGATCCACGAAGGGCCCTACCTGTCAACAATGAGGTGAAACGCAAAGGGAGCAAAACTCCACTCCCCCGGATCCAGATGATAGTGACTGAGATAATCTGCCACCAGATTGGCGGAGCCCGCCACATGCACCACCAACAGCAACTGTAGATTCTATTCCACCCAGGCCATGATCAGGGCTGCTTCTCACGCCAACAGAGGGAAAAAACTGAAAAAATTGTCTTGTTACTCGCAGTAAAAGCTATAAAAACAAGGAAGGCTGCAAAGAAAAAAATCTTGCGGAGGAGAGTACAGAAAAAAATATTCCTCTTAGCCCCATGGAAAAGACTGCTGGTCCTGCGCTAACAAGGCTGGCTGGAAGGCACTTGTGCACACACAGATGGACATATCAAAAGCTTCTAGAATTAGAACACTGGATAGTGTCCATGCCTCTGCTGCTTCACATCACCTAGCTATAAGATAAGGTCCTGCTTGTCCTCAGAGAAAGTCAGGTAGTTTTATGAGGGAGTTGTACAGTCTGCAGACTTTCATGCCTTTCCTTTCCCTACCCACAACAGAACACACCTGTGGTTCCTTTCACCACCAGAGTGGTAACAGTTGGTTTCACAGCAGACACAGTCACTGGAGTGACGAGGCGGACCCCACCCATGGGAACTGTTCGCAGGATAGTGCCAGGCTGCCCTGGAGCCCCCTTTAATACTACCTTTTGGGAAGAGAAAACAAAAGACTTCTGTTAGAAGAACAAAATGGCAACACAGAAGAAAGATAAAAGCAGGCTCACTCAGGAAGCTGAGAAGCCATAAACATGGAAAAGAAGACTGCACATGGTTTCAATGACGTAAGTTCCTGGAGAACTGTAAGTGCCCCTTCCTCCCCTTTAATTAGGACAGCAAAAGAAATACAAACCACTATAAATACCTTTCCAGTATATAAGATGTCTAATACAGTGCATGACATTCTGATAAGACCCCTAATCCCTCAAATGTTTAGTGAGATCTGCACAAATCCTTTAGGGGACTAGTACCCCATGGAATGTTAAACTCCAAAATCACCTCTCTTTCATCCCAAGGCAGCCTGAACAAGCATTATTTCTCAAAGTCAAAAATCAAGTGTTTCCAGTTCTACTGACAGAAAATGAGAATAAAGAAGCTGACCTGTGTCACCCCCTGCTGCCCATGAGCAGCTGCAAGTTTTGGAACTGCAGTTATGATCTTCGCTGGTGTCCCTGTGCTGGAGGTCACCATTTTGGTGGTATAGATGGTGATGGGAGACTTAAGTCCAGTACTGCTGGTTACTCCTGAGATATATGGGGGAGAGAATGAAAAAAGTGGAAGGAAATTTTTTTTAAACAATAAGTCTGTTTGAAGGTTCAAAGGATTCATTGCTGGTGATATAAGAAGTTGGTTGTTATATTAATGACAATTTACTTTTCATTAAAACACAGTGATAGGCAAACAGGTTTTTTAAAATTTGAATTTGTAACGTTGACACACCTTTCAAAGAATCAATATACCAACAAAGCAGATGCAGACGAGTTCTGGCTATCAACTGCCCCATTCTCTTGCTCTGTTAAATTACTGCTGTTGCGTTCGCTTTGACTTCAATACTGCTGGATAGTATCTCCTAGAGTACTGCCTACTATAATGAGTAGGATTTGTTGTGACTGATGTCAACATCTGTAGAGCAGTATATCATTTATGGTGTGCATGGCTTCTTTCACATTTTTAATCAAAAGAGGCTACCTTCCCCTACATAAAGCAACTGCTAACTTTTGACACACATCTTTTCCAAGCCCTAAAGACTGGGGTATAGCCATGGGTGGGCCTGTCTCTTCCTATAATAATATTCTCTCATCTGCTCTGGATACTCTTGCTCCTCCCATTCCCCGTTCTGTGTACCAAACCCCAGCCTTGGCTGACCTCTAGAATCTGTTACCAACGTTCCTGTGCCCACTCTGCTGAACGCTTTTGGCTGAAATCCCGTGCCCATGCTGACTTCATACATTTCAAATTCTTGCTGACCTCCTTCCAGTCTGCTCTTTTACTTGCCAAACAGGACTATTACATCCAGTTCACAAATTCTCTTGGCTCAAACCCACGTCTCTGCCACACTGAACTCTCTCCTCAAAGTGTCTTCACCTCCAACTCCCCCTTCACTTTCTCCCCAGACTCTGGCTGAGTACTTTCATAATAAGGTTCACAAGATTAAACTTGAATTCTCAACCAGGTCACCTCCACCTCTCCTTCCCTTAGTCCATTCTCTCAACCCTTCAACCCCTGCTTCCTTTTCTGAAATCAATGAAGAGGAAACTACACATCTTCTTTCCTCCTGTAAACTAACTACCTGTTCCTCTGATCCTATTCCCACCCACCTACTTAACACTATCTCTCCTACTATCATCCCTTTTATCTGTCATATCCTGGATCATTCACTTTCCACTGCGACTGTTCCTGATGCCTTCAAACATGCTGTAGTCACACCACTCCTTAAAAAAACCTTCATTGGACCCTACCTGTCCTTCCAACTATCGCCCCATCTCCCACCTCCCTTTCCTATCCAAGATACTTGAACGTGCTTGTTCACCGCCGTTGCCTTGACTTTCTTTCATCTCAAGCTATTCATGATCGACTTCAATCTGGCTTTCGCCCCCTTCATTCAACAAACAGCGCTTGCTAAAGTCTCCAATGATCTGTTCCTGGCCAGATCCAAAGGTCTCTATCCTATCCTTCTCGATCTATCTGCTGCTTTTGATACTGTTGATCACAGCCTACTCCTTGATACGCTGTCCTCACTTGGATTTCAGGGCTCTGTTCTTTCCTGGTTTTCTTCTCTCTCTCATCGTACTTTTAGTGTATACTCTAGTAGATCCTCCTCCACTTCTATCCCACTGTCGGTTGGTGTACCTCAGGGATTTGTCCTGAGACTTTTCTCCATCTATACTTCTTCCCTTGGTACTCTGATCTCATTCCATGGTTTTCCGTATCATCTTTATGCTGATGACTCCCAGATCTACCTCTCCACAACAGAAATCTCAGCAGGAATCTAGGCCAAAGTATCAGCCTGCCTGTCTGACATTGCTGCCTGGATGTCTCACCGCCATCTGAAACTAAATATAACCAAGACTGAGCTTCTTATCTTTCCCCCTAAACAAAACTCTTCCTCCATTCTCTATTTCTGTGGATAACACGCTCATCCTCCATGTCTCATCAGCGCGTAACCTTGGGGTCATCTTCGACTCCTCTCTCTCCTTCTCTGCACATATTCAGCAGACTGCTAAAAGGTAAAATTAGGCCTTATCTGCTAATTTTCTTTCCTCTAGATCCTCCAGACCGTTCAAGATGCTGGGGTTATGCACTCCTACCAGCAGAGGGAGACTGAGAACACTAAAACTTCTTATACAAGTAGCCTGTGCAGACCTTCTACTAACCAGTAAAACAGTAACAAAGCAGAGGAACAAAACACCTACACCTAAACAAAACCACTGAATCCACACTCAGATCTCCTCCCCTTAAGACGGGGGAATTCAACTGCAGATGGGCACAAACGGTACCACAAACTGCCCTTAGTAAAACTCCAGGACACAAATCACAGGAGCTAATAGAAATATCAGCAACTGAAGTCTAAAGAAATTATCATACTGAACTGGCCGATACACTGGGTGGGCTCTTGAACGGTCTGGAGGATCTAGAGGAAAGAAAATTAGCAAGTAAGGCCTAATTTCACCTTCTTCAGCAATCCTCCAGACCGTTCAAGACGCTTGGGACGTACCAAAGCAGTAAACACATCTAAGGGTGGGACCTGCGAAGCCCCGACGGCAGAACTGCAGCTCCAAAACTGGCATCCTCCTTTGCCTGTACATCTACTCTGTAATGTTTGACAAAAGAATGCAGGGAGGACCACACCGTCCCTCTACAAATGTCCACAGGTGGAACAAAACTACTCTCTACCCAAGAAGCCGCCATCCCCCTAGTGGAATGTACCTTGAGCCCCACCGGCACCACATGGCCATACAATATGTAAGCCGAAGAGATAACATCCTTCAACCACCGAGCTATAGATGCCTTAGAAGCAGCCGCTCCCTTCTTGGGCCCCCCATGAAGGACAAATAACCTGTCCGAAGATCTGAATTCCTCCGACCTGCGCAAGTAAACCTTCAACACTCTGCACACATTCCATTTCGCCAAACGACGCTGAGAAGCATACCCCATCCGGTCCTCCAAGACTGGAAACGAAATCACCTGATTGGCGTAAAAGGAGGATACCACCTTAGGCAAAATCGAAGGCACCGGACGCAGCGAAACCTTTTCCTTAGAAAACCACAGAAACGGAGGCCTACATGAAAGAGCCTGAAGTTCTGAAATCCGGCGAGCCGACGATATAGCTACCAAAAAGACCACCTTCATAGTAAGGTCTTTTATCGAACAACACTCCAAGGGCTCAAAAGGAGAACCTGCCAAAGAGTCAAGAACAATATTAAGATCCCACTAAGGAACTACCAGCCGCTGAGGAGGACGAAGCAACTTCACCCCCTCAAAAAACGGACCACATCCAGGGAAGACGCAACCGACCTGCCCTGCACCTTAACCCAAAAACACGCCAAAGCAGCCAGCTGCACCTTCAAAGATGACAATGAAAGGCCCTTCTCAAAACCATCCTGCAAGAAATCTAAAATGCACGACACAGAAACTGTCGAAGGGACACATGCCCTGTCCCCACACCAATCTTCAAATATGCGCCACACACGCATCTAGGCCAAAGACGTCGAACGTTTGTGAGACTGCAGCATCATCTGAATCACCTGAGGGGAAAACCCTTTCCTTCTCAACCGTTCCCTCTCAAGGACCACACCGTAAGAGAGAACCGATCCGGATCCGGCATGACAATTGGACCCTGACAGAACAGCACCGAGCAACTCCCAGCCGCAGAGGCTCGCCTTCTAACAAGCGCATCAGATCTCCGAATCACGGCCGACGTGGCCAATTCGGAGCCACCAACACTGGATTCGCATGACATTCTACCCTCTGTAGGACTCGACCTATCAAGGGCCATGGGGGAAATACGTACAGCAATACCCGCTGAGACCACGGAAGGACCAACGCATCGATCCCTTCCGCTCGCGGATCCCGACTGAAATACTGAGGAACCTGAGCATTCTGTGACGATGCCATGAGATCCACTTTAAAACTACCTGGTCGAACACCGACCGGTGCAGAGACCATTCCCCGGGGTCCTACAGGTGTCTGCTTAGAAAATCCGGGTTCACGTTGTCCAACCTGGACACGTGTGCCGCCGAAATTTGCACTAGATGCCTTTCCGCCCAACTCATGAGCAGAGCCGTTTCGATTGCCAAACACGGACTCTTTGTACCGCCCTGCCGGTTGACATACGCTACCCGCTGTCGCGTGATCGGACATGACTCTTACCGCCTTTCCGACCACACTTGAGCGAAACGCCAACAGAGCTAGCCGAATCGCCCTCGTCTCCAACCGGTTGATAGACCACTGAGCATCCTCCCTCGACCCCCGCCCCTGCGCGGACCGACCGAGACACTGAGCTCCCCAGCCAAGCAGACTGGCATCCGTTACCAGAATCACCCACTGAGGAGGTTCCAATGGCATGCCCTTTTTCAGATGGGCCGAGTACAGCCACCACTGGAGACTGCGCCGAGGAGCCCCCCTCAATGGCAACCGCAACTCCAAACTGTGTACCTGAGGAGACCACCGGGACAACAGAGCCGCCTGAAGCTGATGCATATGCGCCCTGGCCCATGGTACTACCTCTATTGTTGCTGCCATGAGGCCCAGAACCCAAAGATACATTCAAATCGTCAGACTCTGAACGGACATTAACAGCCAGACCTGCTGCTGAAGAGACGCGATCCGAGAATCCGGCAGAAAAACACGACTCACAGCTGTGTCGAACCGCACTCCCAAGTACTCCAGACTCTGCGATGGGATCAACTGACTTTTGACTACATTCACTACCCATCCGAGCGATTCCAGAAACGCGACCACCTGAGCCGTTGCCGCCACACTGTGAGCCCGAGACTTCGCCCGGATCAACCACTCGTCCAGATACGGATGCACAAGAATTCCCTGCCTCCGCAAAGCCACTGCTACCACCACCATTATCTTGGAGAAGGTGCGTGGAGCCGTTGCCAGACCAAAAGGCAGAGCACAGAACTGAAAGTGCCTCCCTAAAACAGCAAAACGAAGGAAACGCTGATGGGCCTCTCGAATCGGCACGTGCAGATACGCTTCCGTGAGATCCAGTGACGTGAGAAATTCTCCCTAACGAACAGCCACTAAGACCGAGCGCAGTCTCTCCATGCGGAAGGATGGCACCTTGAGCGCCCCATTGACCCTCTTGAGATCTAAAGTGGGCCGAAACTGGTCCTCCTTCTTCGGCACCACAAAGTAAATGGAATAACAACCCATTCCCAGCTCGTGCCGAGGAACGGGTACCACAGCTCCCAACTGGATTAAGCGACCCAGAGTCTCTTGAATAGCCTTTAACTTGACTCAAGAGTGACAAAGAGAGGGAAGAAACAGATCCGGCAGCAGGTGCTCGAACACGAGTGCATAACCATCGCAAACGACCTCCAGCACCCACTGATCTGAAGTAATTTGGGTCCACCCCTGATAAAACAGACGAAGTCACGCCCTGACCTTCACCAGAGGCCGGACCCGCACACCTTCATAAGGAGGACATTACCATTTCCAGCACCTCCGGATGAGTCCCGACATCCTCGACAACCCCCTCGAAAGGACTGTGTCCGCTGGAAAACCCAGGCTTTTAGAAGGAGACACAAATCTGCCCGGCCTGTACCGCCTCGAGTCCTTAAACAGACCTCTAGCCGAATCACCTCGACTATCCGCCTTAGGCCGTAACTCCGGCAACCGTGAGACCTTGGTATCCCCAAGGCAACACATCAGTTTATCCAAGTCCTCTCCAAACAACATAGAACCTTTGAAAGGTAGAGAACACAACTTTGCTTTAGAGGCCGTATCTGCCACCCAGCCCCTAAGCCAAAGAGCCCTGCGAGCCGTCACCGCCATATTCTTAGCCGAAGCCCTTAGCAAATCATAAAGGGTGTCTGCCAAAAACGAAGACCCTATCTCCAATTTGGCCAAGTCCTGAACCAAACCAGTCCTATCTAACGCAGGCTCATCCAAGAGCTTCTCCGCCCAACGAACACAAGCTCTGGCTACCAAGCCCCCACACACAGAGGCTTGCAAGGCCAAAGCTGACAAATCAAAGCTGCGCTTCAGAAAGGACTCTTAGCTTCCTATCCTAAGGATCCTGTAAGGCTGTACTGCCATCCACTGGAATGGCCGTAGCCTTAGTAACCGCCGTAACCACCGCATCCACAGTAGGCAGGGCCAAATCTTCCAGAGGCAAGGGATACAGCCTCGCCATAGCCCTAGACACCTTACAAGCAGCCTCCGGCACAGACCATTCCTAAAAAACCATGTCCCTAATGTCTGAATTCATGGGAAAGGAACGGGAGGCTCTCCAAATCCCCTTAACCAAGGGATCTACCTGGAGTCCCTCCGCAGAGGGAGTGGCCGCCGCAGCAAACTTCAAAGTAGAGATCACCTGATCAGTGAGCTCTAACTCCTCCTCCTTATGAAAAATGCGATCCACTGAAGAATCTTCCCCAGGCCTTAGCCCATCCTGATCCTCAGACACATCTAAGAGATCCTCCTCTCCTGGGTCACTCCAAACGTCCGACCCAGGCAGAGAAAGTATCTCCATAGGCTCCTAAATATCCACCCGTGGGCGCTTAACTCCCACTGAGCTAGCAGCCTCCGGGGAACAAACAGACTGAGAGGGGCCAGCTCTCCAGGCGTTATACAGAGACCAAACAAACTCAGGGGGGAAGCCAGACCCCCCCCCCCCCCCGAACGCTGCTGAAGCCCCAACACTTCCTGCAGTCTCCGCGACGGAGCCCCCTCGCACCCAGGTCCATCGTGTGATCCGCGGCTAAACTAGGCGTGCTTCCCGCCACATACGGGGGCCCCCGGCGCTGGTACAGAATGCACGGCCAAAAGGGCTGCGCTTCCCGACAAAAACGGCTCCGTTGAGGCTGACCTGGGACACGCAGCCAAAATGGCTGCGTTTCCCGCCAAAACCGGCCCCGCCGTTGCTGGCCGGGAATGTGCAGTCAAATCGCCGCCCAACACCTCCGCCGAATCAGGGGAAAGCACGGGGCCAAGAGCGCTGACAAAGTAGGCTCCCCACAAAATTTACACTGGCCACCTTTCACTCCAACTCCGCGCTTCACGCAAAACCGACACCTCGCCAGCTTAGACATAATGGCCGCGAACACAATAAAAACAAACAGTTGCTTTGTGCTCTGACAGACTAATAGGCAAAACCGCCTAAGGCAAGAACGCCCTTGAAGACGTTTTATCTGGACTGCACCAAGAACGGCCAAAATAGCCACCTTTTAAAAATGTTTTTTTTTTTTTTAAACCTCGTTGCTGATGCCTAAACGCTTCAAGGGTACAGAATGAGGTCTATAGCCGAGGTCAAGCAGTCCTCCAGAGGAAGAGCATAGGGGGAGGGACCTGGCCACCCCACAGGGAGTAAGAAGCCCCTTAGGACTTACACCCTGTAATAGAGATCCAAGTGTGGGTTCTCTAACATTTACAACCCAACCTAGAAACCCCAAACGGGCCTACCAGACTGAGTACACTGCACAGGCTGCACACATCTACCCTCTGCTGAGACAGTGAATGATACATACCTGTAGCAGGTGTTCTCCGAGGACAGCAGGCTGATTGTTCTCACGACTGGGTGACGTCCGCAGCAGCCCCCACCAACCGGAAGAAGCTTCGCGGGCGGTCCGCTCGCAGGGCACGCCCACCACGCATGCGCGGCCGTCTTCCCGCCCGTGCGCGACCGTTCCCGCCAGTTGAATGACAAGCAAAAGATGAAAACGCAACTCCAAAGGGGAGGAGGGAGGGTAGGTGAGAACAATCAGCCTGCTGTCCTCGGAGAACACCTGCTACAGGTATGTATCATTCACTTTCTCCGAGGACAAGCAGGCTGCTTGTTCTCATGACTGGGGTATCCCTAGCTCTCAGGCTCACTCAAAACAAGAACCCAGGTCAATGGAACCTCGCAACGGCGAGGGTATAACAGAAATTGACCTACGAAGAACAACTAACTGAGAGTGCAGCCTGACCAGAATAAATTCGGGTCCTGGAGGGTGGAGTTGGATTTAAACCCCAAACAGTTTCTGCAGCACCGACTGCCCGAACCGACTGTCGCGTCGGGTATCCTGCTGGAGGCAGTAATGTGATGTGAATGTGTGGACAGATGACCACGTCGCAGCCTTGCAAATCTCTTCAATAGTGGCTGACTTCAAGTGGGCCACTGACGCTGCCATGGCTCTAACACTATGAGCCGTGACATGAACCTCAAGAGCCAGCCCAGCCTGGGCGTAAGTGAAGGAAATGCAATCTGCTAGCCAATTGGAGATGGTGCGTTTCCCGACAGCGACCCCTAGCCTGTTAGGGTCGAAAGAAACAAACAATTGGGCGGACTGTCTGTGGGGCTGTGTCTGCTCCAAGTAGAAGGCAGATGCTCTCTTGCAGTCCAATGTGTGCAACTGACGTTCAGCAGGGCGGGTATGCGGCCTGGGGAAGAATGTTGGCAAGACAATTGACTGGTTAAGATGGAACTCAGACACCACCTTCGGCAGGAACTTTGGGTGGGTGCGGAGCACTACTCTGTTGTGATGAAATTTGGTATATGGAGCATGAGCTACTAGGGCTTGAAGCTCACTGACCCTACGAGCTGAAGTAACTGCCACCAAGAAAATGACCTTCCAGGTCAAGTACTTCAGATGGCAGGTATTCAGTGGCTCAAAAGGAGGTTTCATCAGCTGGGTGAGGACGACGTTGAGATCCCATGACACTGCAGGAGGCTTGATAGGGGGCTTTGACAAAAGCAAGCCTCTCATGAATCGAACGACTAAAGGCTCTCCAGAGATGGCTTTACCTTCCACACGATAATGGTAAGCACTAATCGCACTAAGGTGATTCCTTACGGAGTTGGTCTTGAGGCCAGACTCTGATAAGTGCAGAAGGTATTCAAGCAGGTTCTGTGCAAGGCAAGAACAAGGTTCTAGGGCCTTGCTCTCACATCAAACGGCAAACCTCCTCCACTTGAAAAAGTAACTCTTCTTAGTGGAATCCTTCCTAGAGGCAAGCAAGACACGGGAGACACCCTCAGACAGACCCAACGCAGTGAAGTCTACGCCCTCAACATCCAGGCCGTGAGAGCCAGGGACTGAAGGTTGGGGTGCAGCAACGCTCCGTCGTTCTGCGAAATGAGAGTCGGAAAACACTCCAATCTCCACGGTTCTTTTGAGGACAACTCCAGAAGAAGAGGGAACCAGATCTGACGGGGCCAAAAGGGCGCTATCAGAATCATGGTGCCGTGGTCTTGCTTGAGCTTCAGTAAGGTCTTCCCCACCAAAGGTATGGGAGGATAAGCATACAGGAGGCCGGTCCCCCAATGGAGGAGAAAGGCATCCGACGCTAGCCTGCCTTGTGCCTGTAGTCTGGAACAGAACAGAGGCAGCTTGTGGTTGGTCTGAGAGGCGAAAAGGTCCACCGAGGGGGTGCCCCACTCTCGGAAGATCTTGCGTACCACTCTGGAATGAAGCGACCACTCGTGCGGTTGCATGACTCTGCTCAGTCCGTCGGCCAGACTGTTGTTTACACCTGCCAGGTATGTGGCTTGGAGGAGCATGCCCAACGCCACATCCCGACGGCTTCCTGACACAAGGGGCGAGATCCGGTGCCCCCCTGCTTGTTGGTGTAATACATTGCAACCTGATTGTCTGTCCGAATTTGGATAATTTGGTAGGACAGCCGATCTCTGAAAGCCTTCAGTGCGTTCCAGATTGCTCGGAGCTCCAGGAGGTTGATCTGAAGATCCTTTTCCTGGAGGGACCACAGACCCTGGGTGTGAAGCCCATCGACATGAGCTCCCCACCCCAGGCGAGATGCATCCGTCGTCAGCACTTTCGTGGGCTGCGGAATTTGGAATGGACGTCCCAGGGTCAAATTGGTCCGGATGGTCCACCAGAGCAGTGAAGTGCGGCAACTGGTGGAGAGGCGGATGACATCTTCTAGATTCCCGGTGGCTTGAAACCACTGGGAAGCTAGGGTCCATTGAGCTCATGTGAAGCCGGGCCATGGGAGTCACATGAACTGTGGAGGCCATATGACCCAGAAGTCTCAACATCTGCCGAGCTGTGACCTGCTGAGACGCTCTGGTCTGCGAAGCGAGGGACAGGAGGTTGTGGGCCCTCGCTTCGGGAAGGAAGGCCTGAGCCGTCTGGGTATTCAGCAGAGCTCCTATGAATTCCAGAGACTGTGTTGGCTGGAGATGGGACTTTGGGTAATTTATCACAAACCCCAGCAGCTCCAGAAGTTGAATAGTGCACTGCATAGACCGGAGGGCTCCCGCCTCCGAGGTGTTCTTGACCAGCCAATCGTCGAGATATGGGAACACGTGCACTCCCAGCTTGCGTAGGTACGCCGCTACCACCACGAGTCACTTTGTAAACACTCGTGGGGCAGAGGCGAGCCCAAAGGGCACCACACAATACTGAAAGTGCCGTGCGCCCAGGCGGAATCTGAGATACTGTCTGTGAGCTGGCAGTATCGGGATGTGAGTGTATGCGTCCTTTAAATCCAGGGAACATAGCCAATCGTTTTTCTGAATCATTGGCAGAAGGGTGCCCAAGGAAAGCATCCTAAACTTTTCTTTGACCAGGAATTTGTTCAGGCCTCTCAGGTCTAGGATGGGACGCATCCCCCCTGTTTTCTTTTCCACAAGGAAGTACCTGGAATAGAATCCCTGCCCTTCCTGCCCGGGTGGTACGGGCTCGACCGCATTGGCGCTGAGAAGGGCGGAGAGTTCCTCTGCAAGTACCTGCTTGTGATGGGAGCTGAAGGATTGAGCTCCGGAGGACAATTTGGTGGCAGGGAGGCCAAATTCAGGGCGTATCCGCACCGCACTATTTGGAGAACCCACTGGTCGGAGGTTATGAGAGGCCACCTTTGGTGAAAAAATTTTAACCTCCCTCCGACCGGCAGATAGTCCAGTACGGACACTTTGAGGGCGGCTATGTTCCCGTGGATCCAGTCAAAAGCCCGTTCCCGGCTTTTGCTGTGGAGGTGCAGGGGGCTGCTTAGGCGCACGCTGTTGACGAGAACGAGCGCGCTGGGGCTGTCCCTGTGCCTGACGAGGCCTTCGAGCCGGCTGGGTGTACCTACGCTTTGCAAAAGAATAGGGCACAGCCTGCCGGGCCTGGGAAAAACGTCCACCTGCTGAGGTGGGTGCTGAAGGCGCCCGGTGGGAGAGCTTGTCAAGGGCGGTTTCCCGCTGATGCAGTTGGTCCACCAGCTGCTCGACCTTCTCACCAAAAATATTATCCCCCCGGCAAGGGACGTCGGCCAGTCTCTGCTGGGTGCGGTTGTCCAGGTCAGAGGCACGCAGCCATGAGAGCCTGCGCATCACTATACCTTGGGCCGTAGCACGAGATGCCACGTCACAGGTGTCATAAATACCCCTGGACAGGAACTTTCTGCACGCCTTCAGCTGCCTGACCACCTCCTGATAAGGCCTGGACTGCTCCGGTGGGAGCTTATCGACCAGGTCCGCCAGTTGCTTCACATTGTTCCGCATGTGGATGCTCGTGTAGAGCTGATACGACTGGATGCGGGTCACGAGCATGGAGGATTGGTAGGCCTTCCTCCCAAACGAGTCCAGAGTGCGAGACTCTCACCCCGGGGGCGCCAAGGCGGTATCCCTCGAACTCCGTGCCTTCTTGAGAGCAGAATCCACGACCGCCGAGTCATGGGGCAATTGGGGCCGCATTAACTCTGGGTCTGAGTGGATTCTGTACTGGGACTCTGCTTTCTTGGGAATGGTGGGATTAGATAATGGTCTCATCCAGTTCCGAAGCAGTGTCTCTTTGAGGACATTGTGCAACGGCACCGTGGACTCTCTAGGTGGTGATGGATAGTCGAGGACCTCGAGCATCTCAGCCCTCGGCTCATCCACAGAGACCACAGGGAAGGGAATGCAAATAGACATGTCCCTTACAAAGGAGGCAAAGGAGAGGCTCTCAGGAGGCGAGAGCTTTCTCTCTGGTGAAGGCGTGGGGTCCAAGGGAAGACCCGCAAACTCCTCTGAGGAGAAATATCTGGGGTCTTCCTCTTCCCCCCACGAGGCCTCTTCCTCGGTATCGGACATAAGCTCATGTAGTTGAGTCCTTAACCGGGCCCGGCTCGACGTCGAGGCACCGAGGCCTCGGTGTCATCGAGCGGTGGACTCCCGCGCCGGCGGGGACGAAGCTCCCTCCATCGACGGGGACTCCACCTGCGTGGCGGTCGAGACCGGCGCCGCAAGCGGCGGCAGTGTCGACGGCCTCGGCACTGGGCTACAGCTCGCCGGCGCCACAGTCAACAGCGCCGAGGGCGCAAGCACCCCCGGTGCCGGCACAGCCTGGCGCATCAGCCCTTCCAGGATCCCCGGAAGGATGGCTCGGAGGCACTCATCCAGGCCCGCTGCCGGGAAAGACGGGGGGGGCCGGTAGAGGTGTCGGTGCCGGAAGCTGCTCGGGTCCAGGAAACTGCACCGAAGTGCTGGGACCCTGACACGTCGATACCTCCACTACCGAAGGGGATCTCTCCTCTCGACGCGGACGCTTCGGCGTCGACTCCTCGCCGGTACCGAGAGCCGGATGCATCGAAGGCGACCGATGACGGTGCTTCTTAGATTTCTTGCGGTGCCCGTCATCGGTGCCAGGTGGGATGGAGGAGGAGGAGGTCGATCCCCCTCGGTCTCGAGGAACCGGGTCAGACAGGGTTCGGTCCCGAGGGCCATGGGCCGAGGGAGTGACCGGGGCCGATTGCCCACGCGGCCTCTCACCCCTACCCTCACCGGAGGACCGGCGGGCCGACGGGACCTGTGTTCCTGGGGTCGATGCCATCGGTGCCGATTTCGCGGGCATCGATACCGGTACCGAAGAACCGGCCGTCGATACCGATGCCGTCGAGGTCGACGTCGAGGGGCCGGCAAAAGTTCCGAAAAGACGGTGCCGTAGAACTTGCCTCGCAACCTGAGTCCGTTTCCGGAGACCAAGACACAAAGAACACGACTTGATATTGTGCTCCAGCCCGAGGCACTGGAGGCACCAAGCGTGGGTGTCGGTCTGCGAGATAGGCCGGCCGCACCGACCACACTTCTTAAATCCACTCGGGACCTTCGAGGACATCGACGGAAAAATCGCGTCGGTGAAATTAAAGTCGTCGATGGTGGCGGTAAATCACACCTCGAAAAATAAATCGACCGCGCAGCCACAAGGCCGCAACGCGACGCCCCCGCTAGAAAACGAGGGAAAACAAGCGCGTTCACACTTTTTTTTTTTTTTTTTGAAGAAAAGAAAAAGGGTCCGGAACGCGCCCAGAAAAACAAAAAACTAAGAAAATTTGCGAAAACGCGACGGTTTTCCGGGGCTGAACAAGAGAGAGCGGCGACACACGACTCTCTCCAGCGTGGAAAAAACAAGACTGGCGGGAACGGTCGCGCATGCGCGGTGGGCGTGGCCTGCGAGCGGACCACCCGCGAAGCTTCTTCCGGTTGGTGGGGGCTGCCGCGGACGTCACCCAGTCGTGAGAACAAGCAGCCTGCTTGTCCTCGGAGAATGAGAAAATACTGGTTAGTAGAAGGTCTGCACAGGCTACTTGTATAAGAAGTTTTAGTGTTCTCAGTCTCCCTCTGCTGGTAGGAGTGCATAACCCAAGCATCTTGAACGGTCTGGAGGATTGCTGAGGAATCCTGGACCGTTTTACTAACTGCTGCTTAGGAAATATTTGCTGTCACAGATGAGATCTTGTGTCCAGAGTAATGCTCCACTGGCACCAGTCACCTCCTGTCCTTTCAAGGATATATCTGAAGCAGTGGAAACCTAGCAGCCAAATGTAAGAGTTTATCATTCTCCTCACTATCTGGGGTGGACAGGGGTAATTCTCACAGCTTGCCTTTTCATTTCCTCTTTTAAAAATCTAGAAAAATTCAGAAGGGATGAAGAGGAAAGTATCAAAAGCTCAGATTACCAATATTTGCTAATATCATTCTTTTTGGAAACCCCCTAGAATCAGGCCTCAACACATTTTCTTACGATCTAAAAGCCAGCCCAAAAATCTAGGAGCCAGACTCAGAATTGGATTTATTTAGGCAAATTTCTCAAATAAAACATTCACGTGTGTTCAAACTGATGTAAGCAAGCTATATATTACAGTAGCAGTGAAAGAGTGGATAAGAAACTATTGCTCTTCTCCATTGCCCACCCATCTGCAGTGTTATCTGGCAATGATAAGAAGCTTTAGGCTGCACTTGCTGAGGCAATGTGAGAAGCTACAGCTTCAGTCACTAGGGACGGATAGGCAGTGTACTCATCCACCTACCCCCAGAAACTTCTGCCTTAGCCTTTCTCCATTACCCACCTGCCCCCAAGCAGCTGCAGGTTTTAACCCCTCCCCATTGCTTATCCATTCACTACCATCAACCACAGCCTAAAGCTTCTCTCCATCAACTACGCAGCCATCCCAGCAGTAGCCTTGGTGTCAGATCCCCAACCCCAGAAGTAGCCTCACTTCCTCTCTCCCCCAAAAGCAGTAGCCTTCCTCAATACCTACTGCCCCAGCTTCTCCCCCCAAACACAAACCAGACTTTAAAATTTAAATTGATCCTACTGAAAAATCTCCTCCTCAGTAACAATGGTCCTTATGAGCCACTTCTGCTGCTCCAGATCTCATAATTAACAAGGCTGCATGTGGACTGCCTTCCAAGGGTGAATAACCACCCCAACCCTGCAACACCACAAGCACCCTGCCCTCACTTCCTCTACCACCCTTCGACACCACCACAAGCACCTCTGCCCTCACTCCCTCCTTCACCCCTCCCCCTCACATGACAGACACCCAGCTCCATCTGCCCTTCCTTCCCCTGGCCTATCGAAGAGAGGAGCAGAAGGAAAGGAGGAGAGTTGTGTCTCAGGCAACAGCCTCCTCTTCTGCCACCCAGTACTAAATATAAAGTCTGAACCCCTTGGTTCAAATTTTGCTTTCAGCACCGGGGCAGCAGAAGAGGAGGCTGCTGCCTGACATGCAGCTATTTCCATTTCCGTTCATTCTCCCAACGGCAGGCCTGGGCCGGGGGGACTGGCATATCCCTGTGTGTGCATGCATGCATGCATTAGCGGATTGGAGGATGTGCAGTGGAGAGGGGAGGTGGAGCAAAGTGATGTCTGCAGTGGTGCTTGATGTCTGCAGTTCCAATGGAGCTGCTCACTGCCTTATGTTGTGTAAGCAAATCCCATGCACTAGGTCCAGTTTATTTTAGTCACCATGGCAACCTGGTGCCTACAGTTTGTCAAGCCCTGCCCTCGATAATACTATTTTTATACTCCCTCATGTAGTATCTCAACTCTACACAAACTGCAGAGAAACTGGAGAAACTGGAACAGTTCAGACTGTTACACAAAGGAAGACATAAGATATACCCTTGTGTTCTTAACTGTATGGGGCATGGAAAAATAGCAAATGCTGATTCCATAACAGCATTAACCACCACTTATGTGCTCTGGCCACTTGGAGGATTTATATCCAGCACTTACCTGTAGCACTTGCTTGGGTGATAATGGCAGACATGGGGATGGTTTTGATGATTGTGGTGGTACCCGGCTTAGTGGTGTTAGGGGAGACACTGCTAATGCCCAAGATGGTGGGTTTGGTTGCAGCAGCAGCCCCAGCCTGTGTAGTGGTGATGATGGTGGTGGGCTTGCCATCAGCAGAAGTCACCAGTTTCAGTATAGTCCCGGCAGGCAGGGGTCCCTTGGTCTGTAGGACAGGCATAGAAATTGAGTAGGGGAAAAGGGATAGGATTTGATATACTTTCTTTCTGTGGGTACAATAAAAGCAGTTTATATATTATATACAAGTACTTATTTTGTACCTGTGGCATCCAATCTACAGCACCACACGCATTCTGGTATTGGTATACAATACATTAAAACACAGATATCCCCAACTACTCAAGGGCACTGCATAAATTCATACATGTGTTAACGTTTACAAGTGACAAAATCCCACTAGGTTTTTAGGGCCTGAAATTTTTTTATGCACACAAAAAAGGAGCAAAAATTATTTCAAGAAATGGAGCACTTGCTGTTTATTCTATGGAGTAACCTTACCTGAATAATCTGAGTGACAGGGCTAGTGGATGCTTGTCCTGTGATGGCAGAGGTCTGAACCGGTTTGGTTTGGACTACAGACATCATCTTTCCCAGGTTAGAAATCTAGGGCAAACCCCACCAAAAAAAAAAAAAACGTTACCTAAGCAGGGTATAACACTATTAAAACTGGTTCAAAACAGCCTGTTCACTACTCACCAGGGCGCTGCCTCCTGGCACAGAGATGGGGCTCTTAACCAGGGTAATGGTTTTGGTGACTCCTCCCACTACAGTGGTGACGACCTGAGCCTGCTGGGCCACTGTCACTGTGCCTGACTTGTGGACAGTGATTATAGGTCGTGTCTGGGAATTGGCAGCAGAGGAGACAGAGGTGCCAACCTGAGCAGCTGCAGTCTTTAGCATCCGAGTAGCAGGATTGCTCACCTAAGAGATTGTCAGACAAAAATAAAAAGACGTGCGCCTAGTTAGAACAAACTTACATTAGGGAAAAATGAGAGCCACTAGCCTATGACGAAATTGATTCAATCTTCCACAGAACCAGGATCATCATTTTATCGGACTTGCTGCAGAAGTATCAGCGATGAACAGTGCTTTTTATCCATCAAAAAAGAAGCTAGTATTCACATGCAAGGTCATCCTTAAGGGGTGCGGTGACCACTGAGACACCCTTCTCTCCCATAACAGCTGTGCCCTTGTGAGCAGCCACAGAGTCTGAAATAAGGAAGCACTAGAAATATTACACCAATCCATATAAGATATTGCTTATTGGGAAAAGAAAACAAGCCAGAGTGATATAAATCCCAACACAGAAGCTACATACTCACAAAACAGTTCACCTTGCTCCCATTTACAAAATAAAGTTACTTACCTATAGCAGATGCTAAGGACAGTAGGAAAAATATTCTTATAATCAGTGGAATAGCTACGGGGGGGGGGGGGGGGGGCACGGGGGCCTGCCCCTCCCAAACTGGTTCTGGGGCCCCCAGTTTGGATGGCAGGGGTCCCCCAACCCCCACCAGCTGGAGCGTTTGACCCACGCTGGTTTTCAATTGCCTGTCCTGTTCAGTTGTACTGTGCACACTGGTTTTAATGAAACTGAGCATGCGCGACACTTCGGGCAGCGATGGCAGGGTGAGTGATGGTGGAGAGGCGGGCCAAAATGTGCCCCCCTACTTTGAGCTACCCCCCCCCCCTTCAAGGTCTACCTACACCCCTGCTTACAACCAGGTGATGTCATCCAATGGAGCACATGCAAGAACAATCACCAACTTCTTTAACACAACTTTAAAGCACTACACAAGGCATAAATGTGCCTTCTTGCCTGCTGCTGTCATGTGGGGCCTAGCCAGTCTACTTTCCAGGGTGGGAATGTAAGACTCCATTGACCTAACAGAAAGAAAAGTTACTTGTAGCAGATGTTCTCCAAGGACAACAGACCAAGTATTCTCACATCTGGGTAACATCATCCTAGAGAGCCTGGTGTGGACACTGACTAGCAAGTTGAAGAAATTTTCAGCAGCATCCCACCATGTGTGCTCTGGTGCCTTTCCACTTGACCTGCGAGCTTCCACGGAGCTGAGAGGATACATCAGTGTCTTCCCTTCATGATGCAAATTGTTTTTTGTGTTGAAGTACTGTGTGGCTCTTTTTCTTATTAATTCTTTTTAAGCATTTTTACTTTTCATTTTCTTCATTCCTGTTTTTCCCTTTATTTTAGTAGTTTTTCAGCACTTTGTTTCCTTTACTTTTTGTGACCAGCTAGGCTGAAGTCCCACCTCAACTGCACACTACCTCTTTTCTCTGTTCAAAATTGAGGCATTTAATTTGGCCGCAATTCTTTTTTTCAATGTTTCAGAAGACTCCCACAGTGGCTTCAAGAGATGCACTCAATGTAATCGGGCGATTTCAGTAAAGGACCCACAGTCATGGTGCATCGGATGCGTTGGGCCCAACCATGATTCTAACTCTTGTTTCCTCTGTTTAAAAATACAGCTGATAACATAGAGGGCGCAAAAGGCCCAACAAGAGAAACTTTTTAGCTCCTCGAAGATTGGTGCATCAACCTCTGACCTAGAACAGGCAGTTCAGGAGAGGTTAGTGAATGCCCCATCCCGAGAGGACAACTTGTATGGAGATAAGAGTAGAACAGGTTGCGGACCTCATCAAGGAAAGCGAATGATACATACCTGTAGCAGGTATTCTCTGAGGACAGCAGGCTGATTGTTCTCACGACTGGGTGACGTCCATGGCAGCCCCCTCAAACCGGAAAAAAAAAATTCTCGCAGGAGGGTCCCGCGCGCGGGGCACGCCCACTGCGCATGCGCGGCCGTCTTCCCGCCTGTGTGCAACCGCTCCCGCTCAGTTAAGTAAAAAGCAAAAGAAATAAGGATAAGAAAAACAACTCCAAAGGGGAGGAGGGAGGGAAGGTGAGAACAATCAGCCTGCTGTCCTTGGAGAATACCTGCTACAGGTATGTATCATTCGCTTTCTCCGAGGACAAGCAGGCTGCTTGTTCTCAAGACTGGGGTATCCTTAGCCCCCAGGCTCACTCAAAACAACAAAGATGGTCAATTGGGCCTTGCAACAGCAAGGCCATAACAAACATTGACCTACGAAGAACAACTAACAGAGTGCTGCCTGAACAGAATAAAAATGGGCCTGGGGGGGGGGGGGTGGAGTTGGATTCAAACCCCAAACAGTTTCTGCAGCACCGACTGCCCAAACCGACTGTCGCTTCAGGTATCCTGCTGTAAGCAGTGATGAGATGTGAATGTGTGGACAGATGACCACGTCGCAGCCTTGCAAATCTCTTCAATAGTGGCTGACTTCAAGTGGGCCACTGACGATGCCATGGCTTTAACACTATGAGCGGTGACATGACCCTCAAGAGTCAGCCCAGCTTGGGCATAAGTGAAGGAGATGCAATCTGCTAGCCAACTGGAGATGGTGCGTTTCCCGACAGCGACCCCCCCTTCCTGTTGGGATCAAAAGAAACAAACAATTGGGCGGACTGTCTGTGTGGGCTTGTCCGCTCCAGGTGGAAGGCCAATGTTCTCTTGCAGTCCAATGTGTGCAACTGATGGTTCAGCAGGGCGGGTATGCGGACGGGGAAAGAATGTTGGCAAGACAATTGACTGGTTAAGATGGAACTCCGACACCACCTTTGCCAGAAACTTGGGGTGAGTGCGGAGTACTACCCTATTATGATGAAATTTTGTATAAGGAGCATGAGCTACCAGGGCTTGAAGCTCACTGACTCTACGAGCTGAAGTGACTGCCACCAAGAAAATGACCTTCCAAGTCAAGTACTTCAGATGGCAAGAAGCCAGTGGCTCGAAAGGTTTCATCAGCTGGGTGAGGACGACGTTGAGATCCCATGACACTGTTGGAGGTTTGACAGAGGGCTTTGACAAAAGCAAACCTCTCATGAACGCTGTCCAAAAATACTAGGACTAGAGGGCATGAGTTGAGGCTACAGTGTGGTAAATTTAAGACGAATCGGAGAAAATTTTTCTTCACCCAACGTGTAATTAGACTCTGGAATTCATTGCCGGAGAGCGTGGTACGGGCGGTTGGCTTGACGGAGTTTAAAAAGGGGTTAGATAGATTCCTAAAGGACAAGTCCATAGACCGCTATTAAATGGACTGGAAAAATTCCTCATTTTTAGGTACAACTTGTCTGGAGTGTTTTTATGTTTGGGGAGCGTGCCAGGTGCCCTTGACCTGGATTGGCCACTGTCGGTGACAGGATGCTGGGCTAGATGGACCTTTGGTCTTTCCCAGTATGGCACTACTTATGTACTTATGTACTTATGTACTTATGAACCGAACTACCAAAGGCTGTCCAGAGATAGGCTTACCCTCTACACGATAATGGTAAACACTAATCGCACTAAGATGGTTCCTTACTGAGTTGGTCTTGAGGCCAGACTCCGATAAGTGTAGAAGGTATTCAAGCAGGGTCTGTGCAGGACAAGATCGAGGTTCTAAGGCCTTGCTGTCACACCAGACGACAAACCTCCTCCACTTGAAAAAGTAACTCTTCTTAGTGGAATCTTTTCTGGAAGCAAGCAAGACTCGGGAGACACCCTCAGGCAGACCTAAGACAGCGAAATCTACGCCCTCAACATTCAGGCCGTGAGAGCCAGAGACTGGAGGTTGGGATGCCGAAGCGCCCTCTCGTTCTGCGTGATGAGGGTTGGGAAACACCCCAATCTCCACGGTTCTTTGGACGACAACTCCAGAAGAAGAGAGAACCAGATCTGACGGGGCCAGAAGTGCGCAATCAGAATCATGGTGCCACAGTCTTGCTTGAGTTTCAGCAAAGTCTTCCCCACCAAAGGTATGGAAGGATACGCGTACAGAAGCCCCCCCCCCCCCCCCCAATGCAGGAGGAAGGCGTCCGACGCTAGCCTGTCGTGGGCCTGAAGCCTGGAGCAGAACTGAGGCAGCTTGTGATTGGTCTGTGTGGCAAAAAGATCTACCGAGGGGGTGCCCCACTCCCGGAAGATCTTGCGTACCACACGCGAACTGAGCGACCATTCGTGTGGTTGCATGAGTCTGCTCAGTCTGTCGGCCAGTTGTTTACGCCAGCCAGGTACGTGGCTTGGAGAAGCATGCCATGCTGGCGAGCCCAGCGCCACATCCTGACGGCTTCCTGACACAGGGGGCAAGATCCGGTGCCCCCCTGCTTGTTGATGTAGTACATCGCAACCTGGTTGTCTATCCGAATTTGGATAATTTGGAAGGACAGCCGATCTCTGAAAGCCTTGAGCGCGTTGCAGACCGCTCTCAACTCCAGGAGGTTGATCTGCAGACCAGATTCCTGGAGGGACCACAGTCCTTGAGTGTGAAGCCCATCGACATGGGCTCCCCACCCTAGGAGAGATGCATCCGTCGTCAGCACCTTTTGTGGCTGAGGAATTTGGAATGGGCATCCCAAGACCAAATTGGAGCAAATCGTCCACCAGCGGAGTGAAGTGCGAAAGCTGGCGGGTAGGCGGATTGCATCTTCTAGATTCCCTGTAGCCTGGTACCACTGGGAAGCTAGGGTCCATTGAGCTGGCCTCATGTGAAGACATGCCATGGGAGTCACATGGACTGTAGACGCCATATGGCCCAGGAGTCTCAACATCTGCCGAGCTGTGATCTGCTGGGATGCTCTGGCCCGGGAGGCGAAGGATAGAAGTGTCTGTGCCCTTGCCTCGGGAAGATAGGCATGAGTCGTCTGTGAATTCAGCAGGGCTCCAATGAATTCGAGTGACTGGACTGGGCGTAGGTGGGACTTTGGGTAATTTATCACAAACCCCAGTAGCTCCAGAAGTTGAATAGTCCTCTGCATGGACTGTAGAGCTCCTGCCTCCGAGGTGCTTTTCACCAGCCAATCGTCGAGATAAAGGAACACTTGCACCCCCAGCTTGCGAAACACCGCTGCCACCACCACTAGGCACTTCGTGAACACACTTGGTGCGGAGGCGAGCCCAAAGGACAGCACACAATACTGGAAATGCTGTGTCTCTAGACGGAATCGCACATACTGCCTGAGAGCTAGCAGTATCGGGATGTGGGTATAAGCATCCTTTAAATCCAGGGAGCATAGCCAATCGTCTTTCTGAATCATGGGGAGAAGGGTGCCCAAGGAAAGCATCCTGAACTTTTCTCAGACCAGGTATTTGTTCAGGCCTCTCAGGTCTAGGATGGGACGCATCTCCCCTGTTTTCTTTTCCACAAGGAAGTACCTGGAATAGAATCCCAGCCCTTCTTGCCCTGGTGGTACGGGCTCGACCACATTGGCGCTAAGAAGGGCGGAGAGTTCCTCTGCAAAGTACCTTCCTGTGGTGGGAGCTGAAGGACTGAGCTCCTGGCGGGCAATTTGGTGGAATGGAGGTCAAATTGAGAGCGTACCCACACCGCACTATTTGGAGAACCCACTGGTTGGAGGTTATGAGAAGCCACCTTTGGTGAAAAAATTTAACCTCCCCCCAACCGGTAGATCGTCCGGTACGGGCACTTGTATGGCGGCTATGCTCCCCTGGATCCAGTCAAAAGCCCGTCCCCTGCTTTTGCTGGGGAGCCGCAGGGGCCTGCTTGGTCTCACGCTGTTGACGCGAACGAGCGCGCTGGGGCTGAGCCTGGGCAGGCTGTCAGGAAGGAGGATTGTACCTACGCTTGGTGTAAGAGTAAGAAGCAGCCTTCTTTCCCCTGAAAAATCATCTACCTGAAGAGGTAGGTGCTGAAGGCGCCCAGTGGGAGAGGCTGTCGAGGGCGGTTTCCCGCTGGTGAAGCTGTTCGACCAACTGCTCGACCTTCTCACCAAAAATATTATCCCCCCGGCAAGGGACATCCGCCAGCCGCTGCTGGGTCCGATTGTCCAGGTCAGAGGCGCGCAGCCATGAGAGTCTGCGCATCACTATACCTTGGGCAGCGGCTCTGGATGCAACATCACAAGTGTCATAAATACCCCTGGACAGGAATTTGCGACACGCCTTCAGCTGCCTGACCACCTCCTGAAAAGGCCTGGCCTGCTTCAGCGGGAGCTTGTCAACCAGGTCCGCCAGTTGCCGCACATTGTTCAGCATGTGGATGCTCATGTAGAGCTGGTAAGACTGGATCTTGGTCACGAGCATGGAGGAATGATAGGCCTTCCTCCCAAAAGAATCCAGAGTGCGAGACTCATGCCCCGGGGGCGCCGAGGCGGTATCCCTCGAACTCTTGGCTCTCTTGAGAGCAGAATCCACGACCATCGAGTCATGAGGCAACTGAGTTCTCATCAACTCCGGGTCAGTGTGGACTCTATACTGGGACTCCGCCTTCTTTGGGATGGTGGGATTAGATAAAGGCTTCACCAAGTTCAGAAGCAGCGTCTCCTTCAGGACATTGTGCAACAGTACCGTGGAAGACTCTCTAGGTGGAGATGGATAGTCGAGGACCTCGAGCAATTCAGCCCTCGGCTCGTCCACCGTGACCACGGGAAGGGGAATGCTCACAGACATGTCCCCAACAAAAGAGGCAAAGGAGAGGCTCTCAGGTGGCGATAGCTTCTTCTCCGGTGAAGGAGTGGGGTCAGAGGGGAGACCATAGGACTCCTCGGACAAGAAATACCTGGGGTCCTCCTCCTCCTCCCCCCACGAGGCCTCCTTCTCAGTGTCGGACATGAGTTCTCTGACTTCCGTCCTAAACCGGGCCCGTCTCGACTCAGAGAAGCCATGTCCTCGATGATGGTGTCGAGAGGTGGAGTCCCGCGCTGGCGGGGACAAAGCTCCATCGATGGGGATTCCACCTGAGTGGCGGCCGAGACCGGTGCCGCAAGCGGAACCGGTGTCAACGGCTGCATCACAGGGCCAGAGCCAGCCGGCGCAAACACCCCTGGCACCGGAAGAGACTGGCGCAGCAGACCTTCCAGGATACTTGAAAGGATGGCTTGGAGGCGCTTGCCCAAAGTCTCTGTCGGGGAAGGCTGAGGGGCGGGTGCAGGAGTCGGTGCTAGAATCTGCACGGAGCCAGCAGACGGTACCGGACTGCCCGACGCCTCTTGAATTGAGGGAGAGCGGTCCTCCCGGCGTCGACGCTTCTCGGGTGCCAACTCTCTCAAGCCTCGGAGCTCCCGGTACCATGCGAAGGGGCGACTGATGACGATGCTTCTTAGCCAACTTCCTTCGATGCACGTCATCGGCGCTCCGCGGTACCATGGAATCCACACGCCTCCTCGGGGTCGGGTCTGAAAGGGGTCGGTCCCGATGGCCCTGCCCAGTAGGAGCCGCCGAGGCAGGTGGAGGCTCACTCGGCTGCTCGCTGCACCCAGCGAAAAATGGTCGTCGGGCCGGTTGTACCTGAACTCCTGAGGTCGATGCCATGTCCGAAACCGAAGTCGACGCCACCGGTGCCAATGTTGCCGCCACCGGTGCTGTCGATGTCGACGCGGAAGGGCCGGTGCAAGCTCCAAAAATTCGGTCCCGTTGAACTTGCCTCGCTACTTGTGTCCGCTTCTTCAAGCCGAGACACAAGTTACACGCTTTGGGATTATGTTCAGGCCCGAGGCACTGAAGGCACCAAGCGTGGGTGTCGGAGAGCGAGATCTGCCGGCTGCACCGACCACACTTTTTGAAGCCACTGGGTATCCTCGATATCATCAACGGAAAAATCACGGCAGCGAGGTCAAAATCATCGATGGTGGCGCCACAAAACAAAGAAAAAAGCGGACTAGGACGCAAACCGGTTTCCAAGGCTGACAATGGAGAGGGATGCAAAGCAGTCTCTCTCCAAGCGCGGAAAATGAGAAACTGAGCGGGAGCGGTCGCGCACAGGCGAGAAGACAGCCGCGCATGCGCGGTGGGTGTGCCCCGTGCGCAGGACTTCCCGCAAGAAGTTTTTTCCCGGTTGGAGGGGGCTGCCGTGGACGTCACCCAGTCGTGAGAACAAGCAGCCTGCTTGTCCTCGGAGAACACACAGATACCATCCAAACCATCTCTGTACCCTCCACCTCCTGGAAGATTTTCGATGGGCCTAGGCTGCAACCCTATCACTCTCCAAAGGCATAGGTTTCCACTGCCCCCCCACTCTGCCCAGCAGTCCTAGGCCCAGCAACCCCAGGCACGTCAACCCTGTTTTCAGCCAGTGCCCCAATCAAAACAAGGGGTGAGCTTTTGACTGGCACCAGGAGAGCACAGCCACACTCCAAATGACAGTCCTGGATGGCTTTCCCGGGGGTGGGTGGAGACATGACCGAATTTTTACGCCGGTGTGTTCTTCAAATAGTTCATCTCGGATACACCCTCCACTGGTGGCAAAAACCACCAAATTGCCCACCGACAGCATCGTCACTCAGCTCTCAGCAGATGCAGGTACTTGTAGAGGGAAGCTGTGCCCTTCTCCAGGACAAAGCATTTGAGCCCATGTCATCAATCAATGGGGGGGGGGGGGGGGGGGGGGGGGGGATTCATCCCATCCTAGACCTAATGGCCTTGAACAAATTCCTGGTCAAAGAAAAGTTCAGGAAGATTTCCCTGGGCACCCTCCTCCCCATGATTCAGGCAAATGACTGGCTATGCTCTCTGGACCTAAAGGACACCTACACTCATTTTGAAACTTCTCAGTCACAGAAGTATCTCAGATTTTACCTAGGAAAACACCACTACCAGTACCGCATACTGCCATTTGGACTCACATCAGCTCCAAGGGTATTCACCAAATGTCTAGTGGTAGTAGCAACGTATCTATGTGTTTCCCTATCTGGATGACTGGATGGTCGAGAGCACATAGCACATAGCAGAAAGAGGCATCAGAGTCCATGGGTGGAGGAGGTTTTCCATCTGGTGTGAGAGCAAGGCCCTAGTTCCTCTCTTTCCCTACACAAAAACTTCTCGAGTACCTCCTGTACCTCTTGGAGTCTGAATTGAAACCAGTTGCGTAAGGGTCCACCTCAGTGCAATCAGTGCTTTTCATCACCATGCAGGAGGTAAACACATCTATGGATGGCCTCTAGTTGTTCGCTTCATGTGAGATTTGTTGTTGACAAAGCCCCCTGGCAAATCTTCCTCACCCAGCTGAGGAAAGCTCCTTTTGAGCCACTTGATTCCTGTCATCTGAAGTACCTGACCTGAAAGGTCTTATTTTTGGTGGCAGTCACTTCAGCTCGGAAGTCAGTGAGCTTCAGGCCCTAGTAGTGGATCGGCCTTACATGAAGTTTCATCATAACAGAGTAGTTCTCTGCATTCACCCTAATTTCCTTCTTAAGGTGGTGTAGACTTCCATCTTAACCAGTCAATTGTTCTGCCAATATTCTTAACTAAATTGCATGCCTACTTTGGAGAAAGAGCACTTCACACCGTGGACTGCAAGTGAGCCGTAGCCTTTTATGTGGAGAGGGCTAAAGCCCATAAACAGTCCACCCAGGTTTTAGTTCCTTTTTTTCCCTAACAGGATGGAGGTAGTCGTCAGCAAGTGCACTTTGTCCAACTGGCTGGCAGACTACATCTCCTTTGCTTATGCCCAAGCTGGACTGATTCTGGAGAGTCATGTCATATGGCTCATATTATCAGAGCCATGACTGTGTCATGCCCATCGGAGGTCAGCCTCTTTTGAAGAGATCTGCAAGACTGCAACATGGTTTTCAATCCACACATTCATGTTCTACTACCGCCTCGAGCAGAATACCCGATGTGACAGCTGGTTTAGTCAAACGGTACTTCAGAATCTGTTTGGCATCTAAAATCCAACTCCACTCTCCTAGGCCCCTTATTTCTGTTTTAGGTTGCACCTTCACAACCAGTTTTTTTGTTTTAGGTTGATTTGTTTAGGCCTTGACATTGAAGTCCCTGTTGTGTTTAGCATTGTTTTCAGTGAGCCTGGTGGCAAGGTATTCCCAGTTGTGTGAAGATATGGCCTGCTTGTTCTCAAGGAAATCCTGTAGTAGGTGTCCTCCAAGGAAAAGCAGGCTGTTGTATTCTCACATATGGGTGATGTCATACGCCGAGGCAAAGTCAATCAACCTGAAACTATACAATGTAGTTGTGAAGATGCAGCTTAGAACATAACAAAACTGGGCCTAGGAGGATTCTAGACACCAAACAAATTCTGTAGTACTGTGCGACTGAACTGGCTATCACATCGGTAATGAGGTGTGAATGTGTGGATTGAAGACCCTTTGCAGCCTTGCAAATCTCCTTGATGGAGGCTGATCTCAAGTCGGCAATCGACATAGCCATAGCTCTGACACTGGCCCTTGACATGAGCACAAGTGAAGGAGATACAATCTGCTAGCCATTTGGAAAGAATGCATTTGACGATGGCTACCCCCATCCTGGGTGGACTGTCTCTGGGATTTAGTCTGCTCAAGATATAAAGTTAAGGTAAAGCTAAGGCTTGCAGTCTTCAGTATGCAGCGATCTTTTGACAGAGTGGCCAGAGTGGGCATGTGGTTTTGGAGAAAAAATGTTGACAGAACAATTGACTGGTTAAGATGGAACTCTGACATTACTTTACGAAGAAGCTTAGGGTGCGTGCAAAGAACTACCCTGTTCTGATGAAGTTTTGTATAAACTGGATCAGCTAGTAGGGCTTGAACCCTGCAAGCAGAAGTGACCGCCACCAAAAAAATACAGCTTTCCAGGTCAGATACTTCAGATGACAGGAATCAAGCACCCAGCTGGGTGAGGACAACATTGGGATTCCATAACACAGTTGGAGGTTTGACGGGGGGCTTTATCAATGTCAAACCTCTAATGAATCCAACAACTAGAGGCTGTACAGATATGGGCTCACTTCCCACATGGCGATGGTAAGTACTGATTGCACTGAGATGTACCATAGAGTTGTTTTTTTAAAGCCAGACTCAGATGCAGGAGGTATTCAAGCAGTTTTTGTGTAGGGCAGGAAAGAGGATCTACAGCCAGATGGCAAACCTTCTCAATTTAAAGAACACCACCTCTTAGTGAAATCTTCCTGGAAGCCAGCAAGATTTTGGAGACACCCTCAGGCAGATTTAAGGATTGAAATTCTACGCTCTCAACATCAAGCTGTGATGGCCAGGGATTTGAGGTTGAGATGCAAACGGGACCCCTTGTTCTGCTTTGAGTGTCAGAAAACAGTCCAATCTCCATGGTTCTAGATCATAGTTCCCTGATCTTGCTTGAGTTTCAGTAGAGTCTTCTGTGAGAGGTATCAGAGGATATGCATACAGAAGACCTCCCCCCCACCACCAATGGAGGAGAAAGGCATCTGATTCTAGTCTGCCATGTGATCTCAGCTGGCAGCACAACTGAGGGACTTTGTTGTTGAGATGAGAGGTGACAAAATCCAGTGAGGGAGTACCCCACTCTTAGAAGATCTTGCGGATTTCACCCATGCTGAGAGACCACTTGTGAGGCTGCATTACCCTGCACAGTCTGTCCTTGCCAACTAGGCACGTCTCATAGTACCATAGGGCACACTGCTACATCTGAACCACTTCCTGACACAAGGGGTAGGATTCTATACCCCCCCCCCCCCCCGCTTGTTCACATAGTACATTACAACCTGATTGTCGGTTTGAATTAGAACAATTTGGCTCTTCAACCGATCTCTGAAAGCCTTTAGAGCATTCCAGATAGCCCTTAGCTCTAGGAGGTTGATGTGGAGATAGGTCTCCTGAGCAGACAATATTCCTTGAGTGTGAAGCCCTTCTCCATGAGCTCCCCATCTCAAGTTGGAAATATCCGTTGTCAACACCTACTGATCAGGTGAAATTTCGAATGGGAGTCCCATAGTCAAATTCAACTAATTGTCCTCCAGAGGAGGGAATGATCCAGCTTTGTAGGAACCTGTTTGACATCTGCTAGGTTCCCAGCCACTTGAGACCACTGGAAAGCTAGAGTCCCATTGGGCATCTCTCAAATGGAGGCAACCTATAGGAGAGATATGCACCATGCAGGCCATGTGGCCTAGTAATCTCAACATCTGCCGAGCTATGACCTGTTTGCTGCTTCAGACTTGTGAGGCAAGTGCTATCAAGGCACCTGCTCTTGATAGGGGGAGGACTTCTATTCCAATCGTTGAGCTGGGTTAAAGTGGGTCTTGGAGTAGTTGATAATGAAACCCAAGAGCTCCAGCGCCTGAATAGCTCTCTGTATTGACTCTTGTGCTCCTTCCTGCCATTTGCTCTTGACCAGCCAATCATCCAGCTAGGGACATACAAACTCTTAGTCTGTGTAGCGATGCTGCAACTACTGCTAGACACTTGGTGAAGACCCTGGGAGCTGACACAAAGCCAAAAGGCAGAATGCAATACTGTTAGTGGTGTTTCCCTACGGAATCTGAGATACTTCATTTGGCTAGGAAGTATCGAAATGTTGCTATAGGTATCCTTCAAGTCCAGAGAGCATTGCCAATCTTTTTCCTGCATCATGGGAAGGAGGGTGCTCAGGGAAATCTTCTTTGACCAGGAATTTGTTCAGAGCCCTTAGGTTTAGGATGGGATGGAATCTCCCCAGTTTATTTGGGCACAAGGAAGTACCTGGAATAGAATCTCTTCCCTTCTTCTCCTGGTTGCATGGGTTAGACTGCACTGGCTTGTAGAAGAGCAGAGATTTGCACTGAGAGCTGATGTAAAATGCTCTTGGTGAGCAATCTGATGTTTTCTGATGTCAATGAACTGCTTAACCAAGACAGACTACTTGAAGAACCCACAGGTTGGTAGTTATAAGGGGCCACCTTTGCTTGGAAAAAGAAATGTATCCTCCCTCCCACTAATAGGTCATCCAAGGCAGTTACTTGGATTGCAGTTCTGCTCCCCTGGGGAACCGGCTGAGTTTTCTGTGAACCTGACTGCAGTGGCCAGAAACATTGGGGCTGAGGGTGGTGGGTAGAGTGGGAAGGCGGTGGAAACCTAAACTTCTCAGAGCAATAGATTCGTTGCCTAAGCCCACTCAGGAATCTCCCAATGAAGGAGGATGTAACTGGAGGCTGCCAAGAGAGGAACTGAATGTTTCTTGATGAGGTCTGCAACCTCCTCCATTTTGCCCCCAAAAGATTATTTCCTTGGAAAGGTAAATCCGCTAACTTCTCCTGAACCGCTTGTAGCACGTCACAGACACACAGTCATGAGAGTCTACGCATCCCCATAACCACAGCACAGAGCCTGGACACAATATCAAAGGTGTAATTAAGTGCCCCTGGCCAGATATGTCCTGCAAACCAGCTGCTTTTTGGCCAACTGGCGAAGCTCAGTGGCCTGTTCCTGAGGGAGAGAGTCCACTAGACTAAGCATACTGTGCATCAAAAACAAAACTTCAAGTACATGCTCATGTAGAGCTGGTAGTTCTGGATGTAGTTAATGAGCATCGAGGTTACTACTACTACTTATTTCGAAAGCGCTACTAGACATAAGCAGCGCTGTACACTTGAATATGAAGAGACAGTCCCTGCTTGACAGAGCTTACATTCTAATTAGGACAGACAAACAGGACAAACGAGATAAGGAAATATTAAAGTAAGGATGATAAAATAAGGGTTCGGAGTTAAAAGCAGCATCAAAAAGGTGGGCTTTTAGCTTAGATTTGAAGACGGCCAGAGATAGAGCTTGACGTACCGGCTCAGGAAGTCTATTCCAGGGATATGGTGCAGCAAGATAAAAGGAATGGAGTAGCAGTGGAGGAGAAGGGCGCAGATAAGAGAGATTTACCCAGTGAACGGAGTTCCCGTGGAAGAATGTAGGGAGAGATGAGAGTGGAGAGGTACTGAGGAGCTGCAGAGTGAATGCACTTATAGGTCAATAAAAGGAGTTTGAACTGTATGCGGAAACGGATAGGAAGCCAGTGAAGTGACTTGAGGAGATGGCTAATATGAGCGTAACAACACTGGTGGAATATTAGTCGTGCAGCAGAATTTTGAACAGATTGAAGAGAAGAGGTATGGCTAAGTGGGAGACCTGTGAGAAGCAAGTTGCAATAGTCTAAGCTCTGTTGAGCAGGAACTGTCTCTCTCTATGTCGTGTTCAGCGCTATGTGCATCTGGTAGCGCTATACAAATGTTAATAATAATAAGCGAGAGGTGATAAGACTGTGGATGAGAGTTCTGGTAGTGTGCTCAGAAAGGAAAGGGCGAATTTTGGTGATATTAAAGAGAAAGAAACGACAGGTTTAAGCAGTCTGCTGAATATGTGCAGAGAAGGAGAGGGAGGAGTCGAAGATGACCCCAAGGTTTCGCGCTGAGACAGGAAGGATGAGAGTGTTATCCACGGAAATAGAGAATGGGGGAAGAGGAGAGGTTGGTTTAGGGGGAAAAATAAGAAGTTCAGTCTTGGTCATGTTTCGTTTCAGATGGTGCTGAGACATCCAGGCAACAATGCCAGACAGGTAGGCTGATACTTTGGCCTGGATTTCGGCTGAGATTTCTGGTGTGGAGAGGTAGATCTGGGAGTCATCAGCATAAAGATGATACGGAAAACCATGGGATGAGATCAGAATACCAAAGGAAGAAGTACAGATGGAGAAAAGAAGAGGTCACAGGTCAGATCCCTGAGGTACACCAACTGACCGTGGGACAGAAGTGGAGGAGGATCTACTAGAGTATACACTAAAGGTACGATGGGAGAAAGAAGAAAACCAGTGTCAAAATCAGCAGATAGATCAAGAAGGATAGGATAGAGACCTTTGGATCTGGCCAGGAACAGATCATTGGAGACTTTAGCAAGCGCTGTTTCAGTTGAATGAAGAGGGCAAAAGCCAGATTGAAGTGGATCAAGAATAGCTTGAGATGAAAGAAAGTCAAGGCAACGGCGGTGACACCACGTTCAAGTATCTTGGATAGGAAAGGGAGAAGGGAGATGGGGCGATAGTTGGAAGGACGGGCAGGGTCCAATGAAGGTTTTATAAGGAGTGGTGTGCCTACGACATGTTTGAAGGCATCGGGAACAGTCGCAGTGGAAAGTGAAAGATTGAGGATATGACAGATAAAAAGGGATGACAGTAGGAGAGATAGTGTTAAGTAGATGGGTGGGAATAGGATCAGAGGAACAGGTAGTTAGTTTCGAGGAGGAAATAAGATGTGTAGTTTCCTCTTCAGTGATTTCAGAAAAGGAAGAAAGGAGGCAGGGGTTGAAGGGTAGAGAGAATGGACAAAGGGAAGGAGAGGTGGAGGTGACCTGGTTGAGAATTCAAGTTTAATCTTGTGAACCTTATCATGAAAGAACTCAGCCAGAGTCTGGGAGAAAGTGAAGAGGGGGGGGGGGGGGGGGTTGAGGAGAAGACACTTTGAGGAGAGAGTTCAGTGTGGCAAAGAGACGTCGAGGGTTTGAGCCAAGAGAATTTGTCAACTGGATGTAATAGTCCTGTTTGGCAAGTAAAAGAGCAGACTGGAAGGAGGTCAGAAAGAATTTGAAATATATGAAGTCAGCATGGGCACGGGATTTCAGCCAAGGGCCTGACAGCTTCCTCCCAAATGAGTTCAGGGTCTGAGCCCCTCTACTTGGGGGAAGCAGAGGCATGAGTCCTGGAACTTCTGGCTTATTTGAGGGAGGATTTGACTACCAGAGAGTGGCGAGGCAATTTTGCCATCTCAAATCTAGGAGCCAACACAATACCTACAAGCCCACAACCACAAACATCCCAGATCACACCCTTCCTATTTCAGATAGCCTAAAAATACTCGGCGTCACAATTGACCGCAATCTTACACTTGAGAGCCAAGTAAACTCCACTACTAAGAAAATGTTCCACTCAATGTGGAAACTTAAACGTGCAAAACCTTTCTTCCTGAGGGAAATTTTCCGTTAACCTAATATAATCAATGGTTCTAAGCCATGTAGACAACTGCAATGGAATCTATGCGAGATGTAAAGAACAACTCAAAGAAACTCCAGGCTGATATTCAGTAAGTCACGATTTGAAAGTGCCAAACCCCTCCGAGAAAAACTGCACTGGCTATCGATCAAAGAACGTATCACCTTCAAAATCTGCACCCTGGTCCACAAGATTATCTACGGTGAAGTCCCAGGATACATGACGGACCTCACTGATCTACCAACCAGAAACAGAACCGAATCATCACGAACATACCTAAACCTCCACTACCCAAACCGCAAAGGACTCAAATACAAAGCAACATATGCATCCAGCTTCTCCTATATAAGCACACAACTATGGAACACACTGCCAAAAGCTGTGAAAACAAGCTACGACCATCTAAACTTCAGGAAATCACTAAAAAACAACTTGTTCAATAAGGCAAACCTCAGCGACCCAACATAAAGGCCCAAAGTCTGCAACACAGCAAAACCAAAGATCGTCCCGGACACTTTATAACCTTCCCTATCTTTGACGCTAATTGTACCTGAAACATATCTACCTTAGTGACATCACCTTGTACTTGTTCCTCTATTGGACTTGGCGAATGCCTTCACGGTATTATGTAAGCCACAATGAGCCTGCAAATAGATGGGAAAATGTGGGATACAAATGTAACAAATAAATAAAATAAAATATGATACTGAGTATCCACCTTCTTTGGTACAACTTGAACTGAGGGGGAAGATTTCCCAATTTTTCATCAGCTCATCCATAAGGATAGGGTGTAATGGAATGGCGACTCCTTCCTTGGGAGGAGATTCATAGTCCAGGACAGATAACATCTCTGTCCTAGGCGCCCCCTCTGTGTCTAACTTAAATGGGATGGCAAAAGCAATCTCCTTCACAAAACCTGTGAATGAGAGACGGTGGAGGTTTACATCTCTCGAGGCAGGGAGGGTCAGAAGAGACTCTATTGGACACTCCTCCAAGAAGTAATGTGGATCCTCCTCTGACTTTCTTGGTTAGAGCGAGTCCGTGACTGCATGGCTTAGTGGAAACATGTCCATGGCCTGGAAGTCGCCAAGGTAAAGCTCCACTCTCAGACTCTGGTGAAGCTTCCTTCTCTAATCTGGAGAGCGGAATTGCATAGGTTAATGTTGATGACACATGTCGAGATGCCGAAGATTGCCGCAGAATAGGAGTATTGGGAGGAGTTAAGGATGAGTTGGAGCTGGTGCAAGCATCCCTCGATGCCTGAGCAGTATGCAGCTGCAACAATCTGTGCCAGCTCCTCCCTGTGCTCATCGAGAGAGGCATCAGCAAAGGCTGGGGAGCCAGTTCAGGGGGACCGGCCTTCGAGAAGCCAAAACATTTCTCCTGCTGGAGCCTGATGTGTCTCCAACTGCATTTTAAACAGAGAAAAAATAGCTAAGGTCATGGTTAGGCCCAAGGCACCAAATGTGTGGGTCCGTTACAGAAATCACCCAACTGCATTGGGCACACCTTTTGAAGTCACTCAGGGGTCAAGAAGAGAATCTTCTTGAGTGACAAAAAGAGGCAATCTCAAATTGAGGCTGTGCTCAGTCCTAAAAGGGGCATAAAGAACCGCAAAAAAGAAAGAAAACTTTGAGATGAAAACCTAAGAAAGTAAAGGGGAAGCTACTAAAAATAAACTTTTGAAGAAAATGATGGAAAAATATAAGGAAAACCTGCACGGGAAGAAAGCACTGAAGAGAGACTGCAAAGATGCCACCTCCCAGCACCATAGAAAAGCAGACTTGAGAAACCTGTGCTCACGCATTTGCGGTAGGACGCTGATAGATTGTTCTAGTAGCTGTAAATGCTAGGCAACGTCCACACTGGGTTCCGTCAGATGATGTCACCTATATGTGAGAATACTGATGCTTGTCCTCAGGGAAAGCAAAGTTACTCACCTTTAGTAGGTGTTCTCCAAGGACAGCATGCCAATTATTCTCACATGTGGGCGACATCATCCAACGGAGCCCGGTGTAGACGCTGACTAGCAAGTTGAAGCAATTTCTAGCAGCATCCCACCGTGCATGCACTGGTGCCTTCTTACCCGACGCATGAGCTCAGGTCCCTCTGCTATTGTAAAAAACTACAGAACACAACTGTAAGGGGAGGTAGGGAGGATATGTGAGAATACTTGGCCTGCTGTCCACAGAGAACACCTGCTATAGGTGAGTAACTTTGCCTTTTCTGAGGACAAGCAGGCCGTTTGACACAAAATACCTAGCCTCCCGCCTGGGCTACCCTGCGGCCACTTAGCGGGTCTATCCCCAGCATAGCTCAGTCCTGCCTACACCTGTTGCTCGTGCTCTACACTAGCACCCTCCTCCCACAGACTGGGTCCCAAACGCCTCTGGGCGAGTCTCCCTCTCTCAAGGTATTCCCCAGTGATTTCTAGGTTACTGTGGCCACACTCCCAGTGGTCCCACAGTTCCTAGAAAGCACTAACAGACCCAACACACAAACTAACAGGATTCTTAGTTAGTCCAGACAGGCAGAGGCAATAAACTAAAAATGTTTATTATCATGAAAATAAGAACAGAATGGAGGACGTGACGTTACGGGCATCAATGGCTGCTTGATCTTCTAGCTCCGAGCCTCCTCCCTAATAAAATTTGCTGTGTTAAGAGTTCATCCACCCTAAACTGTGTTTTTCCCTCCTCCGGTGATTGTAGCGGGTTTCGGGAGGTGATTTGAAGTGTCAGTACGTGTCAATGTTGGCGGCATAGAAAGAGGCTGAGAAGCTGCAGGCTCGGTCTGCTAGCAAGACCACGAGGTGCCATGTTTCCGCGGCCCGACTTTCCCACTCTGACTCTGATTTGGCTCCGTCTCTAACAGAAGCAGGTTCAGCCCCTCCGATGCAAGGTCTCTCTAAGGAGCTCAAGAAGTGCCTAGCGACAATCCGGGACGAAATAAAGACTTCCAAGGAGGAAATACTGGAGCGGATGGATGCTTTGAATGTGGAACTGAAGGAGCTGGGGGGGCCGAGTGGAGGATTTAGAGGCTCGAGTGGATGGACAGGAAGAACAGCTGAGTGGGGCAGAGGCACATCTCACACAGATGTTGGCTTCTTATGATGACCTGCAGCATAAAACTGACTTGGAAAATCGTGGTCGTCGAAACAACCTCCGCCTCCGTGGTGCTCCTGAATCGGGAGACAAAGAGGATGCAGCTACAGTGGTGAGATCGATCTGCGGAAAACTGATGGGGTCAGAAGAGATGGCGATTGGACGGGCGCACAGGGCCTTGGGGAAACCGATGGACAATCGCCCACGGGACATTATGGGAAAATTAGTTTCTTACCTTGGTAATTTTCTTTCCTTTAGTCACAGCAGATGAATCCATTAACTGATGGGTTGTATCCGCCTACCAGCAGGTGGAGATAGAGAACACTGAAGAACCACAGTGACCCTTGGACGGCTAAGCCCCATCTGCCTTCAGTAATTGAAATTTCCAAAGCAGAGTGAAGAAGATAGGTAACAATACAAACTTTCCTCACAGCGAACAAATGCCCCAGAACTGGGGCAATAACTACACAAAGGAGGACGAACTCAACCTCCTGCAATAGAACAGCATGTAGAAGCTCTGAGAACTGGTCTTCAATTCCTCCTGATGAGATACAATATCTGCATAAAAGATCTGAACAACAAAACAAAGTCAGGCAGGGAGGGATCATGGATTCATCTGCTGTGACTAAAGGAAAGAAAATTACCAAGGTAAGAACCTAATTTTCCCTTCCTTGTCATCAGCAGCAGATGAATCCATCCATTAACTGATGGGATGTACAAAAGCAATCCCTACGTAGGGTGGGGACAGGACACGCCGCATGCCAGCACCTGTGCTCCAAAATGCACATCCTTCTTCGCTGCAACATCCAGCCTGTAATGCCACACGAGAGATGAGAAGCCCAAGTAGCCACACGACAGATCTCTTGAAGAGAAAGGACACCCGTTCCAGCCCACGAGGAGGAAATAGCTCTCATGGAATGCGCCTTAAATGCTTCAGGCAGAGACCATCCTGACAGCAGATACACAGAAAAAAATGACTTCCTGAACCAACGGGCTATAGTGGCCTTAGACGCCGGGCACCCGTATCGAGGACCTGTCAACAATACAAAAAGGTGATCAGAAGTCCTGAAGTCATTTGACATCTGTAGATACTGCAACAGAGCCTGCGGACATCCAAAAGACACAATTGCCCAAAGGAATCAGGACAATCCTCCGTAGAAAAAGAGGGCAGAAAAATGGGCTGGTTCAGGTGAAACGCTGACACCACCTTGGGCAGGAAGGAAGGCACTGTACGTACCGTTACTCCGGACTCCAAAAACTGTAGAAAAGGATCCCGACAGGAAAGCGCCTGAAGCTCAGATACGCGTCTAGCCGATGTAATGGCCACCAAGAAGACTGTCTTGAGAGTCACATCCTTCTCAGAAGCTCGCTGAAGCGGCTCAAACGGGAAACGCTGGAGAGCCTTCAACACCAGCCCCCGGTTCCAGGCCGGACAAGGCAACCTAACGGGAGGACGGAGCTGAAGCGCCCCTCTGAGAAATTGGGCAATGTCCGATGAGCAGCAAGGGACAAGCCAGAGACTTTCCCTTGGTAGCATGCCAACGGTGCCACTTGCACCTGAAGGGAATTGTAGGCCAGGCCTTTTTGTAAGTCATTCTGCAAAAAGGTCCAGGACCAGCGAGACCATAGCCCGCGCATATGTGACCTCTTTCGGGACACACCACTCCTCAACTTACGCTTATCCGAGCATAGGCTGCAGAAGTAGACCGCTTGCGGGCCTGCAAGAAAGCGGAGATGATCTTGTTGGAGTAGCCCTTATCTCTCAATTGCGCCCTCTCAAGAGACAGGCTGTAAGACCAAATCGGCAGGGATCCTCCATAGTCACCGGGCCGTGAACCAAGAGGTTTCAACACCAGAGGCAAAGGATTGGAGCCTCCACCAGCATCCGACAGAGATCTGAATACACGGACGCCTTGGTCAATCTGGAGCAATTTGAATCACCAGTCCACAGTGCAGTCGAATCGGCAGGGAGGGCCAAGGAGGGAACACATACAGGAGGCCCGAGGGCCCGGGTTGAGCCAGTGCATCCAACCCCGCCGAGCGAGGATCTCTCCATCTGCTGAAAAAGCGAGGGACTTTGGCGTTTGCACTTGACGACCATAAGATCCATTCCGGGAGGCCCCCTTTGGGCACAAATCTGAAGAAAACTTCTTCTGCCAGTTCCCATTCCACCGGGTCGATTTGATGTCTGCTGATAAAATCGGCTTGCACGTTGCTCTGACCTGCTATGTGAGCTGCTGACAGAAGCTGCAGGTGGAGATCAGTCCAGTGGAAAAATCTGAGCGGCCTCCGCGGCCAGGGCCCTGCACTGAGTGCCGCCCTGACGATTTATGTAGGCCACCACTGTTGTATTGTCTGACAGAACCCGGACAGCAAGCCCCTTCAGAGTCTTGTGGAAGGCCATAAGAGCCTGGAATATCGCTCTCGGTTCCAAGCGATTGATGGGACCACCCTGCTTCCACGGGTATCCACTGACCCTGAGCATAGCTTCCCTGCCAATGCACTCCCCAGCCCAAAAGGCTGTCATCCGTTATCACCAGGCACCAAGAAGGAAGCACGAGTGGCATTCCTTGTCGCAGCATCCTGTCGGCGACCCACCAATCCATACTGTGCCGGGGCTGCAGGGAGCCATGTTAGTCTGTGTTGATATTCCTGGGAAATCGGAGACCACTGATGGAGCAGGGCAATCTGCAGTGGCCTCATATGCGCTTTCGCCCAGGGAACCACCTCTAAGGTGGCCCGTCATCTACCCCAGCAGCTGGACAAAGTCCCAAGCTCGAGCGCGAGGCATCCGCAGAAGCAGATGGGCCTGATTCTGAAACTTGCACTGCCTGTGGTCGGGAGAAAGACAAACCCCGAGGCCATGTCGAACCGGACTCCCAAATACTCGAGAGACAGAGGGGGTCAGGTGACTTTTGGGTATATTGACCACCCAGCCTAGAGTCTGCGGGACTGTAACCACTCTGGCTGTGACAAGACAACTTTCGTCTGCTGAATCTGCTCTGATGGGCCAGTCGTCGAGATAAGGGTGAACTCTGATATCCTCTCACCTGAGATAGGCAGCTAGAACCGCCATTACCTTGGAAAACGTACGGGGAGCGGAGGCTAGGCCGAAAGGAAAGGCCCAAAACTGGAAATGTTGACCCAACACCGCAAACCGGAGAAGCCACTGATGCGGGGGGGGGGGGGGGGGGGGGGGGGGGGCCCCAAATAGGAATGTGCAAATACGCTTCTTTTAGGTCCAGAGACGTAAGAAACTCTCCTGGCTGTACCGCCGCAATGATGAAGCGCAGGGTTTCCATGCGAAAATGACGCACTCTTAGAGCCTCATTGACTCTGAAAGACCCGCCTTTTCGAGGCAGCACAAAAATAAATGGAGCAGCGGCTGCAGACGCGTTCAGTGGGAGGCACCGGGATCACCGCTCCGAGGTGCAGGAAGACTTGCAAGGTCTCCTCTACCGCCGCCCATTTGACGGCAGTGCCGCACCGGGACTCCAAAAACACGTCTCTCACCGGGGCACTGAATTCCAATCGGTAACCTTCTCTGATCAGGTCCCAGGACCCACTGATTCGAAGTATCTTGGTCCCACATCCTCGAGAAAGAGGGAAAGACATCCTCCTACTGCAGGAAATGAGGATTTGACCACCGTCCCGTCATTGTGGAGGACGCCCCCGAACTCCTGGCCGTGACCCGGCCGCTGCGGAGCGTTTGTCCGAGGAAAAGGAGTTCCTCTGCTGAAAACGGGCATGTTGAGAAAAACCCAGCAGAGCGCCCCGAGCGATACCTGTGAGCTTCACGGAAGCGAGGTCTGGAAGAGGAGGGAAACACAGGACCCTTGGAAGAAGGCCTCAGCCTATCCTCAGGTAACTGCTGGGGCTTAGAGTCCCCTAGGTCTTTAACAATCTTCCTCCAAATAACAGGAGGCCCTGAAAGGGTAACCTCACCAACCTTTGCTTAGAGGCCATGTCAGCCGCCCAATGCTGCAGCCAAAGAAGGCGGTGGGCAGAAACCGCCACAGACATCTGCTTAGCCGAAGCTCTGACCAGATCATAAATGGCGTCAGCCAAAAATGACAGGGCTGACTCCATCCGCGGTGCAACCCCAGAGAGGGACCCCGCACCATCCAAGGCTGATCCACTGCCTGTTGTAACCAGGAAAGACAGGCCCGGGCTGCACAGGAACTGCAAATAGACGCCCTTAAGGCAAGGCCCGCTATTTCAAAGGACCGCTTCAGCGCGGATTCTAGCCGCTGGCCCTGCATGTCTTTCAAAGCGACCCCTCCCTCTACTGGGAAAGTGGTCTTTTTAGTCACCACAGTGACCAACGCGTCCACTTTAGGCATCCCGAAAAGGGTCAAGTGATCCTCACTCAGAGGGTAAAGCTGACCCATTGCCCTAGCCACCTTCAAAGGCCCATTCAGACGGGGAATTTACCCGTCTATTTTTATCGTCTTTCCAATGCTCGGGGGAAGAAATAACATCTGTAGCCATCCCTGGGCCATCAACACCCAGAGGGAATCCAGAATGCAACGCAGTGTCAGACACTTGCGGCAGAGCTCTTTTCAGCATGAAGGCCTTATCCATCAGTAGCACAAACTCTGGGGAGAAAAACTCACCCTGACCCTCAGTCCCCGAATTAGGAGAAACGGAGGTTGGAGCTCTTCTAGCAGCCTCGAAACGAGGCGCCCCCCTGCACTCAGACTCCCCCGCCACCGCGAGGGTCGAGTCATGCAGCGCTTCCAAAATGGCGCCCGCTGCCAGTTCCATCAAGAAAGAAAAATCACTGCTCACCATGCTCGTACTAGCTCGAGCGTCTAAGGAGCACGTACTGCAAAACCCCGCAGCTGACCTGCGTTTACCACAGCAGGAGCAGCGCTTAACTCCTTCAGCAGCCATCGCCCAACTGGATGGAAATATAGCAATAAAATGGCGGCTTCACGCTAAAACTTACCCCGCTCAGAATGCTGTCTGCGGGGAACCTCCCCGGAGGAACTGGGCACCACTCTCACCTCAGAAGACCAAGTCAACGAGCCTCGGTCAGCTGCACTGAACCAGAATCTCTGTAGAACGCCTCAGAACAGCCACGCAATAAAGCGCGCATCTGTTTTTTCACACTGTGAGGAAAGGTTGAGGCAGGCAGCACAGAGAGACTGGTAGCGCTATAGAAATGATTTTGTAGTAGTAGTAGGAGGGGGGATGGGAAAGGCAAGGGAAAGGGGCAACCTATATGCCCTTTAAAGTGGGCACCACCAGCACACACCCTGCTCAACTGGCAAAGCACAGGAGCCACCCCAGGCAGAAATCCAGGAGCTGATCAAGCTACGTCCACACCTGCTGGAGATAGAGAGAATACTGAAGGCAGATGGGGCTAGCCGTCCAAGGGTCACTGGTTCTTCAGTGCTCTCTATCTCCACCTGCTGGAAGGTGGATACAACCCATCAGTTAACGGATTCATCTGCTGCTGATGACAAGAAAGTTTGTTTTGCTTCTTTTTGGTTAAGGAGCAAGTGCTGCAACGAGCGCGCCAGGTTCCCTTTGTGAAATATATGAAGCTAAAGTGGCAGTGTTTCAAGATGTCTCAGTTTACCCTGTCACAGAGGCGTGCTATGAAACCAGCGCTGGAAGTTTTGGTAAAGAATAAAATCCCGTATCACTGGGCTTTTCCATTTGCACTTTGTTTCACTGTGGATGGGAAGCTGCATCGCAGTAGGCTGTTATCGATGTTTGGAAGATATTACATGGAGCTGGTTTGACGACCACTGCGTCCCACCGGTTCTGTGGGACCGACTGCAAGGGCTAAGCGTCAGAAGTGGAAGAGAGTTCCCAGCAAATCAAGAATACACACAGAGTGGTATGAATTGACCAGCCAGACTGGCTGTAAAAATTTTCCATTTGCCTTGGGTTTATTTGTGTTACCCTGATTCCTTTTAAGGGGGAGGCTTAGGGGTGAATGTTTGTTAGTTTGCGAGAGGGCTAGGATGGGGAATTATGAGGTGTGTGGATGGAGTAGGGGAGGAGTTAATTGGGAATGTGGATGTGGAGAGGGAGTGGTCTGTTAGAGAGGGGAGTGTGTATGTATGAATGGGGGAGGGGTCGGTGTAGATTGAGTGGTGTTCGGGTCATGTGAGGTTCTTCCTTCAGATTTCCCAGTCAGTGGTGTCAGATAGCTACTGCCTGGTGGAATATGAGTGTGGGAGGGTGGGTAGGGGAGGAGGTAAATGGAGAAGTTCTTCTGTGGGGGGGGGGGGGGGGGGGGGGAGGGGTGGAGGTGGGGGGGGAGTGGGTTTTTTTTCCCTTTTTATCTCCTCTTTAATCGGTTCAGGTGTGCATTGGTTGCCCTGGTTTATTAGAGTTAATAAGCCTGTATTTAGAACAATAAATGTGTGCTGATTTACACTTTTTGTCATATAATGTTAAGGGACTGAACTCTCCTCAAAAAGGCATCAAAAGATATTTAAGGAATTGTCGTTCCATAAACCACATGTGGTTTTCTCCAAGAGACTCATTTAAAGCGAAACACGAGAAATATTTGAACCATCATCATTACCCACATGTCATTTGCACCCGCGCTGTTTGATGCGTCGAGGAAACGGGGGGTTGCAGATTTTGGTTCCACTCTTCTCTGCAGACTCGGGTGGTGAAGATTAGGCGTGATCCTGCGGTAGATTCCTGTGCTGCAGGTATTATTGAATAACTTGCCTTTTTCTTTGGTGGCGGTTTATGCACCCAGCGAATCTCAGGGGGAGTTTTTTTGCCAAGCTTGGTAGGTTGTTCAATCTGATCCTTATGGTAAATTGGTGCTGGGTGGCAATTTAATGCGTATTTGAACCCAGCGTTGGATAAGTCTGGGGTGGCTTTGGGCACGGATGTAAAGAATTTGAAGGCTGGTTGAGCTAGGCGCGTTCATAGGGGGGGTGTGATGTGTGGAGATTACATCATCCGAGAGATCGGGATTATTCTTGTATTCTCACTCATGATTCCTACTCTCGAATTGATCATTTACTATTTGATATTTCTATATTCAGGGAAGTTGTCAGTCAGGTATCGTTCCCCATTACTATCTCTGATCATGCCCCGAACTGGGTAAGGATTTCACCTTGGGTGAGGAAGTAAGGATAGCAGGTGGATGTTATAATAAATCATGTTTATTAAAGATCAATAACCTGTACAAGTATCAACATAAAAATTGTAACAAAATCATCACATCAAATTGCCATGCTCTTCTTGTATAGAGGTCCTCAACGCAAGTCAACAAGATTTTAACATAATTCTCTCCCTTACTAACACCCCTTCCCTACCCGCCCTCCCTCCCCTAAACTCCCCCCCTCCACCACCCCCACCCTTTGTCATCAGGTATAAACCAGACACCTCTAAAAATTTAACAGTTTGCTCCTGGCAGCTGGGGTCAGTGTATTTAAAAGTGGGCTCCAGGTATTTTGGAAGGCCCGTCCAGTTTTGGATTTAAAATCTCTCACTCCCATTCTTTCAGTTCGCATGAGCGTTATCATACGAATCCGCCACTGAGCGTAAGATGGATAGTGATGTGATATCCACATACGTCCGATAAAATCACTTGCGCTTAGGTCACTATGATTGTTTTTGTACAAATTGCTGTAAATCCAGATGGTATGGGGGTGGACAAATATTGGATGGCCTAACAACAATCCGGAATTATATTTCCACCTGGTCTGCCAAATGTCAGAGACAGTATTGTATTATCTGTTTCCAGTATCGTACTAGTCCTCTACATTTCCAAAGCATGTGTCCCAGGGTGGCCCCAGGTTCTCTACCCTTGGGGCATTCTCCCCATGATGAAAGTCCTATGTGAAAAGCTCTTCTTGGGTGAGATATAATAGCCGAAGCGGCCACTTTGTACTGCATCTCCCAATGTGAAATCATAACTGATTGTTTCCTCAAAAGTTAATACATATGCTGTAACTGAGGCAATGTAAGATCTATCGATATGTCTTGCTTCCATTGGGACAGTAGTTTAACAGTAGTCCAACTCCTAGCAGTATCTCTGATGTGTCTGTGGTGGAATTTAAGTGGCACCCGTTGTTGCGCCGTTAAAGAATACGCCAGGGCCAATTCTTCTTGGACGTCTTCAGCCAGATCTTCCCAGGATAAGGATTGTATATAATGCTGAGCTGACAGTAATGGAATTCATCTAAGGGGATAGTCCATACTCTCCTTGAAGCTCCCGGAAAGGTTTTATCGCCCCGCCTCGAGATTGACAGCTTGTAGTAAGTACACCATTCCTTTTCGTTTCCAACGCTGGAATGCTGGGTAGAGGGTCAATGGAGGGAAAAGCCGGATTCCCACAGATTGATTGGAACGGAGTAATTTTTGGCAGAAAAGTTATGCAATTTACAAATCCATTTCCACACAGCTTTCGCCGAGCCCATTATTCCTGTTCTTTTAATATGTATGGTATAGGGGGCCCAGACGCGTGTAGGTAGCTGCTAAAATGTACTTCTGGGTACAAGCCCAACTCTATTGATGTATCAGTGTAATCCTGAGTTCCCCGGAACCAATCATTGATGTGGCGCATTCCACTAGCCACTGTCATGTGTTTTATGTTTAGCAAGCCCAAGCCACCATACTCCACTGGGACAACACAATGTAGCATAAGGGGAGACGAGGCCCTTTTTTTCTTCCACAAGAAATTTGGCAAACCATTTATTAATCAATTTCCGCTCATCTTCCTTTTTAAATATAATGGAACAGCTTGAAAGGTGTATAACCATCTGGGGGCTATGACCATATATATAGGGGCAATTCTACCCAAGAGAGAAAGTGGAAGGGGCCCCCAGGCCTCCAGTTGCTTGTTACTGTCTTGCAGCAGCCTTTGCATATTATGTTCATAAAGCTTGACAAGTCCATAGTAATATGTACTCCCAAGTATTTTAAGAAAGTTTGTGTCCATTGGAAAGGAAAGATTCCTGACCATATTGTCTGCACCTCCGGGGTCACGGCAGGGCCATAGATTTGTGCAAGTTTAATCTGAAGCCAGAGTACTTCTCGTATCGCTCAATTATTTGTAGCAGAATCTTTAGAGTTTTAGAGGGCTCTCCTCAAAATTACTAGTAATCATCTGCATAAGCTAAACTCTACATCCTGTCCTGCCAGACTAACCCCCCGGAGATCTGGAGCCGAGGAGACCCTTCGCAACAGGGGCTCCAGAGACAACAAAAATAATAGGGGAGACAAGGGGCATCCCTGGTCTTGTACCACGATGGATCTCAAACTCCTGCTCTCTGGAGCCATTTATTCAGCACAGCTGCCCTGGGTTGATCATATAGTGTTTGGGCGTGCCCGACTAAACCACCCCTCTATGCCCATGGGCCGCCAAAGTCTGAAACATAAACACCCACCCACCTGATCAAAAGCCTTTTCAGCATCCAAGCTCAGTATAAGGATGGGTGCCCAGTCTGTGGCTAGCAGCCATGGCCATCAGGGTCTTCCTAATATTGTGGCCCAATTGGCGACCTTTCACAAACCCAAAGCCTGCTCTGAACCTATTAGTGATGGAAGGCATTCCGCTAACCGTTCAGAGCCATTATTTTGCCAGGATCTTCGGTGCAACATTTAGTAATGATATCGGCCGATAAGATTCTACCTTATCTAAAGGTTTTCCGGGCTTTGGAATTAAGGTTATGAGCGCTGAATGGCATAACCTCGGGATTCCCTCCTCTCCACCACCTCCCGGTAATATTCTAACAAAGAAGCCATGGCCTTCCCCTGTCAATAGTTTATAGTATTCCCCGGAAAATCCATCTGGTCCAGGAGCAGACCACAACTTCAACGTTTTAATCACGTGCTGTAACTCTGTCATTGTTAAGGGTTTGTTCAAATTCTCTAGCTGTGCCTCTGTTACCCTCGGTAGCCCCACCTGGGATAGATATTCTCGTATTTCCGAATCGGGGAGAGGTGAGTTCTTTTGATAAAGTGTTGCAAAATATTTCGTGAATGCCTGTCCAATCTTTTGGCTATCAGTTAGTAGATTCCCGTTAACATCTGTCAGTGTGGTAACCGTCCTTGGGGCTCCCGTATTTTTAATCAGGCGTCCCAGCATTCTACCTGCCCGGTTACCAGCAGGTGGATGTTAAATGTTTCTTTGTTGAAGGACGAAAAGCTCTTGGCTGCTTATCGAGCACATTTAATGGAATACCTTGAGATTAATTTGAACTTGGGTCCTTCCTTGGGGACTGTCGAGGACGCTTTAAAGGATGTAACCCGGGGTTTTTCTTAAAAACAGGCTAGCATTCAGGCTTGGGCTAGGCGAAAGGAAGTTGAAGGTAAAATTATGTATCATACCTGATAATTTTCTTTCCATTAATCATAGCTGATCAATCCATAGACTGGTGGGTTGTGTCCATCTACCAGCAGGTGGAGATAGAGAGCAATCCTTTTGCCTCCCTATATGTGGTCATGTGCTGCCGGAAACGCCTCAGTATGTCGATATCCAAGCTCCATCCGCAGGACTCAGCACTTAGAGAATTACACCCACGAAGGGACACTCTGCCCAGCTCACCACCGCCGAAACGGGAGAGGGGAATTAACCCAGCTCATCCCCACATAAATGGGGGAGGGGAATCCGTCCAGCTCATCCCCGCGGAGCGGGGGAGGGACACCACACCCGCCGATGCGGGGGGATCTGGCTTATCCTGCAACCGCAACCGCGGGAGGAGCTGACTGACCCTAACACCGCCGAAGCGGGAGGGGTACAAAACTGCCCTACTGCCGCACGAAGCGGGAGGGAGCGCCGGCAGAATTTAAGTCTCAATCCAGCCCCGTAAAACGGAGGGGAGAGGAATGCAGCAGCTCACTGTAACACAAATTCGTCTCAACTCTTGAAGAATTCATTGAAAAACTTGAACACGAAGTCCTCCTGAACAGGAACTGAAGACTGAACTTGAACCTGAAATGCAACCAGAATATAAACAGTACAGATATCTGGGAGGGGCTATGGATTGATCAGCTATGATTAATGGAAAGAAAATTATCAGGTATGATACATAATTTTACCTTCCATATCATCATGCTGATCAATCCATAGACTGGTGGGATGTACCGAAGCAGTACTCACCCAGGACGGGACATTGAAATCCCTGACCGCAACACTGAAGCTCCAAACCGGGCCTCCGCCCGAGCAGCCACAGTCAAGCGGTAATGCCTGGAGAAGGTATGGGCCGAAGCCCAAGTTGCCGCCTTGCAAATCTCTTCCAAGGAGACGGACCCGGCCTCTGCCATCGAGGCCGCCTGAGCTCTAGTGGAGTGAGCCTTCAGCTGGATAGGCGGCACCTTCCCCGCGGCCACATAAGCCGCTGCAATGGCTTCCTTGACCCATCTTGCCACTGTAGGCTTAGCAGCCTGCAGACCCTTACGAGGACCTGCAAACAGGACAAACAGATGATCCGATTTCCGGAAATCATTGGTCACTTCCAAGTATCTGATGATGACACGTCTCACATCCAGATATTTGAGAACAGAGTATTCCTCTGGGTAGTCCTCCCTACGAAAGGAAGGGAGACAGAGCTGCTGATTCACATGGAAGCGAGAAACAATCTTGGGCAGGAAGGAAGGCACTGTGCGAATAGTCACTCCTGCCTCAGTGAACTGCAGAAAAGGCTCTCTACATGAGAGTGCCTGGAGCTCGGAAACTCTTCTGGCTGAAGTGATAGCCACCAAAAGGACTGCTTTCAACGTCAGGTCATTCAGAGATGCCCTCGACAAGGGTTCAAAAGGCGGCTTCTGCAAAGCTCTTAGCACCAGGTTGAGATTCCACGCAGGCACCACTGAGTGCAGAGGAGGGCGCAGGTGATTAACTCCCTTGAGAAAGCGCACCACATCTGGCTGCAAAGCCAGGGAAACACCCTTCAGGCGGCCCCTGAAGCAAGCCAGAGTCGCTACCTGGACTTTAAGGGAACTGAGCAACAGGCCTTTCTCCAGACCTTCTTGCAGGAACGCCAACACTGAAGAAATTGGAGCAGTGAAGGGAGAAAGTGAGCCTGCTTCACACCACGCTGCAAAGATACGCCAAACCCTGGCGTAAGCAGTAGAAGTAGAGCGCTTCCTCGCTCTCAGCATAGTGGCGATGACCTTGTCTGAGAAGCCCTTCTTTCTCAGACGCTGCCGCTCAATAGCCAGGCCGTAAGACCAAAGGGGGAGGGATCCTCCATCACCACGGGACCCTGATGTAACAGGCCCTGCTCCACTGGCAGACGCACAGGATCGTCGACTGAGAGCCTGATCAAGTCCGTATACCAGGGACGTCTGGGCCAGTCCGGACCCACCAGGATTATCCGGCCTGGATGCTTTGCCACCCGGTCTAGCACCCTGCCCAACATGGGCCAGGGCGGGAACACAGAGAAGCTCTTGTGTCGACCACTGTTGGCGAAGAGCGTCTACTCCCAGGGATCGAGGGTCCCGTCCTCTACTGAAAAAGCGCGGCACTTGGCAATTGGCCGATGACGCCATCAGATCTAGGCTCGGCTGGCCCCAGCGCTTCGTGATGTCCAAGAACGCCTGAGCAGATAGCTGCCACTCTCCGGGCTCCAAGGTATGGCGACTGAGAAAGTCCGCCTTGACATTCATGACTCCGGCAATGTGGGCCGCTGACAGCTGTTCCAGGTTCGCTTCCGCCCACTGGCATAGATTCATGGCCTCCTTGGCTAGAGGGGCGCTCTTGGTACCTCCCTGGCGGTTGACATAGGCCACAGCCGTAGCATTGTCCGACAGGACCCGTACTGGCTTCAACGCTAGTACCGGGATGAACTCCAAAAGCGCCAACCGAATGGCTCTTAGTTCCAGGAGGTTGATAGACCACTTTGCCTCTGCAGGAGACCAGAGCCCCTGCGCTGTCCTTCCCAAGCAGTGGGCTCCCCAGCCCGACAAAGAGGCGTCCGTCGTGACGACAATCCACTCTGGGGTCACCAGAGGCATTCCTGCAGGACAACTTCTGTCTGCATCCACCAGCTAAGCGCCTTGCGCACTGCTGGGTCCAAGGGAAGGCGCACAGCATAATCCTCCGACATCGGAGTCCAGCGCTGCAGCAGAGAGTGTTGTAGTGGTCTCATATGAGCCCTGGCTCAGGGCACTACTTCCATCGTGGCCGTCATAGAGCCCAACAGCTGCACATAGTCCCAAGCCCAAAGAGGAGAGGCTACTAGGAACTGGTCCACCTGAGCCTGAAGCTTGACAATCCGATTGTCTGGCAGGAACACTCTGCCCACTTGGGTGTCGAATCGAACTCCCAGATACTCCAGGGACTGAGTCGGGCGCAGCTGGCTCTTCTCCCAGTTGATGATCCACCCCAGGGAGCTCAAAAGAGCAACCACCCGGTCCACAGCTTTGCCGCACTCTACATAAGAGGGGGCTCGGATCAACCAGTCGTCCAGATAAGGATGGACTTGTACTCCTTCCTTTCGCAGGAAGGCCGCGATGACCACCATTACTTTGGAGAAGGTCCGCGGAGCAGTAGCCAACACGAAAGGGAGGGTTCTGAACTGGAAGTGTCGGCCCAGGACTGCAAAACGCAGAAAGCGTTGATGAGGAGGCCAGATGGGAATATGCAGGTACGCTTCCTTGATGTCCAAGGAAGCCAAGAACTCTCCTGCCTTCACTGCCGCTATAACAGAGCGGAGAGTCTCCATGCGAAAGTGCCGCACTTTCAAGGCCCGATTGACCCCTTTGAGGTCGAGGATAGGCCGGACAGAACCTCCTTTCTTTGGTACCACAAAGTAAATGGAGTAACGTCCCTTGCCAAGCTGATTTTCTGGCACCGGAACGACCGCACCCAGGCGGATCAAGTTGTCCAAGGTCTGCTGCACTGCCACAGCTTTGACCGGAGACTTGCAGGGAGAGAGTACAAACCCGTCTCTTAAGGGTCGGCAGAACTCTAACTTGTAGCCGTCTCTGATGACTTCCAGCACCCAAGCGTCTGAAGTTACTTTGGTCCACTCGCCCAGAAATGAGGACAGGCGTCCTCCAATCTGCACGGGGCCATGGACCAGGACCCCGTCATTGGGTACGAGACCCTGGGGGAGGACCGGAGGGCGTACCTCCGGGACGGCGGTCTCTTGCGAAAGGAATGCTGCTTGGGGGAGAAGTTCCTTTTGAATGAAGAGGGGGCAGAGGAGCCCGACTTGCCCGGGCGGTAACGACGGGCTTCTGAAACCGTCCTCTGAGATACCGGGGCGAGCACTGGCCGAGCCCTGACCTCTGGTAACCTCTTGCCCTTAGACGTGTCGAGATCGGTCACGATTTTGTCCAGCTCGACCCCAAAGAGCAGCTTGCCTTTAAAGGCAACTTAGCCAGGCGGGACTTAGAGGCGTGGTCCACAGACCAATGTTTCAGCCAAAGCCAGCGCCGCGCAGAGACTGTCTGAGCCATGCCTTTAGCCGAGGCTCTCAAGACATCATACAGTAGTC